>NC_143034.1:55057203-55416370 GCF_057628025.1 Oncorhynchus mykiss
GGTCCTCCTGGAATCAGACTTTTTTTGACTCAATGGAGGACCGTAGTCAGAGAAATGCTGATTAATGTCTTGCTCGAGCTGTGTATGCAACTGGTTCACCTCTGATCCTCACAGGCAATATGTATTGGAAGAGATTTCTGAATGTTCTTTGCCCAGAATACAACCATCCAACCAGACATGCTTTATCTACTCATTTGCTCGATGCACAGTTCAACAGAGTTCAACTGAAGGTCAAGCAAATCATAGAGAAAGCAGACTGTATTGCAATCATCTTTGGTGGGTGATTGAATGTTCGTGGGCAAGGAATAATTAACTACATAATCTCCACCCCTCAACCAGTATTCTACAAGAGCACAGAGCACAGACAACAGACACACCGGTCTCTACATTGCAGATGAGCTGAAGGCAGTCATCAATGACCTTGGACCACAGAAGGTATTTGCACTGGTGACAGACATAGCTGCGAACATTCAAGCTGCTTGGTCTAAAGTGGAGGAGTCCTACCTTTACATCACACCCACTGGCTGTGCTGCTCATGCATTGAATCTGCTCCTCAAGGATATCATGGCATTGAAAACAATGGATGCACTCTATAAGAGAGCCAAGGAAATGGTTAAGTATGTGAAGGGTCATCAAGTTATAGCAGCAATCTACATCACCAAGCAAAGTGAGAAGAATAAGAGCACCACATTGAAGCTGCCCAGCAATACCCATTGTGGTGGTGTTGTCATCATGTTTGACATTCTCCTGGAGGGGAAGGAGTCTCTCCAAGAAATTACCATATCATAGTCTGCCGATATGGACAGCCCCATAAAGAGGATCCTCCTGGATGGTCTATTTTGGGAGAGAGTGGTAAGCAGCCTGAATCTCCTGAAACCTATAGCAGTAGCCATTGCAGGGAGACAATGCCATCCTGTCTGATGTTCAGACTCTGCTTGCAGATGTAAGAAGATAAATATGTACTGCCCTGCCCACTTCACTGTTGCTCCAAGCAGAGGAAACTGCAGTTCTGAAATACATCAAAAAGCGTGAAGACTTCTGCCTGAAGCCCATACATACCGCAGCGTACATGTTGGACCCCAAGTATGCTGGCAAGAGCACCCTGCCTGGTGCAGAGATCAACAAGGCCTATGGTGTCATCACTTCCAAGTTCAATTCGAAACTAAATTGTTTTTTAAAATTTCTATTGGAAGGATTTAATCATTTGCAATTATGTCTACCTATGATAATGTAAAATGTTTATGTTTCTGTCTCCATATGATATGGTAAATACAGTGGGGCAAAAAAGTATTTAGTCAGCCACCAATTGTGCAAGTTCCCTGCCCAGAACTTGCACAATTGGTGGCTGACTAAATACTTTTTTGCCCCACTGTATCTCCTAACTCTCTGATTGGAAATACATTACGTGTACTTTACACCTCAGAGAAACACAGATACACTCACTTCCTTGAGCTTGGAAAGCATGATAATAACTGTGGGAAGGATAATGGTTTTACCCTAAATAGATTTAGGCACAATACAGAAGGCTTCATGGAAGTAGGGTTAGAATTGATCGTGACTTAGTCTGTCCATCAACATCTTGACCTTAACAGCCATTGGTCCTCAGACTGTGCTCAGAGTAGTGCTATTAAGCCAGACCTGTCTATTGTCTTGTAGAGGCCCAAAACCTCCCCCCTCCAGCTCCGATGGCTGGTCTGAAAACAGATCAGGATCAATGTCTCCACATGAAACACCCGTCTCCCCAAACCACCAGCGGAACCCAGGCGATCCCACTCCACTCCTGTGTGGAATCACAATGTTGTGGCAGAAAGCGGAGGCAGATGTTTTTTATACACTTGTGTTGTCTGGAGGGAATGCAGCTCAGGCAGTATAGGCCCCTGCGCTGTCTCTCTCTCTCTCTCTCTCTCTCTCTCTCTCTCTTTCTCTCATCCGTCTTCCCTCTTTCCCTCTCTCTGTCTCTCCCATGCTCACTGTCTCTCTCTACTCTCTATCTGACTCTTTTTTTCTTTCTCATACTCTCTTAATTTTTCCTTACTAATATTTTCTTATTTTATAGTATTTATCTCTTCCACCCTCTCCACATCTAAAAAAAAAATCTCACTCTGTCCTTCTCAATTCCAAGGAGTGCCTCCTTGCCAAAACCCATGCTGTGCTCACGTCCTCTGTCCATGAGTGCACAAAAGTGCATGCGCACACAAACATGCGCACACACGCACACACACACGCTCACACAAATGTGCACGCACACGCACACACACACACACACACACACACACACACACACACACACACACACACACACACACACACACACAAACACACACACACACACACACACACACACACACACACACACACACGCCCACTCTGACAGGCCTGCCTGTTCTTCTTCTTCTGTCAGACAGAGAGCCCGAGAGGCCCCACTCACACTCCAACATCAATAATACAACTCAAGCTTTCCCCCTGCTTCTAAAAACAGATATCCTTTTTTGTTGAATATTTAATTCCCCCTTCTTCTTCTCTCTTCTATCTACTTTATGGAGGAGAAAGAGGGGCTTTTAGGGAGGCCAGGTTGAAGAAACAACAAACTCACAAATGGATGCAACCTCCCACCCCGACCTCCCTCCTCGAATGTACCCTCCTCTCTATGTTCCCCAAATAATCCATGCTCTGCACGTCCAATGTCTAGCTGGCTTCTCCCATGTCCTTCAGTCCATCCATCTCATCTCCACTTTCCCAGTATCTCTCCATATGCCCAGTCAATGTGTGTTGGATGCTGTCAAAACAAATTAATTCAAATTTTATTGGTCACATTCAGTGCCTTGCGAAAGTATTCGGCCCCCTTGAACTTTGCGACCTTTTGCCACATTTCAGGCTTCAAACATAAAGATATAAAACTGTATTTTTTGTGAAGAATCAACAACAAGTGGGACACAATCATGAAGTGGAACGACATTTATTGGATATTTCAAACTTTTTTAACAAATCAAAAACTGAAAAATTGGGCGTGCAAAATTATTCAGCCCCTTTACTTTCAGTGCAGCAAACTCTCTCCAGAAGTTCAGTGAGGATCTCTGAATGATCCAATGTTGACCTAAATGACTAATGATGATAAATACAATCCACCTGTGTGTAATCAAGTCTCCGTATAAATGCACCTGCACTGTGATAGTCTCAGAGGTCCGTTAAAAGCGCAGAGAGCATCATGAAGAACAAGGAACACACCAGGCAGGTCCGAGATACTGTTGTGAAGAAGTTTAAAGCCGGATTTGGATACAAAAAGATTTCCCAAGCTTTAAACATCCCAAGGAGCACTGTGCAAGCGATAATATTGAAATGGAAGGAGTATCAGACCACTGCAAATCTACCAAGACCTGGCCGTCCCTCTAAACTTTCAGCTCATACAAGGAGAAGACTGATCAGAGATGCAGCCAAGAGGCCCATGATCACTCTGGATGAACTGCAGAGATCTACAGCTGAGGTGGGAGACTCTGTCCATAGGACAACAATCAGTCGTATATTGCACAAATCTGGCCTTTATGGAAGAGTGGCAAGAAGAAAGCCATTTCTTAAAGATATCCATAAAAAGTGTTGTTTAAAGTTTGCCACAAGCCACCTGGGAGACACACCAAACATGTGGAAGAAGGTGCTCTGGTCAGATGAAACCAAAATTGAACTTTTTGGCAACAATGCGAAACGTTATGTTTGGCGTAAAATCATCCAGGTGTTAGAATGGCCAAGTCAAAGTCCAGACCTGAATCCAATCGAGAATCTGTGGAAAGAACTGAAAACTGCTGTTCACAAATGCTCTCCATACAACCTCACTGAGCTCGAGCTGTTTTGCAAGGAGGAATGGGAAAAAATGTCAGTCCTCGATGTGCAAAACTGATAGAGACATACCCCAAGCGACTTACAGCTGTAATCGCAGCAAAAGGTGGCGCTACAAAGTATTAACTTAAGGGGGCTGAATAATTTTGCACGCCCAATTTTTCAGTTTTTGATTTGTTAAAAAAGTTTGAAATATCCAATAAATGTCGTTCCACTTCATGATTGTGTCCCACTTGTTGTTGATTCTTCACAAAAAAAATACAGTTTTATATCTTTATGTTTGAAGCCTGAAATGTGGCAAAAGGTCGCAAAGTTCAAGGGGGCCGAATACTTTCGCAAGGCACTGTACATATGGTTAGCAGATGTTATTGCGAGTGTAGCGAAATGCTTGTGCTTCTAGTTCCGACAGTGCAGTAATATCAAAAAAGTAATCTAACAATTCCACAACAGCTACCTTATACACACAATTATAGGTAAAGGAATGGAATAAGAATATATACTGTACATATAAATATATTGATGAGCAATGACAGAGCGGCATAGGCAAGAAGCAATAGACGGTATAAAATACAGTACAGTTGAAGTCGGAAGTTTACATAGACCTTAGCCAAACACATTTCACAATTCCTGACATTTAATCGTAATAACAATTCCCTGTCTGAGGTCAGTTAGCATCACAACTTTATTTTAACAATGTGAAATGTCAGAATAAGAGTAGAGATAATTATTTCTTCCAGCTTTATTTATTTGATCACATTCCCAGTGGGTCAGAAGTTTACATACACTCAATTAGTATTTGGTAGCATTGCCTTTAAATTGTTGAACTTGGGTCAAACGTTTCGGGTAGCCTTCCACAAGCTTCCCACAATAAGTTTGGTGAATTTTGGCCCATTTCTCCTGACAGAGCTGGTGTAATTGAGTCAGGTTTGTAGGCCTCCTTGCTCGCACACGCTTTTTCAGTTCTGCCCACACATTTTTATAGGATTGAGGTCAGGGCGTTGTGATGTCCACTTCAATACCTTGACTTTGTTGTCCTTAAGCCATTTTGCCAAAACTTTGGAAGTATGCTTGGGGTCATTGTTCATTTGGAAGACCCATTTGTGACTAAGCTTTAACTTTCTGACTGATGTCTTGAGATGTTGCTTCAATAAATCCACATAATTTATTTACTATTTTGTGAAGTGCACCAGTCCCTCCTGCAGCAAAGCACCCCCACAACATGATGCTGCCACCCCCGTGCATCACGGTTGGGATGGTTGTTCTTCGGCTTGCAAGCCTCCCCCTTTTTCCTCCAAACATAACGATTGTCATTATGGCCAAACAGTTCTATTTTTGTTTCATCAGATCAGAGGACATTTCTCAAAAAAGTACAATCTTTGTCCCCATGTGCAGTTGCAAGTATTGTGCTGGGCTCAGTAATGACAGGGTGTAATTAGTTGACTGAATGCTGAGCTTAACACACTTTCTTTCTATAGTGGGATTTAACCGCAGACAGTATCTGCACATTTTCATTTCATGTGATTCGTTGTGAGTGTATGTCACCCTTGAATCTGGTTCATTCTTTGTGAGCTGTGACTCACATTAGGTGTTAAAGAAATGAAGCTTTACTGTCACATTTTTCAGCCAATTTATTCTCCACATCTATCGTCTTTACTCTCGCTGGGGTCCATTTTATTTAGACCACACACTCACAATGGTGGAGCACTTTGCATCATCAGGGTTTTTCTTTCCACAAAAGACCAATATTCCATTTGACCTCTCCATGACCTTTCCACTTCCATAATAGTTTCTCAACCAGGACACTTCATGTTTTTCAATGTGAGTGGACTCTCATTCATCATCAAGAGAGGCATAATATAGACTGAGGGGAAATTGCAGTGTAAGTGTTTAGGGAAGGGATGATGTCTATGGAAAGCACACTCATTCGTGCGTCACACGGTCATTCATTCCATATCAGCAATTCACTGTGTAAAAATAGTCTCTGCTTTTTATGTGGAGGCTTTTAGGGTTGTTGGGTCCATCTCACCTATCTTTCTCCTCATTGTGCTTTTAGCTGGCTGTGTGGTTGACGTTTTGGTAACGTCAGGCTAATGTTTCCCCTTAGACCCCTGTAGACTGTATGAGAAGAGTGATGGGGAGAAGAGTGCTTTGCTGAGAGTTGAAGGCTATATGATCAGCAGTATTTAAGATTTTTTCATTCAATATTCCAATGGCTGACTGTGAGAGGGCTGTCCCTTCAGCACTGCACCACCCTGGACAGTGACACCAGAGGAGGCAGGCCAACCCTCAACCTAGTTCAACCTGAAACCGCCATACTACAGAGCCCAAGGAGGAACCCCCACTATTACCTTATAGGCTGACTGTATTTGACTATGTTTGTCCTGTTGCGTCTAACATTCCAACCCCAGTAGAATAAGCAAAGCAACATTAGTACACAGTGTTCTCCAGATATAACTGTTTATAATTTTATTATGTTTGCTTATTTGATCCCAGAGGTACAGTATAATGATGTTTGGAGAAGGGATTAAAGTACTGTTGAGATTATTCTCTCCTGTTTACCATGTCTGTCATACTTGGATGCAGGCTCAGACAGCGGGTTCCTCAGACAACGGGTTCCTCGGACAACGGGTTCCTCAGACAACGGGTTCGGTTTAGGAGATTTACCTGGACATGCTAATATGATACAATAGTCCTTCTCTAATTGGGATTAATAAGTGATCAAATAAGACAAAACTAGTGAACATGTGGATATACATATGTTTTTCAAATTAGAATTCAAAGTTACAGTGAAATCAGAAAAATAATGTTGAAAGTGTGAGGAAATTGGTAACATGAAAAAAATGCAGAGTCAGGTGCAGGACACAGTTCTGAGTAATCATTGCAAATTTACTCCAAAATAAGTAAGATTCCAACAAGGAACAAATACAATAATCCTAAACACGAACAATGAGAACCCACATGACAAACAATAACGCACAAAACAGAGAGGGAAATCAGAGGGTTAAATAAGGAACATAATTAATGAAATAGAAACCAGGTGTGTATGATCAAGACAAAACAAATCGAAAATGAAACAGATCGGTGGTGTCTAGAAAGCCGGTGACGTCGACCGCCAAACACCGCCCGGATAGAGGGGGAGGGACCAACTTTGGCCGAAGTCGTTACAGAAAGACAATAGTGCTTGAATAAATCTTAATGTATTTCACGACATACTACTAATCCCAAATTGTTCTTCTGGCATACGTTTGAAATAATTATCTTTCCTGTGAGATTGTACTTTATTTATTTGATAACAAGGTAAAAATAGCACTGTGTCCTTCAGATGTGAGTTGTATCTTTTCTATCAGAGCATTGTAGCCAGTAACCTCTGCCCACAGTGGAATCAATCATTACTGCCTGACAGACCTCAGCTCTACAGTATAAGTCCAAACTATTAACCAGACCTAAACATAGCCATGTTGCACTTCGACTTTACCCTCAAAAAACCCATTGCCTTGACAAAACATCTGAACCAACCTCTTTTCAAAAGCATGAAACTTAAGGGTCAGCTACATCTTTGAATAATACTTTTAAACCAGTGCTTGTCTCTCTCCAATGTTTTCCCAGTGTCTGATTGTTGTTGGCTCCTGTGGCCTGCAACCTGCTGTGAGTATCTCTGTTTGGCCTTGTTTCTGTGTGATGGAGAGGCAGCAGAGGCGTGGAGGGTGAGAGAGTGTTAACTTTGTCCATTGGACATCCATCGTCTACAGGGGATACGGGGGACGAAGTCCACGATCAATGGAGACTACAGTGGTAATGGCCTTAATGACCGGAGCAGGCCGAATGATCACTGCCTATCAATCTGGGGGTGCAGGGAACCAGTTAAATGGAAGTTAAAGGTCATGTTTTACTGACCTCTGACACCTGTGTGTGTTCATTAGGTAATGAGCATAGCATCACAGTCGGTCAACTACAATACATCAAACTAATCTGTCCCACTACTCAATATTTCTTTCTTTCTTTCTCTCTTTCTCTGTCCTCTCTCTCCCTCTCTCCTCTCTCAGGACACAGTTGTTTGTGCTGTTGACATGTAAACAAGTACAGCTCTATTAGTATGCTGGGCACTGACAGTGTGTTCTGTCTTTAGACATTACTTCCTGTAAATTCACCCAACCAGACCCACCATCAGCTCAGGTTGCATCATAGGTTCTGAAGAGGCTTAGCTGACAACGGTAGCTGCAAGCGAGGAATTTCATCACAGTCTTAAGCTATTTCAGCTAGTTCTTTGATGTTTTACATTGCAGAATGCTAAAAGCTATATGGTCCCTACAGACCTTTACAGTGCGTATCCATACTTCAGCACTGTGTCGTCATAAACATCCTGGGGCATCTGTGTGCACACATAAAAACTGTGTTTACTCTTAAAAGCTATGTTCCTTATTCAGGGTACACTGAACTAGTTGGGGAGGAGGCAGGTAGTCCTGGGTGTATACTGCTTGATGCATCACATTCTTTTTTGTTCAGCTCAGTTCACTCACTTCCTCATTCAAGTTATGAGGAAGTGCATTAAGCACTGGGATATATCCTGTTATCAGAAGTGACTCTGTAACCATCTGTAACGACGTTCGTCTGTAGAAGGAGAAGCGGACCAAAAAGCAGCGTGGTGGTTACTCATGTTCTTTAATGGAAAACTGAACGATGCATGAAATAACTTAAATCTACAAAACAACAAACGGAACGTGAAAACCTATACAGCCTATCCTGTGACAACAAACACAGAGACAGGAACAATCACCCACAAACATAGTGAAACCCAGGCTACCTAAGTATGATTCTCAATCAGAGACAACTAATGACACCTGCCTCTGATTGAGAACCATACTAGGCCGAAAACATAGAAATGCCCCAAAACATAGAAAAACATAGACTGCCCACCCAACTCACGCCCTGACCATACCAAATAAATACAAAACAACGGAAATCAAGGTCAGAACGTGACAGTACCCCCCCCCCCCCCCAAAGGTGCGGACTCCGGCCGCAAAACCTTGACCTATAGGGGAGGGTCTGGGTGGGCGTCTGTCCGTGGTGGCGGCTCTGGTGCGGGACGCGGACTCCACCTCATCATTGTCTTAGTCCGCCTTATTGTCCGCCTCCGTAGCTTTCTCACCATGGCCACCCCTCTCAATGACCCCACTGGACAGAGGGGCTGCTTGGGACAGAGGGGCTGCTCGGGACAGAGGGGCTGCTCGGGACAGAGGGGCAGCTCGGGACAGAGGTGAAGCAGCTGCTCGGGACAGAGGGACAACTGCTCGGGACAGAGGGGCGGCAGCAGCTCGGGACAGAGGGGCGGCAGCAGCTCGGGACAGAGGGGCGGCAGCAGCTCGGGACAGAGGGGCGGCAGCAGCTCGGGACAGAGGGGCGGCAGCAGCTCGGGACAGAGGGGCGGCAGCAGCTCGGGACAGAGGGGCGGCAGCTGCTCGGGACAGAGGGGGGGCAGCTGCTCGGGACAGAGGGGGGGCAGCTGCTCGGGACAGAGGGGGGGCAGCTGCTCGGGACAGAGGGGGGGCAGCTGCTCGGGACAGAGGGGGGGCAGCTGCTCGGGACAGAGGGGGGGCAGCTGCTCGGGACAGAGGGGGGGCAGCTGCTCGGGACAGAGGGGGGGCAGCTGCTCGGGACAGAGGGGGGGCAGCTGCTCGGGACAGAGGGGGGGCAGCTGCTCGGGACAGAGGGGGGGCAGCTGCTCGGGACAGAGGGGGGGCAGCTGCTCGGGACAGAGGGGGGGCAGCTGCTCGGGACAGAGGGGGGGCAGCTGCTCGGGACAGAGGGGGGGCAGCTGCTCGGGACAGAGGGGGGGCAGCTGCTCGGGACAGAGGGGGGGAAGCTGCTCGGGACAGAGGGGGGGAAGCTGCTCGGGACAGAGGGGGGGAAGCTGCTCGGGACAGAGGGGGGGAAGCTGCTCGGGACAGAGGGGGGGAAGCTGCTCGGGACAGAGGGGGGGAAGCTGCTCGGGACAGAGGGGGGGGCGATAGCAGCTTGGGACAGAGGGGCGATAGCAGCTTGGGACAGAGGGGCGATAGCAGCTTGGGACAGAGGGGCGATAGCAGCTCGGGACAGAGGGGCGGCAGCTGCTCTGGACAGAGGGGCAGCTGCTCGGGCGGCCCCTAGCTGACTGGCGGCCCCTGGCTGACTGGCGGCACTGGCGGCCCCTGGCTGACTGGCGGCACTGGCGGCTCCTGGCAGACGGGCGGCGCTGGGCAGACGGGCGGCACTGGCGGTGCTGGGCGGCACTGGCGGCGCTGGGCAGACGGGCGGCGCTGGGCAGACGGGCGGCGCTGGGCAGACGGGCGGCGCTGGGCAGACGGGCGGCACTGGCGGCGCTGGAGAGGAGGAAGGCTCTGGTAGCGCCGGAGAGGCGGGAGACTCCGGCAGCGCTGTAGAGGAGGGAGCCCCTGTAAGGATGGGCCGGAGAGACAGCCTGGTACGGGGGGCTGCCACCGGAGGGCTGGTGCGTGGAGGTGGTGACGGATAGACCGGGCCATGCAGGCGCACTGGAGCTCTTGAGCACCGAGCCTGCCCAACCTTACCCGGTTGAATGGTCCCGGTCGCCCTGCCAGTGCGGCGAGGTGGAATAGCCCGCACTGGGCTATGCAGGCGAACCGGGGACACCGTGCGCAAGGCTGGTGCCATGTAAGCCGGCCCAAGGAGACGCACTGGAGACCAGATGCGTAGAGCCGGCTTCATGGCACTTGGCTCGATGCCCACTCTAGCCCGGCCGATACGCGGAGCTGGAATGTACCGCACCGGGCTGTGCACCCGCACTGGGGACACCGTGCGCTCCACAGCATAACACGGTGCCTGCCCGGTCTCTCTAGACCCCCGGTAACCACAGGAAGTTGGCTCAGGTCTCCTACCTGGCGTAGCCATACTCCCTGTTAGCCCCCCCCCCCCCAATAAATTTTTGGGGCTGACTCTCGGGCTTCCTTGCCAACCGTGTTCCCTCATATCGCCGGCTCCTCTCTCCGGCTGCCTCTGCTCTCCTCGCTGCCTCCACCTGTTCCCATGGAAGGCGATCCTTTCCCGCCAGGATCTCCTCCCATGTGTAGCAACCCTTGCCGTCCAACACATCGTCCCAAGTCCATTCCTCCTTGTGCCGCTGTTGCCCGTTACCACGCCGCTTGGTCCTGTTGTGGTGGGTGATTCTGTAACGATGTTCGTCTGTAGAAGGAGAAGCGGACCAAAAAGCAGCGTGGTGGTTACTCATGTTCTTTAATGGAAAACTGAACTATGCATGAAATAACTTAAATCTACAAAACAACAAACGGAACGTGAAAACCTATACAGCCTATCCTGTGACAACAAACACAGAGACAGGAACAATCACCCACAAACACACAGTGAAACCCAGGCTACCTAAGTATGATTCTCAATCAGAGACAACTAATGACACCTGCCTCTGATTGAGAACCATACTAGGCCGAAAACATAGAAATGCCCCAAAACATAGAAAAACAAACATAGACTGCCCACCCAACTCACGCCCTGACCATACCAAATAAATACAAAACAACGGAAATCAAGGTCAGAACGTGACACCATCCTAATATTGCATTTAAAGTCAGTAATGAAAGCTAACTGGTAAATCATGGACAGTCTCTGTCGTGAAGGGGTGTAAAAGGGGCTGAGTGTAGCTATAATTAGGGACTGGAGGCAGAAGACGTGATGTGTCACAAGGTGCAGTGAGGTTCAGCGCCTGTGATGGTTCCTTTCATCAGCCGATAGATCTGGAGGGCATGTGTTTTACTGCCTCTCTCTTCACCTCATGAACCTCAGTTATGGACATTCCTGCCCACTAGCACCGGCACTGACTATCTAAGCACAGTACAAGAATGGCCTGCACTACACCAACACACAGCTTTATTGTGCAGTGGGGAAGTAGTTCTCAATATTATCTATACCTCACATGCAACCCATAATAAGAATCTGAAATTAATATGATTACGGCTATTAAA
This sequence comes from Oncorhynchus mykiss, assembly GCF_057628025.1. Lineage (NCBI taxonomy): Eukaryota > Metazoa > Chordata > Actinopteri > Salmoniformes > Salmonidae > Oncorhynchus > Oncorhynchus mykiss. Next base: position 55,069,020 of record NC_143034.1, read on the forward strand.
CGGAATATCTGACTCCATGAAGATGACTTAGCAATATGCAAGAGACTAGTGTTGAGTTATAATAAGAGAAAGGTCAAGAAAGGACTAAGAATTATCAAAGGCAGATACTGAATTACTTTGTAAAATGAATTAAATCATATACAAAGCATAAAGCCTAAGTTACAAAGCATTAACAATCATTACAATGCATTATTGTAGGCATGATCAGAGAGGGAGAGAGAGAGAGAAACAAAGAAACCATGGCTTGTGCCATGGTCCATAGTTCATGGGAGAGGGAGAGAGAGAGGGAGAAAGAAAGAGTATATCTCACCAGTGCAGGTCAAGAACAAAGAGAAAGAGACAATGAGTCTGAGACTCTATAACATCTGAGTTATTTCGATTTAAAATCTGAGTTGTTGACCAGTAGCATTACTGTTGAGTTAACGTCCAATCAGATATCAGACTTACAGGATGTTACCACAGCAAAACAGAATAGGGGTTGGCAAGAGCAAGATGGAGAAGACTGAATTCCTGAGCAGGCAATAAACCCTCTTGCATAGTGTTGATAAGGGTTACTTTGGTGACTGGGCTGCCCTACATTGTGGGTTGAATCCCCTAATTGTATCATAACTCGGACATTGTGGTTCATTTTGCATTAATTCATATATGAGATTTGCGCCCAGTGATATCTAGTTGACACCTCCCATCCTAAAGACTAAAATGTGATTCTCCCTGGTACAGCCAGCCTTTCACCCATGCTGTGGAGAGAGACTGAGACACAGACACCTTATGGCTCAGCACCACTCAATTCAAACTCAATGTTCTTCCCAGGTGCCAGGCAGCACTGCCTTCTAAGCCTCCATGCATCGATCAAAGAAACCGCTGTCCAGGTTTCAAACAAAAGCAATATTGCACACTTCTGCAAATTCAAAGTGACCAGGCTGAAGGTTGTGCTGTAGTAGACTGCTGAGCAGACAGCAGAGACTCACTCAGTTAGGGGTTAAGAAAGACAGCAGACTCACTCAGAGTTAGGGGTTAAGAAAGACTCAGCAGAGACTCACTCAGAGTTAAGGGGTTAAGAAAGAGTTAGCAGAGAGAAAGCGACAGAGAGGGCTGCTGGTTCTATTGAGGAGGGCTAGGTGGTTTTACTATAGTCTGCTCCTGTCTGCTCCTTGTGCGGCTATTGGTTGAGCAGTCAGCATGAGATTCATCCATCCATGGCATACTTCACTCAATCCAGTCATCCATCTTGTTCATCCAGTCATTTTTGTGTGTCAAGAGGTCTCTCACTCTTAGCAAGTTTTTTAGTCTTGCCGTTTTGTGACAGCGTAACCTGCCTATCTGTATTTTATCATCCATCAACATCCTACAGATTCAGCTAGTTTATAAAAGTTTGTTGGATTGAATTGATCGTGTTGGAAGAGTAGGACACCCAGAGACAAACCTGGAGTGAACAGGCCTGGAGGTTCTAGGATCAATACAGTGGGAAAATTCTATAACTAAGTACTATTCACTATCTTTACCTGATCACTGACTCTGCCAGTCCAGTGTAGGTGACTCAAAATGTTTTTAAGTAGGCGGGGTCATAGGGCAGGTCTCGGGTGGGAGGGTTGGTTCTGAAAACACATTATGGGTAGTCCTAGCTTCTCCCTCATTGGTCCAGGGTCACAGTGAGAATGTGGAGGAAAGTCAGAGCCTCAGCTCAGCCAGCACACTGCCCACTCTAACAACACAGACCAGCATGATAGGCTGATATCGTGCTTGGTGAAAATTATGGGTATTTTAAGCTATGGTAAGAAAACTCTGATGGCCATGCTCTGTTATAATCTCCACCCGGCACAGCCAGAAGAGGACTGGCCACCCCTCATAGCCTGGTTCCTCTCTAGGTTTCTTTTTTCCTAGCCACCGTGCTTCTACACCTGCATTGCTTGCTGTTGGGGTTTTAGGCTGGGTTTCTGTACAGCACTTTGTGACATCAGCTGATGTAAGAAGGGCTTTATAAATACATTTGATTGATTGATGAGCTGTTGATGACTGTTGAATGTCAATGTGGATCCATTGTGTTAAGACGACAGACTAGTCCCCCATGCCCTGAGTGGAGGTGATGCCTATGGTCTTTAAGTACTGCAGTACTATGGGAGCGCTTGTGTTACCACTTCTGGCAGGGTGCCAGAGAGACCCTGTGTGTGATAAGGAGAGACCTAAGACTTGGTCCATTTTGTACCAACCTATCAATCTGTGTATGTCTGACTTACTGGACCTGCTGGACCTCCTGGACCTCCTAGGCTCTGGAGACCGGATACAGGAACACTTCAGTCCTGTCTCTGTTGCCTCAAAAGGACAGGGTCTTATGGACAGAAGACATTGCCAACTTGAAAGAAAACAGCACTTAGACTTTTGGAGAATGTGACTTATGTTAGGTTACGGCATTGCTCTGGTCTAGTTAGTGTCTGGGCTTTGGTATAATAGGTGCTGATACTTGTTCTGTTGGAGAATAATTGAAGCTATCAGCACTTTAACTGCAACCTTTAGCGTTTGTACTACTTCAAAGGGCACACCGAGTTCAAATTTGAAACCGTCAACTGTAGCCGTTTTTAAAAGGAACACCTTGTTTCCAGGAGGCTTTATGGTACAGGTTGACAGAGATCACTGTGTCCTTGGAACATTTGTACGCTCTCTAATTGGAGGAATGTGAAGTGTACTCTGGCTAACCTATTGCAGGGCCAAGGTTTTCTCTCTAATTGGAGCTTTAGTCTTATGGTTCATGAAAGGGCTGTCAATGTTGTTCTCATTATCACACTCATAACAATATGTTTCATCTTATTCTTGGGTTCTGCATCAAACTAATTCCTGGAATATGCCATCTCAAACTGCAGACGTGCTGTATGAGATTCGATGTCTATCAATACAAAACGCAATGTGAGCTGAGCCAACCTGATGCTCAGTGCAATGTCTGCAAAATTTGATACAAGTGAATACACATGAAATTAACTGCCTTTCAACAAATATGTTGCTACTAGAACTGAAGCCATTTTCCGTCTGGTGATGAAAGTGAAAATTAATTAATTTGTTTTTAGGGACTCAGAAGTTTTCCATAGACTTTCCATAGAAAGTCAGCTACACTCCAAATAGCATGTATGTGCCCAGTTGTGTAAGAAATCACATGCAGCATAAATCTAATTTATGCATTTTCATGTTTATGTAAGAGAAAGATTCCCCCCCCCCCAAAAAAAAGATATTTAGAGAGTTATTAGCTATATTTGTAAGGTTCACAGTACTTGTAAGTAACAATTATGGGGACTATATGTGTGTATGTACAGTATGTACGGATGTATGTATGTGTGTGTGTGTGCTTGTGACTTAGTCCCTGCAGTGTCTGTACCACATGCTATCCATCCACCCTGAGAGGATGTTCTGTGGATGTTCTGTGTTCGGCTCTCCTAGCCGGCACAGCTGTGTGTGGGCTGTGTTCTGCCGATACTCTGATCCACCATAGCGAACAACGCCCTTCCACCACCTTTCATCTATGCATAAGCATCAAGCACACACAGCTGGAGGCAAAACAAACATGCACAAATGTGCTGTTTTTACTTGGAGAAAATGTCTGAAAAGTCCCAATGATTCCTATATTTTGACAGGCATATATTTTAGTCAAAACGCAGGATTACAAATAAATTTATCTCAGTCTGCAGGGACACAGCTGTGTGATTTAAACCACCCACTGTTGAGTTTACCTCTAGAACATCCCTTTCTCCATCGTCCATTAACATACTGATGCAGTATCTCATACAGGCATCACAGTGAAACCTGGGGATGGATCAGTGCAGAACTTACAATCTGTCTGTCTCACAGTAGAAAGACAGGCAGCAGATTGGTGTGTGTGTGTGTGTGTGCGTGTGTGCCTGCGTGTGTGTCAACATAAAGAAGTTTGTCATTGAAGGTTTATTTAAATGTCACACAAATTCAGGTTGATGAAATTGCAGTGAAAGTTGATCTAATTAGCATAATAAAAAATCCTTATAAAAATCAGTCAGTTTAAGTGAAATTATATTGTACTTTACCAAAACTGCATTGCATCTATGGTATAGAGAAAATGAATGGGTACTCAGTAGAAAGTGTTTGTCTATGGCCCTGGTCTGAGGCTAGGCGGGAGACCTTCAGACGAAAAGTACTCTGAGGAGTAAAAATGAGTGGCACAAACACACACGATCGCACACATACACACCACCCGTTATCTGTGAGCTGTTTGCTGTGATCACAGGCATCTCTCCCTCTATCGGTCTATCCTTTGTGCAGATACAATCAACCAAAGTACAAAAACACAGAACCCTGTAGATTGTTTTTATTCTCTGAGTTAGCCTGCCTGCTGTTGCTCTGCCCTTCAGTAGCCTAATGTACCTAGAGAGGCTCTGTCCTGAACAACAAAACAAACGAGTTTCAAGGTGTTATCAGGATTTGTCTGGGAGGAATAGCATGTGGTGCTTTAGATTTGTTCACCCCCCTCGAGTCTCCATACATCAGGTGTCTGAACCAGCCTATCCTAGCAAGGTACAGGCTGAGGTGAGCCAGTCTATCCTAACTGGGTACAGCATAGCCTCTAGCCTGGCCCTGCCACCAGATGTTCACGCGGCCCCAGCCAGCTGCAGGGATCAATGGCCTACATATCAGCCATTCAGATGGGAGGATTACTTGAGCTAGAGCAATTAACATGCAAATGAACAACAGTGCTTCAGTATATCTGTGTTCTGGTTTCTTCTTTTGATCAGGGTGTTTGACAGGGCTATTTGTAGATGAAGATCCTAATAGTCTTTGACATGGTTTGTTTTGCCAAGTTATGGTCAGCCCCTACTACACTACTACATCGTATCTGATGAATGAGGTCTCGTAGCTGGCCAATGACAGAGGTGTGGTGAGAGCCTTGGCCCGTTCTCAAAGCAGTTCCATAGATCATCAGCATATCTGTCACCTAGGAGATGGGTATGAGCACGGACCCAGCTAAAGGATACACTACAGTCACAAGCCAATTACTATACAGTATGCCTTCAATGGCCCACAGTGAGATTCCTATGAGAAACACAACAAACGTTCAGTCACCAGAACGAAGGTTTAGTCACCAGATTTTTAGCTCTATGAAGATGGATCCATCAATACCACATGTGCTTGACGGCGGCTAGCCCACATTAGGTCACCCTGTTGCAGACTGGATTCACTGGACAGACAAAGGCTATTTTACATAAATGTGTGTACCTCCAATAAGTATGATATGATATGTTGTGTTACACATGCAATAATGGTATGGTTACTTAAGACAGAAACAAAAGGGAGGATGATTGGGGAGGATGGGTGGGCATAGACAGTGAACGTCTAGCAATCCAAAGTTTGTTTGTTCAAGACACATCGGGGACAACTGTAACATTTTAGCTAACCCTTCCCCTAATCCTTTTCCTAAGCTTAACCGTATTCACATAACCTGCTACGTAAATTATCCTAACCTTAGTTGTTAAGGCTTCTAACTTTTTATGTAAATTCTCCTACCCTTTGTCATTAGTTCTCCTATCCAGCAACATAAAATTCTCCTTGTTTAATTCTCCTTTGTTGTTGTGAAGCAAAAGCAGCCTGGTCTCAGAGACATGTAACACTTTTCATCCTCCAAGACGCATGATAACTTACATCATCTAATTCGTTTGATATTGTATGACTGGGTAAGACGTATGATACTATACATCCTCTAATTCGTAGGATATTGTACGACTGCTATTCCATTCATAACATAACCTAACGTAACATAATATATCATACTAAATGGAGGGAAACAAATGTATTTACCAAATCCTATAAATTGCCCTGAGGCCAGGTTGCCTGTTGGGGCTGAAGAGTGTTTGTGGGGGTCACAGTGAAGAACACACTCTCACTCTTTAATGTGCTTCTATTGAATCAACTCAATCTTGTTGTTTTCATCCCACTTCTAAAAAAACATCCCCTTTTAATTGCCCCTACCTCAAAACAAAAATATATACAAGATGAAGACAACCACAGCTTGTAGCACTGTGTGACAAATAGGTTAATTTGTATTTTGGTGTTTGTCTTGTGTCCATGCCAACTGTAATGTGTTCACAGATGCATTAAGTTCAACGTTAGTGCAATAAACAGATACACCCATACAGCATCCCTCACTTCTGCTGTGTGTGGGAGCACTAGTACCGCTCAGAATACCAATGACCACATTTACCCACTGTTGAGTGAGTTACTGTTGTGTCACATGACCACAACCTGCAGGTTTTTGTGCTGCAGCGTATTCCTCCAAATAGATTTTTCTTGAGAGTCGCCGGTGAATTGATAATTCAGTGTGAGGTTGACAGCTGTGTGGCTGGGGAGAGACTAGGAGGGAGGCTAGCTGCCACAGGGCTGTGAGGGAGGCAATGGGAGACAGAGTAGCCTCATAGATTTTCTCCAGCCACACCACGCAGCTGTCAACCTCACCCCTGAATTATCAATCAATCCACTGCTGTTTTTCTTCAAAATATATGGCACAGTGGTGGTGTGTAAATCACGGTGGAAGAAGGAGCACCTGGAGGGAGAGAGGGAGAGAAGGGGAGTGGGAGAGAGAGAGGGAGAGAAGGGGAGAGGGAGGGAGAGAGGAAGAGTGGGAGAGAGGGAGAGGGATGGGGAGAGGGAGGGAGAGCGGGAGAGGGGTGGATGGGGGAGGGAGAGAGGGAGAGAGAGGGACCAGCTGAAACACCTGCACACACACAGGCCAGAGCGAGGGGACCCACACAACCAATATGGAAAGAGAATTAGACTGGTTGGAGAGATTCTTGGTCTCTCAGATTGAGAGAGGGGGAGGGGTCAAGGGAAATGGGGAGATGGTGAAGTGGGTCTGACGGCTCCACAAACTACCCCTCAGTACGCTGTTGGGTTTTCCAAATAATTTGCAACCCGAGGGGGAGAGGAAAGATTGTTAGTGATTGTGGTAGATAGATGTGAGGAGGAGAATATATTGGTATGGATTTATCTGGCCTTCAGTGTCAGATCTGTAAACATTGTGCTGATGAGAAGAAGCACAGGGTCAGGGTAATCAAATATCAATGGAAGGTGCAAGAGTCCAGGAGATGGTAGGCTCAGTTACTGTTCTCACCAGAGAGAATGAGAGCTGAACAAGAGGTCATGTAGAACTGGAGGAGATGTGCATGAGTGGATTTGAGTCCAATAGTGGAAAATGTGTGGGCAATGCTGTGTTCGAGTAGACAGTGTTTTCTCAGAGTGGACACTGCTGTTTTCGAGTGGACAGTGTTTTCTCAGAGTGGACAGTGCTGTGTCAGAGTGGACAGGGCTGTGGCAAAGTGGACAGTGCTGTGGCAGAATGGACAGTGCTGTGGCTGAGTGGTCAGTGTTTTCTCAGAGTGGACAGTGTTTCCTCAGAGTGGACAGTGCTGCGTTCGAGTGGACAGTGTTTCCTCAGAGTGGACACTGCTGTGGCAGAGAGGACAGTGTTTTTTCAGAGTGGACAGTGTTTTCTCAGAGTGGACAGTGTTTTCTCAGAGTGGACAGTGCTGTGTCAGAGTGGAAAGTGTTTTCTCAGAGTGGACAGTGCTGTGTCAGAGTGGACAGTGTTTTCTCAGAGTGGAGAGTGTTTTCTCAGAGTGGACAGTGCTGTGTCAGAGTGGACAGTGTTTTCTCAGAGTGGAGAGTGTTTTCTCAGAATGGACAGTGCTGTGGCAAATTGGACAGTGCTGTGGCAGAGTGGACAGTGCTGTGGCAGAGTGGACAGTGCTGTGGCAGAGTGGACAGTGCTATGGCAGAGTGGACAGTGTTTTCTCAAAGTGGACAGTGTTTTCTCAGAATGGACAGTGTTTTCTCAGAGTGGACAGTGTTTTCTCAGAATGGACAGTGCTGTGGCAGAGTGGACAGTGTTTTCTCAGAGTGGACAGTGTTTTCTCAGAGTGGACAGTGCTGTGTCAGAGTGGACAGTGTTTTCTCAGAGTGGACAGGGTTTTCTCAGAATGGACAGTGCTGTGGCAGAGTGGACAGTGTTTTCTCAGAGTGGACAGTGTTTTCTCAGAGTGGACAGTGCTATGTCAGAGTGGACAGTGTTTTCTCAGAGTGGACAGTGCTGTGTCAGAGTGGACAGTGTTTTCTCAGAGTGGACAGTGTTTTCTCAGAGTGGACAGTGTTTTCTCAGAGCGGACAGTGCTGTGTCAGAGTGGACAGTGCTGTGCCAGAGTGGACAGTGCTGTGGCAGAGCGGACAGTGCTGTGGCAGAGTGGACAGTGCTGTTGCAGAGTGGACAGTGTTTTCTCAGTGGACAGTGTTTTCTCAGAGTGGACAGTGCTGTGTCAGAGTGGACAGTGCTGTGTCAGAGTGGACAGTGCTGTGGCAGAGTGGACAGTGTTTTCTCAGAGTGGACAGTGTTTTCTCAGAGTGGACAGTGTTTTTAAAGTGGACAGTGCTGTGTCATAGTGGACAGTGCTGTGGCAGAGTGGACAGTGTTTTCTCAGAGTGGACAGTGCTGTGTCAGAGTTGACAGTGCTGTGTCAGAGTGGACAGTGCTGTGGCAGAGTGGACAGTGTTTTCTCAGAGTGGACAGTGTTTTCTCAGAGTGGACAGTGTTTTTAAAGTGGACAGTGCTGTGTCATAGTGGACAGTGCTGTGGCAGAGTGGATAGTGTTTTCTCAGAGTGGACAGTGCTGTGTTCGAGTGGACAGTGTTTCCTCAGAGTGGACACTGCTGTGGCAGAGAGGACAGTGTTTTTTCAGAGTGGACAGTGTTTTTTCAGAGTGGACAGTGTTTTCTCAGAGTGGACAGTGTTTTCTCAGAGTGGACAGTGTTTTCTCAGAGTGGACAGTGCTGTGTCAGAGTGGAAAGTGTTTTCTCAGAGTGAACAGTGCTGTGTCAGAGTGGACAGTGTTTTCTCAGAGTGGAGAGTGTTTTCTCAGAGTGGACAGTGTTTTCTCAGAGTGGACAGTGCTGTGGCAGAGTGGACAGTGCTGTGTCAGAGTGGACAGTGTTTTCTCAGAGTGGACAGTGTTTTCTCAGAATGGATAGTGCTGTGGCAAATTGGACAGTGCTGTGGCAGAGTGGACAGTGCTGTGGCAGAGTGGACAGTGCTGTGTCAGAGTGGACAGTGTTTTCTCAAAGTGGACAGTGTTTTCTCAGAATGGACAGTGTTTTCTCAGAGTGGACAGTGTTTTCTCAGAATGGACAGTGCTGTGGCAGAGTGGACAGTGTTTTCTCAGAGTGGACAGTGTTTTCTCAGAGTGGACAGTGCTGTGTCAGAGTGGACAGTGTTTTCTCAGAGTTGACCGTGTTTTCTCAGAATGGACAGTGCTGTGGCAGAGTGGACAGTGTTTTCTCAGAGTGGACAGTGTTTTCTCAGAGTGGACAATGCTGTGTCAGAGTGGACAGTGTTTTCTCAGAGTTGACAGTGTTTTCTCAGAATGGACAGTGCTGTGTCAGAGTGGAAAGTGTTTTCTCAGAGTGGACAGTGTTTTCTCAGAGTGGACAGTGCTGTGTCAGAGTGGACAGTGTTTTCTCAGAGTGGACAGTGCTGTGTCAGAGTAGACAGTGTTTTCTCAGAGTGGACAGTGTTTTCTCAGAGTGGACAGTGCTATGGCAGAGTGGACAGTGTTTTCTCAGTGGACAGTGTTTTCTCAAAATGGACAGTGCTGTGTCAGAGTGGAAAGTGTTTTCTCAGAGTGAACAGTGCTGTGTCAGAGTGGACAGTGTTTTCTCAGAGTGGAGAGTGTTTTCTCAGAGTGGACAGTGTTTTCTCAGAGTGGACAGTGCTGTGGCAGAGTGGACAGTGCTGTGTCAGAGTGGACAGTGTTTTCTCAGAGTGGACAGTGTTTTCTCAGAATGGACAGTGCTGTGGCAAATTGGACAGTGCTGTGGCAGAGTGGACAGTGCTGTGGCAGAGTGGACAGTGCTGTGGCAGAGTGGACAGTGCTGTTGCAGAGTGGACAGTGTTTTCTCAGAATGGACAGTGCTGTGGCAAATTGGACAGTGCTGTGGCAGAGTGGACAGTGCTGTGGCAGAGTGGACAGTGCTGTTGCAGAGTGGACAGTGTTTTCTCAGAATGGATAGTGCTGTGGCAAATTGGACAGTGCTGTGGCAGAGTGGACAGTGCTGTGGCAGAGTGGACAGTGCTGTGTCAGAGTGGACAGTGTTTTCTCAGTGGACAGTGTTTTCTCAGAGTGGACAGTGCTGTGTCAGAGTGGACAGTGCTGTGTCAGAGTGGACAGTGCTGTGGCAGAGTGGACAGTGTTTTCTCAGAGTGGACAGTGTTTTCTCAGAGTGGACAGTGTTTTTAAAGTGGACAGTGCTGTGTCATAGTGGACAGTGCTGTGGCAGAGTGGACAGTGTTTTCTCAGAGTGGACAGTGCTGTGTCAGAGTTGACAGTGCTGTGTCAGAGTGGACAGTGCTGTGGCAGAGTGGACAGTGTTTTCTCAGAGTGGACAGTGTTTTCTCAGAGTGGACAGTGTTTTTAAAGTGGACAGTGCTGTGTCATAGTGGACAGTGCTGTGGCAGAGTGGATAGTGTTTTCTCAGAGTGGACAGTGCTGTGTTCGAGTGGACAGTGTTTCCTCAGAGTGGACACTGCTGTGGCAGAGAGGACAGTGTTTTTTCAGAGTGGACAGTGTTTTTTCAGAGTGGACAGTGTTTTCTCAGAGTGGACAGTGTTTTCTCAGAGTGGACAGTGTTTTCTCAGAGTGGACAGTGCTGTGTCAGAGTGGAAAGTGTTTTCTCAGAGTGAACAGTGCTGTGTCAGAGTGGACAGTGTTTTCTCAGAGTGGAGAGTGTTTTCTCAGAGTGGACAGTGTTTTCTCAGAGTGGACAGTGCTGTGGCAGAGTGGACAATGCTGTGTCAGAGTGGACAGTGTTTTCTCAGAGTGGACAGTGTTTTCTCAGAATGGATAGTGCTGTGGCAAATTGGACAGTGCTGTGGCAGAGTGGACAGTGCTGTGGCAGAGTGGACAGTGCTGTGTCAGAGTGGACAGTGTTTTCTCAAAGTGGACAGTGTTTTCTCAGAATGGACAGTGTTTTCTCAGAGTGGACAGTGTTTTCTCAGAATGGACAGTGCTGTGGCAGAGTGGACAGTGTTTTCTCAGAGTGGACAGTGTTTTCTCAGAGTGGACAGTGCTGTGTCAGAGTGGACAGTGTTTTCTCAGAGTTGACCGTGTTTTCTCAGAATGGACAGTGCTGTGGCAGAGTGGACAGTGTTTTCTCAGAGTGGACAGTGTTTTCTCAGAGTGGACAATGCTGTGTCAGAGTGGACAGTGTTTTCTCAGAGTTGACAGTGTTTTCTCAGAATGGACAGTGCTGTGTCAGAGTGGAAAGTGTTTTCTCAGAGTGGACAGTGTTTTCTCAGAGTGGACAGTGCTGTGTCAGAGTGGACAGTGTTTTCTCAGAGTGGACAGTGCTGTGTCAGAGTAGACAGTGTTTTCTCAGAGTGGACAGTGTTTTCTCAGAGTGGACAGTGCTATGGCAGAGTGAACAGTGTTTTCTCAGTGGACAGTGTTGTGTCTGAGTGGACAGTGCTGTGGCAGAGTGGACAGTGCTGTGGCAGAGTGGACAGTGCTGTTGCAGAGTGGACAGTGTTTTCTCAGAGTGGACAGTGCTGTGTCAGAGTGGACAGTGTTTTCTCAGAGTGGACAGTGTTTTCTCAAAATGGACAGTGCTGTGTCAGAGTGGAAAGTGTTTTCTCAGAGTGAACAGTGCTGTGTCAGAGTGGACAGTGTTTTCTCAGAGTGGAGAGTGTTTTCTCAGAGTGGACAGTGTTTTCTCAGAGTGGACAGTGCTGTGGCAGAGTGGACAGTGCTGTGTCAGAGTGGACAGTGTTTTCTCAGAGTGGACAGTGTTTTCTCAGAATGGACAGTGCTGTGGCAAATTGGACAGTGCTGTGGCAGAGTGGACAGTGCTGTGGCAGAGTGGACAGTGCTGTGGCAGAGTGGACAGTGCTGTTGCAGAGTGGACAGTGTTTTCTCAGAATGGACAGTGCTGTGGCAAATTGGACAGTGCTGTGGCAGAGTGGACAGTGCTGTGGCAGAGTGGACAGTGCTGTTGCAGAGTGGACAGTGTTTTCTCAGAATGGATAGTGCTGTGGCAAATTGGACAGTGCTGTGGCAGAGTGGACAGTGCTGTGGCAGAGTGGACAGTGCTGTGTCAGAGTGGACAGTGTTTTCTCAGTGGACAGTGTTTTCTCAGAGTGGACAGTGCTGTGTCAGAGTGGACAGTGCTGTGTCAGAGTGGACAGTGCTGTGGCAGAGTGGACAGTGTTTTCTCAGAGTGGACAGTGTTTTCTCAGAGTGGACAGTGTTTTTAAAGTGGACAGTGCTGTGTCATAGTGGACAGTGCTGTGGCAGAGTGGACAGTGTTTTCTCAGAGTGGACAGTGCTGTGTCAGAGTTGACAGTGCTGTGTCAGAGTGGACAGTGCTGTGGCAGAGTGGACAGTGTTTTCTCAGAGTGGACAGTGTTTTTAAAGTGGACAGTGCTGTGTCATAGTGGACAGTGCTGTGGCAGAGTGGATAGTGTTTTCTCAGAGTGGACAGTGCTGTGTTCGAGTGGACAGTGTTTCCTCAGAGTGGACACTGCTGTGGCAGAGAGGACAGTGTTTTTTCAGAGTGGACAGTGTTTTTTCAGAGTGGACAGTGTTTTCTCAGAATGGACAGTGCTGTGGCAAATTGGACAGTGCTGTGGCAGAGTGGACAGTGCTGTGGCAGAGTGGACAGTGCTGTTGCAGAGTGGACAGTGTTTTCTCAGAATGGATAGTGCTGTGGCAAATTGGACAGTGCTGTGGCAGAGTGGACAGTGCTGTGGCAGAGTGGACAGTGCTGTGTCAGAGTGGACAGTGTTTTCTCAGTGGACAGTGTTTTCTCAGAGTGGACAGTGCTGTGTCAGAGTGGACAGTGCTGTGTCAGAGTGGACAGTGCTGTGGCAGAGTGGACAGTGTTTTCTCAGAGTGGACAGTGTTTTCTCAGAGTGGACAGTGTTTTTAAAGTGGACAGTGCTGTGTCATAGTGGACAGTGCTGTGGCAGAGTGGACAGTGTTTTCTCAGAGTGGACAGTGCTGTGTCAGAGTTGACAGTGCTGTGTCAGAGTGGACAGTGCTGTGGCAGAGTGGACAGTGTTTTCTCAGAGTGGACAGTGTTTTTAAAGTGGACAGTGCTGTGTCATAGTGGACAGTGCTGTGGCAGAGTGGATAGTGTTTTCTCAGAGTGGACAGTGCTGTGTTCGAGTGGACAGTGTTTCCTCAGAGTGGACACTGCTGTGGCAGAGAGGACAGTGTTTTTTCAGAGTGGACAGTGTTTTTTCAGAGTGGACAGTGTTTTCTCAGAGTGGACAGTGTTTTCTCAGAGTGGACAGTGTTTTCTCAGAGTGGACAGTGCTGTGTCAGAGTGGAAAGTGTTTTCTCAGAGTGAACAGTGCTGTGTCAGAGTGGACAGTGTTTTCTCAGAGTGGAGAGTGTTTTCTCAGAGTGGACAGTGTTTTCTCAGAGTGGACAGTGCTGTGGCAGAGTGGACAGTGCTGTGTCAGAGTGGACAGTGTTTTCTCAGAGTGGACAGTGTTTTCTCAGAATGGATAGTGCTGTGGCAAATTGGACAGTGCTGTGGCAGAGTGGACAGTGCTGTGGCAGAGTGGACAGTGCTGTGTCAGAGTGGACAGTGTTTTCTCAAAGTGGACAGTGTTTTCTCAGAATGGACAGTGTTTTCTCAGAGTGGACAGTGTTTTCTCAGAATGGACAGTGCTGTGGCAGAGTGGACAGTGTTTTCTCAGAGTGGACAGTGTTTTCTCAGAGTGGACAGTGCTGTGTCAGAGTGGACAGTGTTTTCTCAGAGTTGACCGTGTTTTCTCAGAATGGACAGTGCTGTGGCAGAGTGGACAGTGTTTTCTCAGAGTGGACAGTGTTTTCTCAGAGTGGACAATGCTGTGTCAGAGTGGACAGTGTTTTCTCAGAGTTGACAGTGTTTTCTCAGAATGGACAGTGTTGTGTCAGAGTGGAAAGTGTTTTCTCAGAGTGGACAGTGTTTTCTCAGAGTGGACAGTGCTGTGTCAGAGTGGACAGTGTTTTCTCAGAGTGGACAGTGCTGTGTCAGAGTAGACAGTGTTTTCTCAGAGTGGACAGTGTTTTCTCAGAGTGGACAGTGCTATGGCAGAGTGGACAGTGTTTTCTCAGTGGACAGTGTTGTGTCAGAGTGGACAGTGCTGTGGCAGAGTGGACAGTGCTGTGGCAGAGTGGACAGTGCTGTTGCAGAGTGGACAGTGTTTTCTCAGAGTGGACAGTGCTGTGTCAGAGTGGACAGTGTTTTCTCAGAGTGGACAGTGTTTTCTCAAAATGGACAGTGCTGTGTCAGAGTGGAAAGTGTTTTCTCAGAGTGAACAGTGCTGTGTCAGAGTGGACAGTGTTTTCTCAGAGTGGAGAGTGTTTTCTCACAGTGGACAGTGTTTTCTCAGAGTGGACAGTGTTGTGGCAGAGTGGACAGTGCTGTGGCAGAGTGGACAGTGCTGTTGCAGAGTGGACAGTGTTTTCTCAGAATGGATAGTGCTGTGGCAAATTGGACAGTGCTGTGGCAGAGTGGACAGTGCTGTGGCAGAGTGTACAGTGCTGTGTCAGAGTGGACAGTGTTTTCTCAGTGGACAGTGTTTTCTCAGAGTGGACAGTGCTGTGTCAGAGTGGACAGTGCTGTGTCAGAGTGGACAGTGCTGTGGCAGAGTAGACAGTGTTTTCTCAGAGTGGACAGTGTTTTCTCAGAGTGGACAGTGTTTTTAAAGTGGACAGTGCTGTGTCATAGTGGACAGTGCTGTGGCAGAGTGGACAGTGTTTTCTCAGAGTGGACAGTGCTGTGTCAGAGTTGACAGTGCTGTGTCAGAGTGGACAGTGCTGTGGCAGAGTGGACAGTGTTTTCTCAGAGTGGACAGTGTTTTCTCAGAGTGGACAGTGTTTTTAAAGTGGACAGTGCTGTGTCATAGTGGACAGTGCTGTGGCAGAGTGGATAGTGTTTTCTCAGAGTGGACAGTGCTGTGTTCGAGTGGACAGTGTTTCCTCAGAGTGGACACTGCTGTGGCAGAGAGGACAGTGTTTTTTCAGAGTGGACAGTGTTTTTTCAGAGTGGACAGTGTTTTCTCAGAGTGGACAGTGTTTTCTCAGAGTGGACAGTGTTTTCTCAGAGTGGACAGTGCTGTGTCAGAGTGGAAAGTGTTTTCTCAGAGTGAACAGTGCTGTGTCAGAGTGGACAGTGTTTTCTCAGAGTGGAGAGTGTTTTCTCAGAGTGGACAGTGTTTTCTCAGAGTGGACAGTGCTGTGGCAGAGTGGACAGTGCTGTGTCAGAGTGGACAGTGTTTTCTCAGAGTGGACAGTGTTTTCTCAGAATGGATAGTGCTGTGGCAAATTGGACAGTGCTGTGGCAGAGTGGACAGTGCTGTGGCAGAGTGGACAGTGCTGTGTCAGAGTGGACAGTGTTTTCTCAAAGTGGACAGTGTTTTCTCAGAATGGACAGTGTTTTCTCAGAGTGGACAGTGTTTTCTCAGAATGGACAGTGCTGTGGCAGAGTGGACAGTGTTTTCTCAGAGTGGACAGTGTTTTCTCAGAGTGGACAGTGCTGTGTCAGAGTGGACAGTGTTTTCTCAGAGTTGACCGTGTTTTCTCAGAATGGACAGTGCTGTGGCAGAGTGGACAGTGTTTTCTCAGAGTGGACATTGTTTTCTCAGAGTGGACAATGCTGTGTCAGAGTGGACAGTGTTTTCTCAGAGTTGACAGTGTTTTCTCAGAATGGACAGTGCTGTGTCAGAGTGGAAAGTGTTTTCTCAGAGTGGACAGTGTTTTCTCAGAGTGGACAGTGCTGTGTCAGAGTGGACAGTGTTTTCTCAGAGTGGACAGTGCTGTGTCAGAGTAGACAGTGTTTTCTCAGAGTGGACAGTGTTTTCTCAGAGTGGACAGTGCTGTGGCAGAGTGGACAGTGTTTTCTCAGTGGACAGTGTTGTGTCAGAGTGGACAGTGCTGTGGCAGAGTGGACAGTGCTGTGGCAGAGTGGACAGTGCTGTTGCAGAGTGGACAGTGTTTTCTCAGAGTGGACAGTGCTGTGTCAGAGTGGACAGTGTTTTCTCAGAGTGGACAGTGTTTTCTCAAAATGGACAGTGCTGTGTCAGAGTGGAAAGTGTTTTCTCAGAGTGAACAGTGCTGTGTCAGAGTGGACAGTGTTTTCTCAGAGTGGAGAGTGTTTTCTCAGAGTGGACAGTGTTTTCTCAGAGTGGACAGTGCTGTGGCAGAGTGGACAGTGCTGTGTCAGAGTGGACAGTGTTTTCTCAGAGTGGACAGTGTTTTCTCAGAATGGACAGTGCTGTGGCAAATTGGACAGTGCTGTGGCAGAGTGGACAGTGCTGTGGCAGAGTGGACAGTGCTGTGGCAGAGTGGACAGTGCTGTTGCAGAGTGGACAGTGTTTTCTCAGAATGGACAGTGCTGTGGCAAATTGGACAGTGCTGTGGCAGAGTGGACAGTGCTGTGGCAGAGTGGACAGTGCTGTTGCAGAGTGGACAGTGTTTTCTCAGAATGGATAGTGCTGTGGCAAATTGGACAGTGCTGTGGCAGAGTGGACAGTGCTGTGGCAGAGTGGACAGTGCTGTGTCAGAGTGGACAGTGTTTTCTCAGAGTGGATAGTGCTGTGGCAAATTGGACAGTGCTGTGGCAGAGTGGACAGTGCTGTGGCAGAGTGGACAGTGCTGTGTCAGAGTGGACAGTGTTTTCTCAAAGTGGACAGTGTTTTCTCAGAATGGACAGTGTTTTCTCAGAGTGGACAGTGTTTTCTCAGAATGGACAGTGCTGTGGCAGAGTGGACAGTGTTTTCTCAGAGTGGACAGTGTTTTCTCAGAGTGGACAGTGCTGTGTCAGAATGGACAGTGTTTTCTCAGAGTTGACCGTGTTTTCTCAGAATGGACAGTGCTGTGGCAGAGTGGACAGTGTTTTCTCAGAGTGGACAGTGTTTTCTCAGAGTGGACAATGCTGTGTCAGAGTGGACAGTGTTTTGTCAGAGTTGACAGTGTTTTCTCAGAATGGACAGTGCTGTGTCAGAGTGGAAAGTGTTTTCTCAGAGTGGACAGTGTTTTCTCAGAGTGGACAGTGCTGTGTCAGAGTGGACAGTGTTTTCTCAGAGTGGACAGTGCTGTGTCAGAGTAGACAGTGTTTTCTCAGAGTGAACAGTGTTTTCTCAGAGTGGACAGTGCTGTGGCAGAGTGGACAGTGTTTTCTCAGTGGACAGTGTTGTGTCAGAGTGGACAGTGCTGTGGCAGAGTGGACAGTGCTGTGGCAGAGTGGACAGTGCTGTTGCAGAGTGGACAGTGTTTTCTCAGAGTGGACAGTGCTGTGTCAGAGTGGACAGTGTTTTCTCAGAGTGGACAGTGTTTTCTCAGAGTGGACAGTGCTGTGTCAGAGTGGAAAGTGTTTTCTCAGAGTGAACAGTGCTGTGTCAGAGTGGACAGTGTTTTCTCAGAGTGGAGAGTGTTTTCTCAGAGTGGACAGTGTTTTCTCAGAGTGGACAGTGCTGTGGCAGAGTGGACAGTGCTGTGTCAGAGTGGACAGTGTTTTCTCAGAGTGGACAGTGTTTTCTCAGAATGGATAGTGCTGTGGCAAATTGGACAGTGCTGTGGCAGAGTGGACAGTGCTGTGGCAGAGTGGACAGTGCTGTGTCAGAGTGGACAGTGTTTTCTCAAAGTGGACAGTGTTTTCTCAGAATGGACAGTGTTTTCTCAGAGTGGACAGTGTTTTCTCAGAATGGACAGTGCTGTGGCAGAGTGGACAGTGTTTTCTCAGAGTGGACAGTGTTTTCTCAGAGTGGACAGTGCTGTGTCAGAGTGGACAGTGTTTTCTCAGAGTTGACCGTGTTTTCTCAGAATGGACAGTGCTGTGGCAGAGTGGACAGTGTTTTCTCAGAGTGGACATTGTTTTCTCAGAGTGGACAATGCTGTGTCAGAGTGGACAGTGTTTTCTCAGAGTTGACAGTGTTTTCTCAGAATGGACAGTGCTGTGTCAGAGTGGAAAGTGTTTTCTCAGAGTGGACAGTGTTTTCTCAGAGTGGACAGTGCTGTGTCAGAGTGGACAGTGTTTTCTCAGAGTGGACAGTGCTGTGTCAGAGTAGACAGTGTTTTCTCAGAGTGGACAGTGTTTTCTCAGAGTGGACAGTGCTGTGGCAGAGTGGACAGTGTTTTCTCAGTGGACAGTGTTGTGTCAGAGTGGACAGTGCTGTGGCAGAGTGGACAGTGCTGTGGCAGAGTGGACAGTGCTGTTGCAGAGTGGACAGTGTTTTCTCAGAGTGGACAGTGCTGTGTCAGAGTGGACAGTGTTTTCTCAGAGTGGACAGTGTTTTCTCAAAATGGACAGTGCTGTGTCAGAGTGGAAAGTGTTTTCTCAGAGTGAACAGTGCTGTGTCAGAGTGGACAGTGTTTTCTCAGAGTGGAGAGTGTTTTCTCAGAGTGGACAGTGTTTTCTCAGAGTGGACAGTGCTGTGGCAGAGTGGACAGTGCTGTGTCAGAGTGGACAGTGTTTTCTCAGAGTGGACAGTGTTTTCTCAGAATGGACAGTGCTGTGGCAAATTGGACAGTGCTGTGGCAGAGTGGACAGTGCTGTGGCAGAGTGGACAGTGCTGTGGCAGAGTGGACAGTGCTGTTGCAGAGTGGACAGTGTTTTCTCAGAATGGACAGTGCTGTGGCAAATTGGACAGTGCTGTGGCAGAGTGGACAGTGCTGTGGCAGAGTGGACAGTGCTGTTGCAGAGTGGACAGTGTTTTCTCAGAATGGATAGTGCTGTGGCAAATTGGACAGTGCTGTGGCAGAGTGGACAGTGCTGTGGCAGAGTGGACAGTGCTGTGTCAGAGTGGACAGTGTTTTCTCAGAGTGGATAGTGCTGTGGCAAATTGGACAGTGCTGTGGCAGAGTGGACAGTGCTGTGGCAGAGTGGACAGTGCTGTGTCAGAGTGGACAGTGTTTTCTCAAAGTGGACAGTGTTTTCTCAGAATGGACAGTGTTTTCTCAGAGTGGACAGTGTTTTCTCAGAATGGACAGTGCTGTGGCAGAGTGGACAGTGTTTTCTCAGAGTGGACAGTGTTTTCTCAGAGTGGACAGTGCTGTGTCAGAGTGGACAGTGTTTTCTCAGAGTTGACCGTGTTTTCTCAGAATGGACAGTGCTGTGGCAGAGTGGACAGTGTTTTCTCAGAGTGGACAGTGTTTTCTCAGAGTGGACAATGCTGTGTCAGAGTGGACAGTGTTTTCTCAGAGTTGACAGTGTTTTCTCAGAATGGACAGTGCTGTGTCAGAGTGGAAAGTGTTTTCTCAGAGTGGACAGTGTTTTCTCAGAGTGGACAGTGCTGTGTCAGAGTGGACAGTGTTTTCTCAGAGTGGACAGTGCTGTGTCAGAGTAGACAGTGTTTTCTCAGAGTGAACAGTGTTTTCTCAGAGTGGACAGTGCTGTGGCAGAGTGGACAGTGTTTTCTCAGTGGACAGTGTTGTGTCAGAGTGGACAGTGCTGTGGCAGAGTGGACAGTGCTGTGGCAGAGTGGACAGTGCTGTTGCAGAGTGGACAGTGTTTTCTCAGAGTGGACAGTGCTGTGTCAGAGTGGACAGTGTTTTCTCAGAGTGGACAGTGTTTTCTCAAAATGGACAGTGCTGTGTCAGAGTGGAAAGTGTTTTCTCAGAGTGAACAGTGCTGTGTCAGAGTGGACAGTGTTTTCTCAGAGTGGAGAGTGTTTTCTCAGAGTGGACAGTGTTTTCTCAGAGTGGACAGTGCTGTGGCAGAGTGGACAGTGCTGTGTCAGAGTGGACAGTGTTTTCTCAGAGTGGACAGTGTTTTCTCAGAATGGACAGTGCTGTGGCAAATTGGACAGTGCTGTGGCAGAGTGGACAGTGCTGTGGCAGAGTGGACAGTGCTGTGGCAGAGTGGACAGTGCTGTTGCAGAGTGGACAGTGTTTTCTCAGAATGGACAGTGCTGTGGCAAATTGGACAGTGCTGTGGCAGAGTGGACAGTGCTGTGGCAGAGTGGACAGTGCTGTTGCAGAGTGGACAGTGTTTTCTCAGAGTGGACAGTGCTGTGTCAGAGTGGACAGTGTTTTCTCAGAGTGGACAGTGTTTTCTCAGAGTGGACAGTGCTGTGTCAGAGTGGAAAGTGTTTTCTCAGAGTGAACAGTGCTGTGTCAGAGTGGACAGTGTTTTCTCAGAGTGGAGAGTGTTTTCTCAGAGTGGACAGTGTTTTCTCAGAGTGGACAGTGTTTTCTCAGAGTGGACAGTGTTTTCTCAGAGTGGACAGTGCTGTGGCAGAGTGTACAGTGCTGTGTCAGAGTGGACAGTGTTTTCTCAGAATGGACAGTGTTTTCTCAGAATGGACAGTGTTTTCTCAGAGTGGACAGTGTTTTCTCAGAATGGACAGTGCTGTGGCAGAGTGGACAGTGTTTTCTCAGAGTGGACAGTGTTTTCTCAGAGTGGACAGTGCTGTGTCAGAGTTGACAGTGTTTTCTCAGAGTTGACAGTGTTTTCTCAGAATGGACAGTGCTGTGGCAGAGTGGACAGTGTTTTCTCAGAGTGGACAGTGCTGTGTCAGAGTGGACAGTGTTTTCTCAGAGTGGACAGTGCTGTGTCAGAGTGGACAGTGTTTTCTCAGAGTGGACAGTGTTTTCTCAGAGTGGACAGTGCTGTGGCAGAGTGGACAGTGTTTTCTCAGAGTGGACAGTGCTGTGGCAGAGTGTACAGTGCTGTGTCAGAGTGGACAGTGTTTTCTCAGAATGGACAGTGTTTTCTCAGAATGGACAGTGTTTTCTCAGAGTGGACAGTGTTTTCTCAGAATGGACAGTGCTGTGGCAGAGTGGACAGTGTTTTCTCAGAGTGGACAGTGTTTTCTCAGAGTGGACAGTGCTGTGTCAGAGTTGACAGTGTTTTCTCAGAGTTGACAGTGTTTTCTCAGAATGGACAGTGCTGTGGCAGAGTGGACAGTGTTTTCTCAGAGTGGACAGTGCTGTGTCAGAGTGGACAGTGTTTTCTCAGAGTGGACAGTGCTGTGTCAGAGTGGACAGTGTTTTCTCAGAGTGGACAGTGTTTTCTCAGAGTGGACAGTGCTGTGGCAGAGTGGACAGTGTTTTCTCAGTGGACAGTGTTGTGTCAGAGTGGACAGTGCTGTGGCAGAGTGGACAGTGCTGTGGCAGAGTGGACAGTGCTGTTGCAGAGTGGACGGTGTTTTCTCAGATTGGAAGGTGCTGTGGCAGAGTGGACAGTGTTTTCTCAGAGTGGACAGTGCTGTGTCAGAGTGGACAGTGTTTTCTCAGAGTTGACCGTGTTTTCTCAGAATGGACAGTGCTGTGGCAGAGTGGACAGTGTTTTCTCAGAGTGGACAGTGTTTTCTCAGAGTGGACAATGCTGTGTCAGAGTGGACAGTGTTTTCTCAGAGTTGACAGTGTTTTCTCAGAATGGACAGTGCTGTGTCAGAGTGGAAAGTGTTTTCTCAGAGTGGACAGTGTTTTCTCAGAGTGGACAGTGCTGTGTCAGAGTGGACAGTGTTTTCTCAGAGTGGACAGTGCTGTGTCAGAGTAGACAGTGTTTTCTCAGAGTGAACAGTGTTTTCTCAGAGTGGACAGTGCTGTGGCAGAGTGGACAGTGTTTTCTCAGTGGACAGTGTTGTGTCAGAGTGGACAGTGCTGTGGCAGAGTGGACAGTGCTGTGGCAGAGTGGACAGTGCTGTTGCAGAGTGGACAGTGTTTTCTCAGAGTGGACAGTGCTGTGTCAGAGTGGACAGTGTTTTCTCAGAGTGGACAGTGTTTTCTCAAAATGGACAGTGCTGTGTCAGAGTGGAAAGTGTTTTCTCAGAGTGAACAGTGCTGTGTCAGAGTGGACAGTGTTTTCTCAGAGTGGAGAGTGTTTTCTCAGAGTGGACAGTGTTTTCTCAGAGTGGACAGTGCTGTGGCAGAGTGGACAGTGCTGTGTCAGAGTGGACAGTGTTTTCTCAGAGTGGACAGTGTTTTCTCAGAATGGACAGTGCTGTGGCAAATTGGACAGTGCTGTGGCAGAGTGGACAGTGCTGTGGCAGAGTGGACAGTGCTGTGGCAGAGTGGACAGTGCTGTTGCAGAGTGGACAGTGTTTTCTCAGAATGGACAGTGCTGTGGCAAATTGGACAGTGCTGTGGCAGAGTGGACAGTGCTGTGGCAGAGTGGACAGTGCTGTTGCAGAGTGGACAGTGTTTTCTCAGAGTGGACAGTGCTGTGTCAGAGTGGACAGTGTTTTCTCAGAGTGGACAGTGTTTTCTCAGAGTGGACAGTGCTGTGTCAGAGTGGAAAGTGTTTTCTCAGAGTGAACAGTGCTGTGTCAGAGTGGACAGTGTTGTCTCAGAGTGGAGAGTGTTTTCTCAGAGTGGACAGTGTTTTCTCAGAGTGGACAGGGTTTTCTCAGAGTGGACAGTGTTTTCTCAGAGTGGACAGTGCTGTGGCAGAGTGTACAGTGCTGTGTCAGAGTGGACAGTGTTTTCTCAGAATGGACAGTGTTTTCTCAGAATGGACAGTGTTTTCTCAGAGTGGACAGTGTTTTCTCAGAATGGACAGTGCTGTGGCAGAGTGGACAGTGTTTTCTCAGAGTGGACAGTGTTTTCTCAGAGTGGACAGTGCTGTGTCAGAGTTGACAGTGTTTTCTCAGAGTTGACAGTGTTTTCTCAGAATGGACAGTGCTGTGGCAGAGTGGACAGTGTTTTCTCAGAGTGGACAGTGCTGTGTCAGAGTGGACAGTGTTTTCTCAGAGTGGACAGTGCTGTGTCAGAGTGGACAGTGTTTTCTCAGAGTGGACAGTGTTTTCTCAGAGTGGACAGTGCTGTGGCAGAGTGGACAGTGTTTTCTCAGAGTGGACAGTGCTGTGGCAGAGTGTACAGTGCTGTGTCAGAGTGGACAGTGTTTTCTCAGAATGGACAGTGTTTTCTCAGAATGGACAGTGTTTTCTCAGAGTGGACAGTGTTTTCTCAGAATGGACAGTGCTGTGGCAGAGTGGACAGTGTTTTCTCAGAGTGGACAGTGTTTTCTCAGAGTGGACAGTGCTGTGTCAGAGTTGACAGTGTTTTCTCAGAGTTGACAGTGTTTTCTCAGAATGGACAGTGCTGTGGCAGAGTGGACAGTGTTTTCTCAGAGTGGACAGTGCTGTGTCAGAGTGGACAGTGTTTTCTCAGAGTGGACAGTGCTGTGTCAGAGTGGACAGTGTTTTCTCAGAGTGGACAGTGTTTTCTCAGAGTGGACAGTGCTGTGGCAGAGTGGACAGTGTTTTCTCAGTGGACAGTGTTGTGTCAGAGTGGACAGTGCTGTGGCAGAGTGGACAGTGCTGTGGCAGAGTGGACAGTGCTGTTGCAGAGTGGACAGTGTTTTCTCAGAGTGGACAGTGCTGTGTCAGAGTGGACAGTGTTTTCTCAGAGTGGACAGTGTTTTCTCAGAGTGGACAGTGCTGTGTCAGAGTGGACAGTGTTTTTTCAGAGTGGACAGTGTTTTCTCAGAGTGGACGGTGTTTTCTCAGATTGGAAGGTGCTGTGGCAGAGTGGACAGTGTTTTCTCAGAGTGGACGGTGCTAAGTCAGAGTGGACAGTGTTTTCTCAGAGTGGACAGTGCTCTGGCAGAGTGGACAGTGTTTTCTCAGAGTGGACAGTGTTTTCTCAGAGTGGACAGTGTTTTTTAAGAGTGGACAGTGCTGTGTTCGAGTGGACAGTGTTTTCTCAGAGTGGACAGTGTTTTCGTAGAGTCGACAGTGTTGTTTCAGAGTGGACAGTGTTTTCTCAGAGTGGACAGTGCTTTGTCAGAGTGGACAGTGATTTCTCAGAGTGGACAGTGTTTTCTCAGAGTGGACAGTGCTCTGTCAGAGTGAACAGTGTTTTCTAAGATTGGACAGTGTTTTGTCAAAGTGGACAGTGTTTTGTCAGAGTGGACAGTGTTTTCTCAGAGTGGACAGTGTTTTCTCAGAGTGGACAGTGTTTACTTAGAGTGGACAGTGCTGTATCAGAGTGGACAGTGTTTTCTCAGAGTGGACAGTGTTTTCTCAGAGTGGACAGTGCTGTGTCAGAGTGGACAGTGCTGAGGCAGAGTGGACATTTTTTTCTCAGAGTGGACAGTGTTTTCTCAGAGTTGACAGTGTTTTGTCAGAGTGGACAGTGTTTTCTCAGAGTGGACAGTGTTTTCTCAGAGTGGACAGTGTTTACTTAGAGTGGACAGTGCTGTGGCAGACTGGACAGTGCTGTGTCAGAGTGGACAGAGCTGTGTTAGAGTGGACAGTGCTGTGGCAGAGTGGACAGTGCTGTGGCAGAGCGGACAATTTCTGTGGCAGAGTGGACAATGTTTTCTCAGAGTGGACAGTGTTTTCTCAGAGTGGACAGTGCTGTGATCGAGTGGACAGTGTTTTCTCAGAGTGGACAGTGTTTTCTCAGAGTGGACAGTGTTTTCTCAGAATGGACAGTGTTGTGTTCGAGTGGACAGTTTTTTCTCAGAGTTGACAGTGTTTTCTCAGAGTGGACAGTGTTTTGTCAGAGTGGACAGTGCTGAGGCAGAGTGGACAGTGTTTTCTCAAAGTGGACAGTCTCGTGTCAGAGTGGAAAGTGACGTGTCTGAGTAAACAGTGATGTGTCGGAGTGGACAGTTGTGATGACCCTCCCACTTTGTCTGCCGAATTCTTTCTCTTTAATATTGTTTTCCTTAATAGCATGTCGGTGGGTGGAGGGTCTTCAGCGAAATGGGACACACCTGGGGTCGGAGTGACTGGAGTGGAGAGAGGGACGCTAGCCGTATCTGGCTGACTGGAATGGAGAGAGGGACACTAGCTGTATCTGGCTGACTGGGATGCAGAGAGGGACGATAGCTGTATCTGGCTGACTGGAATGGAGAGAGGGATGCTAGCTGTAGCTGGCTGACTGGAGTGGAGAGATGAGATGCTAGCAGTAGCTGGCTGACTGGAGTTGAGAGAGGGACGCTAGCTGTTGCTGGCTGACTGGAATGGAAAGAGGGACACTAGCTGTATCTGGCTGACTGGAGTGGAGAGATGAGATGCTAGCTGTATCTGGCTGACTGGAGTGGAAAGAGGAACGCTAGCTGTTGCTGGCTGACTGGAATGGAAAGGGGGACACTAGCTGTAGCTGGCTGACTGGAGTGGAGAGATGAGATGCTAGCTGTATCTGGCTGACTGGAATGGAAAGAGGGACACTAGCTGTATCTGGCTGACTGGAGTGGAGAGATGAGATGCTAGCTGTATCTGGCTGACTGGAGTGGAAAGAGGAACGCTAGCTGTTGCTGGCTGACTGGAATGGAAAGGGGGACACTAGCTGTAGCTGGCTGACTGGAGTGGAGAGATGAGATGCTAGCTGTAGCTGGCTGACTGGAATGGAGAGAGGAACGCTAGCTGTTGCTGGCTGACTGGAGTGGAAAGAGGGACACTAGCTGTAGCTGGCTGACTGGAATGGAGAGAGGTAAGCTAGCTGTTTCTGGCTGACTGGTGTGGAGAGAGTGACACTAGTTGGAGCTGGCTTATTGGAGTGGAGAGAGGGACACTAGCTTTAGTTGGCTCACTGGAGTGGAGAGAGGAGATGCCACACACATAATATGATACTATAGTAGCTGAAGGGGTGCTGGGGCCTCGAAGGGACAGCAGTTAGACCCATTTCCTGCTGTATTGTTCCCTAATAGAGAGCCTTAAGTTGTGTGGATATCTATGTGAGTGTGTGTATTTTCCCTCTGTGTATCTTCTTCTGTTTGTTTGTGTGTTACTGCATTGTCAACATTGGCGTTTGTGACTGGCTTGTAATAATAGCTGGCACCTGTAAAGTCACCTGTAAGGGTCACATGATGGGGTCACATGATGTTGGAGCGTTCATAGGCTTGTATCTATTGAACACTGTGACAAACCATACATTTTTCAGCCTTAAAGGCATTTTGCAGGATGGATGGATGTCCTCTACAAAGAGAGGAATGTCAGCTGATATCTAGGCCAAATGTGGTAGGTAGTCTAATTGTACTCTTAGCACACTATGAGATACAGTATACAGCATATCTGTTCAGCAGCTATGTGTCTGTTCATGTATTGATGTTTGTAAATTGGATTATGACATGTGTGGGAGTATGTTTTCATCTTTATTCACAGCTGCTGCTTGCGTAACTCTGTGTGTTTATACACACCTGTCTACAGCAAATGTTGTGTTTACAAATCATCTCTGTGTGTTGGCAAACACCTGTGTGTGTGTGTGTGTGTGTGTGTGTGTGTGTGTGTGTGTGTGAAACAAAGCCAATTTGGAGACATAAACGTAAGCTGACTGCAGCCCTTTCCCCGTCATCTAGGTCTCTCTCAGGCCCTCTGATTTAGCACTGTCAACCTGAGTCAGCCAACCACCTTGTCCACTCATCTCCACCACCTGGCCACAACCCAGTGTTATCCCACTGCATGCATAGACATACTTATAGAAATTAGCAAATGGCAGGCCTTGTATTGTGCTGTAGAAAGAAAGGTACAGTGCCTTGCAAAAGTATTCAACCCCTTTGGCATTTTTCCTATTTTGTTGCATTACAAACTGTAATTTAAATAGATTTTTATTTGGATTTCATGTTATGGACATAAACAAAATAGTCCAAATTGGTGAAGTCAAATGAAAAAAATAACTGGCTTCAAAGAGAAAAGAAAAAAATGGAAAGTGGTGCATGTATATGTATTCACCCCCTTTGCTATGAAGCCCCTAAATAAGATCTGGTTCAACCAATTACCTTCAGAAGTCACATAATTAGTTAAATATAGTCCACCTGTGTGCAATCTAAGTGTCACATGATCTGTCACATGTTCTCAGTATATATACACCTGTTCTGAAAGGCCCCAGAGTCTGCAACACCACAAAGCAAGGTGCACCACCAACCAAGCGGCACTATGAAGACCAAGGAGCTCTTCAAACAGATCAGTGACAAAGCTGTGGAGAAGTACAGATCAGGGTCGGGTTATAAAAAATATCAGAAACTTTGAACATCCCACGAGCACCATTAAATCAATTTTAATGGAGATTGGAGTATCTGTCCATAGGACCACTTTAAGCCGTACACTCCACAGAGCTGGACTTTACAGAAGAGGAGCCAGAAAAAAGCCATTGCTTAAAGACAAAATAAGCAAACACGTTTGGTGTTTGCTGAAAGGCATGTAGGAGACTCCCCAAACATATGGAAGAAGGTACTCTGGTCAGATGAGTGAAGCACAGTGAAGCATGGTGGTGGCAGCATTTCATCGGCAGGGACTGGTAAACTGGTCAGAATTGAAGAAATGATGGATGGTGCTAAATACAGGGAAATTCTTGAAAGAAACATGTTTCAGTCATCCAGAGATTTGAGACTGGGACAGAGGTTCTCCTTCCAGCAGGACAATGATCCTAAGCATACTGCTAAAGCATCACTCGACTGGTTTAAGGGGAAACATTTAAATGTCTTGGAATGGCCTAGTCAAAGCCCAGACCTCAATCCAATTGACAATCTGTGGTATGACTTAAAGTTTGCTGTACACCAGTGGAACCCATCCAACTTGAAGGAGCTGGAACAGTTTTGCCTTGAAGAATGGGCAAAACTCCCAGTGGCTAGATGTGTCACGCTTATAGAGACATACCACAGTAGACTTGCAGCTGTAATTGCTGCAAAAGGTGGCTCTACAAAGTATTGACTTGCGGGGTGTATAGTTATGCACGCTCAAGTTTTCTGTTTTTTTTGTCTTATTCCTTGTTTGTTTCAAAATAAAAAATATTTTGCATCTTCATAGTGGTAGGCATGTTGTGTAAATCAAATGATACAAAATACATTTTAATTCCAGGTTGTAAAGCAACAAAATAGGAGAAATGCCAAGGGGGTGAATACTTTCGCAAGCCTCTGTACACATTTGTTGTAGATCATTTATAATTGGAATATCCCATCATGATTCATAGGCTTTCACAGTTGCATGATGCATATTGTATGTATCCTTATTCAGCCAGGTGAGTCAGAGAACTCATTTTCTCTGTTTGTTTGACCTACTCCAGTTTCTTCTCCTCATTGGCTCACACATATTTAACAGCCAACCTTGAAACACCACAGGCTTTTGGGAGATGTGACAGGTAGCGTCTGTAGTTGCTGTGTAGCTCAGTTAGTGTGTTTCTCAGTGTCTGGTGGTTGTTGTGGTATTACAGCATGTTTGGCAGGCCGGGCCTCTCCTGTTTCCCTGGGCTGGCAGCCTGACAGGCTCCTGGAGCAGATGGTGAAGATAGAGAAAGAACATGGTCCTTTCCATGCCCTTGGACAAGACAGCTACACAGCTCACACACAGGGATGGCATCTTTGTGAACACTAGTGAAATCTGGAGCTCTGGCAAACATGAAACAAAGCCATGAGAGAATGTTTGTTTGGAGAAATTGTCTGCATGTGGCCTAGTGCTGTTGTACGTTTGTATTGTACGTTTGTATTGCATGTTTAAGTGCTGGTGTTGGCTTGTCAATTTATTGCTTAGCAGTTTGGGGGGATTTGTTTTTGAATTGACCGTTTTAATACTACAGTATTTGCCAATTCCCAATCTCATAGGCAATATTGTTATGAAGAGCAGGAAGTTAAAGAATTTTAGGCATATCATGTATCAAAAACCTGCGCTGTCAGGGAGCTTCCTGTGTAACATAAAGCCAATAAATGTTGCCTTAACAACCCTGTCCCATTGTGTCTGTACTGATTGACCCTGTGTTTGTTTGGATTGGCTCCTCATTGCAAAGCTCTTTTAACCTGTGACCTGTTACTGTGGACAAGAGAGGAGTTGTAAACGTGGCTCTGCCCTCACTAAGCCCGTCTTCTCTTCCCAAGCCGATTTATTCTACAAGTAATTAACATGGGCCGCAACATGTGACCTGACCACAGCCAACTTTCCCCTGCACGTCCACTCCAGTGGAGGGGAGACAAAGCAACAACACGCAGGCTATTTCTGTCCAACTCAGATGGGTGGACACAGGATGAGTACTCAGATCTCTTTTGTGTCCACCTTTGCTTGCCCTGTCTGTGTATCTTCCAAGTATGTGTGTCTTTCTATTTGTGTCTTTAATGTTTGTCTGTGTGTCTGGTGTCTACCCTGTCTGTCTTGTCTGTCACATGTGTATCCGTCTTTTCTGTTCTGTCTGTTCTTGAATATCTGATTGATTGGGAATCCCCGGGGCTGCATTGATGCACCACTATCTCCACATTTATGGATTGTGATATCTGCTATTGTGATGGAATAGCAGGTGTTCCTTTTCCTATTGTGAATGGCAGGTTTCAGTTTTTGTGGCTGTGTAATATTCTGTTTTTATGATGTTGAGTTGATTGAAACCATCGCTCATGATAATCCACAGAAATAAAGCGAAGCTGGCTCAGAAGGGAAACCCTAGTGTGGTGGCATCAGCTTATCACATCAGCGGATATTGCACCAATTGGATTCAAACTCTACTTACGTGTAGTCTATTTAAGTTGTCCAGTTCTTCACATGGTTCCTCAATGCCGTATGTCACGCACACACGTGCTGGTGTCTCTTGCTGCCATTGCTGCTGTTGCTGCTGTAACACGCTGTGCTTGCTGTTTCTGCTAGGAACTTTTTTTGTGAACGCTCGCTAGCTGTGTTTGAATCTCGCTCGCATCGTTCAATATGCTCATGTTGCAGTGTTTGGCTGCTGTGGGGATGTCATTGATTACGATTATCAATCATGTTGCTGCTCACTGTTGTCAGTCAGTAGCCAGCTACAAACTGGCTAGCTAGCTAAGTAGAATTGCTCTGGGAGTAGCCTATTCTCGCAATGCTAGCTTTTGGGCAGAGTCTGTCAATGAACCTACATCCCATCAAGGAGAATTATCACATTTTAAGGTATAACCCAGGTGCAGACAGTGTTGGAGAGACGAAAGTTTGTTCTTTAAACAAGGGCAGGCAAACAACAGGTCAAGGCAGGCAGGGGTCAATAATCCAGAGAGGGTGTAAGGCATCGGAACAGCAGGTGGGTCAGGCAGAGGTCGATAATCCAGAGTAGAGGGGCAAAGGTGGTCAGAACCGGGAAATTAGAAAACAGGAGCAAGGAACAAGCGGGAGCAGGGAAATAAAACGCTGGTAGGTTCTACAAACTAAACGAACTGGCAACAGACAAACAGACAACACAGATATAAATACACAGTGGATAATGGGGAAGATGGGTCGGCACCTGGAGGGGGGTGGAGACAAGTACAAAGACAGGTAAAACAGATCAGGGCGTGACAAGAATCATCCCTCATCCATACAAGTAGGAAGTAGCCTATGCTAGGCTAGCTTTACAGGCCTCTGCTTTGATATACAGTGAGTAGCAATGTTTTCTTGATGACATAAGCTAGTAGACAGTGTTTATCACGGTGATCTGGTAGTATTTTGGTCTCACGTGGCCGTTAATTTGGCAATCGATAGTAACTATCTATTATTATTCTTTGGAACTTTATTCCCTTACACAGTTTAAGCTAGAAATGCATTCAATTTAACGTGCAGACTGGTCTGGATTGATGTGCTGGTATAGCTACACTTTTGCTGCTTTTCTGTTCTGAGCAAACCAAAGTATCTGCTAGCTCATTAGTGGATACTGTTGCAACGAGTCACACTTATTAGCATAGATTTCACAGTATAATTTCAGTCAACATAGTTATATTTACTTCATCCTTATCTGCAGCAGTAGGTTTAGGCTGATTTATTAACCATGTTTCTATCATGTGTCATGCATTTTACATAGGTATCCCCTCCTTGTCGGTCCATCTTTGCGTTCTAGTAGTATTATTCTAGTGACAGCATAGTGACTGTAATCTTATCTATCATATGGTATTGTAGTGATTTCTTAATTGTAGTCATTAGCTAATGTTATTAATTCATCTTCTGCTTGCATTTTCTTATCTTCATGCCTTACATGCTAGTTCTATCATGTGTTTTATGCTGCAACTGTGGTGAATGCTCTGACATTCAGGTGTTAGCTGATATTCTTTCCTTCATTATCTGAACACAGTATTGCATTATGGCATGGCGGCCGATATTCAAATCAAACTTGATTCGTCACATGCGCCGAACACAAGTGTAGACTTTACCGTGAAATGCTTACTTACAAGCCCTTAACCAACAGTGCAGTTCAAGAAGAGTTAAGAAAATATTTACCAAGTAGACTAAAGTAACACAATAAGAATAACAAGGATATATACAGGGGGCACCGGTACCGAGTCAGGCTAGGTGATTTGTAGGTGGGGGTGAACTGACTATGCATAGATAATAAACAGCAAGTATCAGCGGTGTACAAAAGGGAGGTCAATGTCAATTGTCTGCACACATCGTATGGCATTGCTACTATTATTGCTATTGCCAAGAGCACATAGTGAGGTTGTAGTGACATAGAGGCCAACACTAGCCACCCCTTCCACAGCATCTGCTTGGAACATCACATCTGCTTGGCAGACAGATTCATTTTACCCAGGTGCAAAACAGGACTTTTTCGCAGATTCTTTACCCACAAGGCTTTTTAGCATGAACACCTAGTTTACATTCATTAATGATGTGCTGCTTTAGTGTCTGTTTGTTCTTCTGTGTTTTGTTGTGTATTGATTGTGGTGTGTTTATGAGCTGGTGCAATCAAATTTCCCCTTTGGGGGATTAATAAGTACTATCTTATTTTATTTACTTATGCATTATCAGGTTGTACTGTTATCTATAGCTGTCTTTTACATTAAGTGGCCACTTCTCCGGCTTCTCCCCAGCTAGTTATCTAATAGTGGTATCTAATACGCATCTTATACCATGATGCAGCTCACTCTGCTACAGTCATTTTAGCTGAGCGTGACTATTATCTACCAAAATCATGCTGGCCCACATGCTGTGGGCCGCAACAAGCACTGTTCAACAGTCAAGCAGTGTGATATCTTGTGCTACTCAGATGGTGTCAGTCTGTCACCGGCTCATCTTTCCATCAATAAGCATATATTGACAGAAGCACATTTTTAAAAATTGATTACTACTGTTAACAATAACCCAAACCTTTTTTCCTCAGATTTCAAATGATCACACTTGGCCTTAGTGGAGAAGCTGATGCTGTATCGTGGTGTGATGACCAATCAAGACCTGCTATAGCTTCCAGCCACGATGGATTGGCTGGTGATACTAGCATTACCTAGCATTCTGTGGGCTTGCTAAACACCCACATTGTGATGAGCTGTTGGCGATCAAGTTTTCATTGGTTCTAATGGAAACGTTCTGTTTGAGAGCTTATTTCAGACAATCTTATATCCATTCTAGTAATCTATGGGGTCTATTAACATTTACCTTTTAGTCATTTAGCAGACGCTCTTATCTAGAGAAACTTACAGGAGCAATTAGGGTTAAGTGCCTTGCTCAAGGGCACATTGGGGATATGAACCATATGAACCTTTCGGTTACTGACCAACGCACTTAATCGCTAGACTACCTAACACCCATTTCTTTACCATTGCCTTAGTTATTAGGTCATCTGTTCTTCTTTCATGCCTTACCGTGTCATTTTGGAGTCACTTTTATTGTAAAAAAGGATAGAATATGTTTTTAAACACTTCTACATTAATGTGGATGCTACCATGATTACGGATAGTCCTGAATGAATCATGAATAATGAGCGAGAAAGTTACAGAGGCACACATATCATACCCCCCTAAAAAAATGCTAACATCCCCTGTTATTGTAATGGTGAGAGGTTCATTTAGATTGGGGATATGATATTTGTGAGTCCAACTTTCTCGCTGATTATTCATCATATCTCAATTTCTGTTTCATTATGGACACTTACATGTTAACATTGCTTATACACTCAGCAATGAAATAATTAGCAATGGAACATTAGTCATCATCACTAGAACTAACACTGCCTTGTTCTCTCTTTCATGTAATGCTACCTGCATGCTGAGCACGGGCAGTACCTGGCGAACCTCTGGTCACATCAAATCACATTTTATTAGTCACATGCGACGAATACAACAGGTGTGGACTTTACAGTGAAATGCTTACTTACGAGCCCCTAACCAACAGTGCAGTTTTAAATGGATGAGAATAAGAGGTAAAAGTAACAAGTAATTAAAGAGCAGCAGTTAGTTGAGGTAGTATGTAGGTAGAGTCAATTAAAGTGACTGTGCATAGATGACAACAGAGAGTGGCAGTGGTGTGGGGAGAGGGGAGAGGGGAGGGGGGGCAATGCAAATAGTATGGGTAGCCATTTAACCTGTTGATGCCCTGTTTTTTTTTTTTCAATAATATGCCATATATATCCATAAATGTCCATTTACAATGTGCTCATGTTCAGAAATTACTCAAAAATGCCCGCAGGAAATCTAGGTAGCTCGGCAAGATAACGTAAATAGACATCATAAACTTTGGCTAAATATACATGTTCTACATATAGTTAGAAAGATACACTGCTTCTTTATGCAACCGCTTTGGTACATTTATTTTTAACGTTACAGAAATCGCACACTATTCCATATGCTGAGACAGCGCTCAGTTCCAAGCTACATTTCTCCGTAATGTTGGAGTCAACAGAAACACAGATTTAAGCATAAATATTCCCTTACCTTCGATGGTCTTCGTTCAGAATGTTCTGGAAGGGTTCATACTTACCCAATACATCGTTTGGTTTCAAGTCTTGCGTCTTTGTATTAGCTACAGCTAATAACATCAGCTGAAATGCACCCAAAATGTCCTCTGGTCCGGAAACGTTGCGCATCAAAACTTCAAAATTACATATTATATGTCGACTAAACAGGTCAAACTAAGTGCAGAAGCAAGCTTTATGATGTTTTTAACACACAAAACAAATTTCAATTCAACCGGGCATCGTTTGCTCTTCCCAGGAGTGCTGGAACAAAGGAATGGCTGTGACCAATTCGCGCCCTAACGCACAGGTTTTTTCTCGCGGCACTTACTCAAATCACTCCCATAGGGCCAATTCGCGATTTGAACGATTAAACACTCTACAGATAGAGGACATCTAGTGGAAGAGATGGAAAGTGTCCCCAGATCCATAAGTGGTTGGGAAGGGTGGGGGCCATGACGTCAAAGTTGCTCCAACTTTCATGACCACAAAACTAGTTTGGAAGAATGCATGCCCTGTGAGTTCTGCTATACTTACAGACATAATTCCAACGGTTTTAGAAGCTTTAGAGTGTTTTCTATCCAATAATAATTATTATATGCATATATTAGCAATTTTTGAAAAAAAAAAATTCTGTTTACTAGGGGTACCCAATTTCTCCAAAGGGGGCGTAAATCTGCCATGTCCTCAACAAGTAGATGTTCAGGAGTCTTGTGGCTTGGGGTAGAAGCTGTTTAGAAGCCTCTTGGACCTAGACTTGGCGCTCTAGTACCGCTTGCCATGTGGTAGCAGAGAAAACAGTCTATGACTAGGGTGGCGAGAGTCTGAATTCTTAGGGCCTTCCTCTGACACCGCCTGGTATTGAGGTCCTGGTTGGCAGGAAGCTTGGCCCCAGTGATGTACTGGAACGTTCGCACTACCCTCTGTAGTGCCTTGCAGTCGGAGGACGAGCAGTTGCCATACCAGGCAGTGATGCAACCAGTCAGGATGCTCTCGATGTTGCAGCTGTAGAACCTTTTGAGTATCGGAGGACACATGTCAAATCTTTTCAGTCTCCTGAGGGGGAATAGGTTTTGTCGTGCCCGCTTCACCACTGTCATGTACCATGCTAGTTTGTTGGTGATGTGGACATCAAGGAACTTGAAGCTCTGAACCTGCTCCACTGCAGCCCCATTGATGAGAATGGGGGTGTGCTTGGTCCTCTTTTTCCTGTAGTCCACAATCATCTCCTTTGCCTTGATCACATTGAGGGAGAGGTTGTTGTCCTGGCACCACACGGCCAGGTCTCTGACCTCGTCTCATTGTTGTCGGTGATCGGGCCTACCACTGTTGCGTCATCGGCAAATTTAATGATGGTGTTGAGGGGGCTGAGCATGCACCCCTGAGGGGCCCCTGTGTTGAGGATCAGCGTGGCGGATGTGTTGTTACCTTCCCTTACCATCTGGGGGCGGCCCATCAGGAAGTCCAGGATCCAGTTGCAGAGGAAGGTGTTTAGTCCCAGGGTCCTTAGCTTATTGATGAGCTTTGAGGGCACTATGGTGATGTCGTGTCTTTGGCTATGCCGGATTAAGTGATATGACATGCTATTCTATAAAATAATGTATCCGTAATTAATATTACCTGATTGACCTAATCATGTAAATGTAATTAACTAGAGAGTCGGGCACCACAAAATAATATTTATAGAGCTGTTATCTTCCGAATAAACTCTTAAAGACCTAGTAATATTTTACATCAATAGCAGTCAATATTAATCGTCATCTTAATTCAGTCTCGTCTGAAAGTTGTAAATTCTTGGTTATCTGCACGAGCCCTGGCTAACAAGTTGAATCAGCAATACAAAATTGGGGTTTAATTATTTATTTACTAAATACCTAACTAATCACACAGAATTACACATACACATATTTAAATCATAACTTGATTACAAGTTACATAATAAAGGAAAACGTCACCTAGCGGCGGAACAGATATGACAGCTGGTTACACAAAAGAAAAGGAGATGGGTTTGAGTGAAAGAGCGGGAAGACTGAGGAACAAAGGGCGAAGCTGTGATATCGTAAATACAGTATCTTACGCATTCAAAATTACCGCCCTTTTGGAAAAGGAAAATGCAATAAATATTTACTCTGAGCTGCGCTTCGGTAGTTTGGTGGTAGATGAAAGGCCTTGTTGCCCAACCGAGTCCTTTGTCCTTTGAAGAATGTCTCTGCTGGTAAATTGAATACGTTGTAGTAACGTTGTGTGGTAGACGGGATACTCTGTCTGTTCCTTCCAAACCCTCGTTTGCAGCGGCTGTTTCTAACTCAACAGCTAGGAGGTATCACTTCTGTAGTGAATAAGAGTTCAAAGTTTGTACCATTTCGCAACCAAAGCTCACGCTGATGTTGGCTTCGTTCTGTAGTTATTATCTGAACCATTCTGACATTGGACTGTCGTCCTCACATTCTCGGAACAGGAGGTTATATTGTCGTCAAAGCTTTATTTAGGAAGGGAGAAGAGGGCGTGTTTGAAAAGTTTTATAGCCCATGTCCCTTCACAGGGGCGGGACACTGATTGAGCAGAGCCCTAACCTTATGAAAACCCAAATCTCACATTTTAGAAGCTAAAATCACATTTCATCCCATCACGAATAATTTCATATTCAAACATTTAAATTGAACAACAATTCCATGTGAATCCGATAACTCTGATGTGTAGACTTTCCACTGTGGAGTTTATGTCATCTTATCATTGATGAGAATGTCTCAGATGACAACCGAACTGACATCATATTCATTAAGTACCACCGCATATGTTCAATTGGTCAGATTAACAGAATATAGTTATTCTCCCCCCACCTTCTGATGTTCCCAGAATCTCTATGATAACCAAGGGTTTTGCAAATGTAACTTCAGTTAGGAGATAGAGGAAAAAGGGGGGAAGAGTTATTTATGACTGTCATAAACCTACCCCCAGGCCAACGTCATGACAGTGTTGAACGCTGAGCTGTAGTCAATGAATAGCATTCTCACATAGGTGTTCCTTTTGTCCAGGTGGGACAAGCCTTTCAAAGCACTTCATGGCTACAGATGTGAGTGCTACAGGTCGGTAGTCATTTAGGCAGGTTACATTAGTGTTCTTGGGCACAGGCACTATTGTGGTCTGCTTGAAACATGTTGGTATTACAGAAAAGGGACAGGGAGAGGTTGAAAATGTCAGTGAAGACACTTGCTAGTTGGTCAGCGCATGCTCGCAGTACACGTCCTGGTAATTCGTCTGGGCCTGCGGCCTTGTGAATGTTGACCTGTCTAAAGGTCTTACTCACATCAGGCTGCGGAGAGTGTGATCACACAGTCTTCTGGAACAGCTGGTGCTCTCATGCATGTATCAGTGTTATTTGCCTCGAAGCGAACATAGAAGTAGTTTGTGTAGGCTCGTGTCACTGGGCAGCTCTCGGCTGTGCTTCCCTTTGTAGTCTGTAATGGTTTGCAGGCCCTGCCACATCCGACAAGCGACAGATCCTGGTATAGTACGGCTCGATCTTAGTCCAATTGACACTTTGCATGTATGATGGTTTGTCAGAGAGCGTAACGGGATTTCTTATAAGCTTCCGGATTAGAGTCCCGCTCCTTGAAAGCGGCAGCTCATAGCCTTTAGCTCAGTGCGGATGTTGCCTGTAATCCATGGCTTCTGGTTGGGGTACAGACTGGAATATCACCGTGGGAACGACGTCATCGATGCACTTATTGATGAAGCCAATGACAGATGTGGTGTACTCATCAATGCCATTGGAGGAATCCAGGAACATATTCCAGTCTGTGCTAGAAAAACAGTAGCTTAGCCTCTGCTTCATCTGACCACTTTTTTATTGATCTAGTCACTGGTGCTTCCTGCTTTAATTTTTGCTTGTAAGCAGGAATCAGGAGAATGGAATTATGGTCAGATTTGCCAAATGGAGGGTGAGGGAGAGCTTTGTATGTGTCTCTGTGTGTGGAGTATACGTGGTCCAGAGTTATTTTCCCTCTGGTTGCACATTTAACATGCTGATAGAAATTTGGTAAAACTGATTTAAGTTTCCCTGCATTAGTCCACGGCTCCTAGGAGCGCCGCCTCTGGGTGAGCATTTTCTTGTTTGTTTATGGTGGAATACAGTCCATTCAATGCTATGTTAGTGCCAGCCTCTGACTGTGGTGGTATGTAAACAGCAACAAAGAATACAGATGAAAACTCTCTTGGTAGGTAGTGTGGTCTATAGTTTATCATGAGAAAATCTACCTCTGGCGAGCAATAGCTTGTGCACCATCTGTTGTTTTAAAAAATACATTGACCGCCGCCCCTCGTCTTACCAGACGCCGTTGTTCTATCCTGACTTTACGTTGTATAACCAGGCAGCTGTTTGTTGATGTTGTCGTTGTTCAGCCACAACTCCGTGAAGCATAAGACGTTACAGTTTTTAATGTCCCGTTGGTAGTTTAACTTCTTTCGGATCATTGGGACGCTAGCGTTCCACTTCGACAACATCCGGTGAATTTGCAGAGGGCAAATTTCAAAATACAAAAGCAGTAATATTAAACATTCATAAAAATACAAATGTTATACACCATTCTTTAGCTTGGAATCTTGGTAATCGAACCGCTTTACCCACTTCCTGCATTAACATGAATTCATAACCTGCACAGGTGTCACAAAACTCAAAAATAGCGATATAATTAATCACTTACCTTAGAAGATCTTCATCTTTTTGCAATCCAAAGGGTCCCAGTTACACAATGAATGACCGTTTTGTTCGATAAAGTCCTTCTTTATATCCCAAAAATGTCCTGTTTATTTGGCGCGTTTGATTCAGAAATCCCCCTGTTCCAACTTGCCCAATATGCCTACAAAGGAATCTAATCCAACCTCAGGTACCCTAATATGTTAATAATCAATCAAATTTAAGATGGAATATACTGTGTTCAATAATGGAGAAAAAGAACAAGGAGCGCACTCTCATTCACGCATGCCAAAATACTAGAGTCCTTCTGAGGGATACTTCAAAAGAATGCGATTACTTCTTCATTTTTCAAAAAACAAGCATGAAACAATTTCTAAAGACTGTTGACATCTAGTGGAAGCCATAGGAACTGCAATCTGGGTCCTAATTATTGGACTTTCCCATAGAAAAGCATTGAAAAGTCCTATGACCTAAAAAATATTATTCCTGATTCCTGGATGGATTGTCCTCGGGGTTTCGCCTGCAAATCAGTTCTGTTATACTCACAGACATTATTTTAACAGTTTTAGAAACTTTAGAGTTTTTCTATCGAATATTACCATGCATATGCATATCCTAGCTTCTGGGCCTGAGGAACAGGCTGTTAACTTTGGGCACCTCAGTCATCCAAACTTCCGAATACTGCCCCCTAGCCTTAAAAAGTTAACCTTAAGCGTCACTCATCGATTTTATTGTCCAAAGATTGCACATTTCCTAGCAGAATTGAGGGAAGTGGGGGTTTATTTGATCACCTTCAACTTCTCTGCAGGCAACCTGCTCTCCTCTCTTTCTCCGCCTCCTCTTCACACGGATCACTGGGGTTGGGGCCTGTTCCCGAGGGAGCCGTATATCCTCCGCCTCGGGCTCGTCTGTCGTGAAAGAAGAAAAGGATTCTGCTAGTCCGTGGTGAGTAATCGCAGTCCTGATGTCTAGAAGTTATTTTAAGTCTTAAGAGATGGTAGCGGCAACATTATGGACAAAAAGAGTAAAAAAATAAGTTACAAACAACGCAGATAAACGAACAAGAAACACAATCGGTTAGAGGCACGTAAAATGTCTGCCTTCTGCTCCGGCGCCATTTTAGAGCGCTGTTCAGCATTGATGCTGGCAACCAATGACAAGATACTGGATCTCCTCACAGCTCTGGTTCCTTCATCCGCGTTGCAGGGTAGTTCTGAGCTATGGGCCATCCATTACTGTATTGGTGCTACTACTGCTTCTCAATCGTTCACGGCTTCTCCCTCAAGATTATGGGCCCATAATCCTCTGTTGCTTACAATGTTACACTCGATTGGAATTCTAAGAGTGTGGAGCCTATGTGAGTTCCTGCAGTAATTGCTAATATGATCATGATTGTGTCAGCCTCTTGGTCCAGTAGCTATGTTGCATCTCTCTTCTGCATCGCAAGCTGATATAGCGCTGTTTTCTGGCTATAGGTGGTTGACTGGCACCCGGCGGTTCATCTATTTTGCAGGTGGTTGGCTGGGCTCATAGGAAGAGTATTCTCATGACAGCTCATCATGCCTCAGTGAGGGCAACAGCAGGGCTTCACAACGGCAGGCAGGTTCATACTACTTCCGGTTGATTAATTAGATTGGTAGTATATTGTCCATGTACCAAGATGACTGCTCATCTTGCCTCATCGAGGATACCCAACGGTGTGTCATATGTGAAAGTCAAAAGGCTTCGTTAGCTCATGCTACACATAGTTAGCATTAACACATGTGTGGTAGGATGACCTTCGCTGGTCTATTGAGAGCTCTTAAACGGTGGTGTTGCCTTTCTGAAATAAAGCGAAGCCGGAACAGAAGGGACACGCGAGTGTGGTGTCATCAGCTGATCGCGTCAGCGGATATTGCACCAATTGGAATCACACTCTACTTACAGTACATGCTGTCTATTTAAGTTGACCAGTTCTACACATGCTTCCTCAATGCCGGATGTCATATGCGCTGGTGTCTCTTCCTGCCTGTTACTAACTATGCTCGCTGTTCTGATATTCCACCCCCACTCTAGCCTCCACCTGTCTGGGTACTGTGTTTCTTCATTCATTTGATGTAGCATATCATGCTCACTGCCCATAGTTATATTTACATCTTTATATGACGCTTCGCTCTGGAAGTGAATTACACTGAAGGTGCAGTGTACAATGAAGAATGACTACTATTGTCTGTATGCAACAACAGTTTCACCAAATGTGTCCATACCGGAATGACTGAATACCACTACATATGCTCTGGGAAAACTTTCACATTATCTCTCATTTTGTACTTTGTGTGTTGTTGTGTTTACGTGTGTTGGCAGTGGTTTAGTCAGAAGGTCTTAAAGTGTGTGTTTTGGAGAGACAAGAGGGGCTGAAGATACAGGATGTCCATGTTGCGTTTTATTTTATGCCATTACTCAACGACTGTCCTGTGTATATATAGTTCACTGTAGCCTGTTTCTGCTTCTCTGTAAATATACATGTTGTTTACTTGCTAGCTAAACACTAGTATGGATTTGTTTAAGGTTGTGTCTAAGGTCGAGAGCTGTTTTAAGGCGGTTTAGACACATTGTCCTGGGCTGGCACTTTAAAGCGGCTTAACGTTTCCATCCACAACCTTGAATGATGTTCCTTTTCCATCTCACCCGTGACTCATGTGTTTATTCTCAGTGTCCAACAAACACATGCTGACATCATCAAAGTTGTTTTAGAAAATATGTGTGTCAAACATTTTTCCATTGCACAAAAGTTATACGCCCTCTCGCTCAGTCTGGCTGGTTTGTTTCTTTTTCAAAACAGGCCACTTTTCCCTAACCTCCTCAGAAATGGTGCTTGATGCTCACGTCTTCATCCACAAAGCTTTGCTCATGATAGACATGAATAACAATTGCAAATGGCTGTCCATCAAAAACATTTGTGTTCAAGTAGTGGTTTAAAGTGTTTATGTTACTTAATCAAGATGTTTTCTATGGCCCTTAAAAGCTACAGCACTGTAGCCTCTCTCTGATATTCATGGGATGCTGTAAATGTTTCCCTCTCAGACACACACAGTACAGCAGCAGTGCTGACAGAGTGCCGCCCAGGTCCACTGGTAAAAGTGCTGTAGATGGCTCCTGGGGGAGTGCAAAGCTCGACTGCTCTAATAGCGTACATTCCACTTGAGACGCCACTGCAACATAATGAATGCTTGAGCTGAAAAGTGTGAGCGGGAGGGAGGGAGGGAGAGAGAGAGAGAGAGAGAGAGAGATGAGAAGGGAACATTACGAGGAATGAGGGAAGAGCAAATCAAAGAGGGGAAAATGCCTCTAAAATGACATTGAAATAGTTTGACAACAGAGCCAGTGTGCCTATATGTTTTTCCGCAGTTGTAATTCCATCAAATATTGCATCAGCTGCACAGCGTGCTTATAACAGCAGGCCATACATTAAATGATGCTATGCTTGAATCTGGGAGGTTCATTTCAAGTTGTAAATTCCCATGTTAAAAGTACAGAGACCAAATCATCCTGATTCATCCTGTAATACCAAGATATTCATGTCTATTCATGTATTTACCACCCATGTCATGTCTCTCAAACATTTTTTTAATGGCATCCCAAATCTTCCCACACCTCTGTCATAAAACAGAGATAGAAATAATTCCCCTTTCTCTTTATCCATATCCTGTAAGGTCTGTGGTGTGTGTGTGTGTGTGTGTGTGTGTGTGTGTGTGTGTGTGTGTGTGTGTGTGTGTGTGTGTGTGTGTGTGTGTGTGTGTGTGTGTGTGAGTGAGTCAGGGCTCTAGCAGCAGGGATTACTGTAGCAGCCTGCTTATTGCTACCGCCGGTCCAGAGGCCCAGCAGGACACAGGAAATGAGACAATCAGGTACGGAGCTGTAATGAGAAGTGACCATCCATGGTCATCAGGGTGGCGACGTAGAAGACCAGCCAGCTGCAAGACCATGTTATTGTTGCTGTTGGGAAAGATGCCCACTGGGAGACAGAGACTGTCCAAAACATTGTCTGTCTGTCTTTGAGGATGGGATCACACACAGCGCAGCTCAGACTGTGATACCTCATTATAT
The DNA here is from genome assembly GCF_057628025.1 of Oncorhynchus mykiss. NCBI lineage: Eukaryota > Metazoa > Chordata > Actinopteri > Salmoniformes > Salmonidae > Oncorhynchus > Oncorhynchus mykiss. The sequence continues at coordinate 55,111,365 of NC_143034.1, forward strand.
ATCTCAGACTGTGATACCTCATTATATATCTCAGACTGTGAAATACATTTTATTGTAGCCATCCTTGATAATGTATTGCAAGGATTACCTGCCCTAGACCGTGAGTATATGAAACATTTACTTGTTTACTTTAGTGTAGGCTTAATGAAGAATACAGTCTGCCTAAATCAGTATTTTTATCCCATCTCTGTACTCCTCCTCCTCCCTCACGTTGTACAGTACATTTGAGATTTGACCCATACCTCAGGACATCCCAGGTGCCTTTGCCTGCCCTTTAGTTCCCTAGAGATATGGTTTGCCCTTGCCACACTCCTCTTCTCTCTATATCTCTCTCTTTATCTCCTGCTCTCTCACTCACTCCATCCACAGCAGAGCTACGTGCCTGTTCTCCAGGGAGGCAGACTAATGGTCCAACCTCTATCTCTCTAAGCACACCTCTGGCCTGTCCTTAAGCCCGTGCTCACCACACTTCTCTTTCCAGGCCCTCCATATAATACACAATTGAATCCCTTCACTACACTTCCATAATTGTTCCTGTGACTGTTGCATTAAAAGTGTGTGTTCTATTCATTGTAACAAATTAACATATGGACAGAAGACTGGTAAGCTTTAACTCCTGTGGCTAATTTCCCAGATGAAACTAGACCTTGATCAAACGTTATTTCTTTCGGGGAAGTAATCCAAACATGATTAGGAAAATCCTCAAATACGGGGGAAAGATGGAGTGAGGTTTAATCAGGTTTGGTGGTAGAGGGAGGGGAAAGGGACACACATATGTCCATGTACGTGCACACACACACACACACACACACAAAAACATGTGATCTGCTGATCACCTGTTTGATGTCACTGTGACTTTGTGTCCCTGTCCTGTGTCCTCCATTGTGACGTATGTGAAAGACGTCACCATTCTCTCCTACCTTCACATAACCTGTCCTTGTCAGCTGTCATTCAACCCCACTGTTATCATCCCCCGGGACAATAAAGGTGCACACTGTACCTATACACCTATTTCTCTGTGACCTTCTCAAAAACATCAACTGTTACATTGCAGAAAAATTGCAGAAAAATGGTGGGAGTTTTCTTTTTAATTTGTCTGATGTGAATTATTTCATGGATATTAATTAAAGTAGTTCTTAAATCAAGAGAGGCTATGAAGTCACTGGGTCCCAGTAGAGACAACTCATTCTTGACCAACCAGTGAACGAACCAGACAAACGGAGAAAAGGCACCAATGGATGAAAATACAATAACCTAAAAACAAAATCTAATTTACCTTATCTTTGTTTACTGAGCAATGTCTTTGGGTGCTTTGTGATTTAATTTATGAGAGCTTTAGCTCACTAGAAAACCTTTCAGGTTGTAGTCTGTTTATCAGTAGTAATACTCTAACCAGGTCGGAAAGGACACACTGAAAGTAACCTCCTGAACTCTCAGGGTCATGACCATTGACCTCAGTCCCTCCTCTAAACACCAGCCTGCAGTGTCTGTGATTATCCTAGCGCTCCCTTCCCTTCCCGCAGAATGCCCCTGATCAACACTGCGTGGTCAGCAGCACAGACACAGCCTGATCCTGAGCCCGGCCCAGTCCAGTCAGGACATGTACTAACTCTCCCTGGGCTAGGAAATACAAAGAACAACAGTCTAATAGAAAGTGGAGTAGGCAGCAGCAGAGGTCCTTTAGGTAAGGGTCAAGCTGTGTTGTTTCTCCCAGATGGCTATTGTCTATAGGGAGTCTGGATGGAACAGTACGATGGAACCAGCTCCAAGGCTGTCTGTGTGGAAGGAGTTAGAGTTGTTTATTTGTCTTGAAAGACTTTCATAGTTGTCATTCTCTCTCAGTTGGATTCTCTCCATCGACAGGTTGGTTGTTAAGCAACAAAACCTACACGCTCGCAACTATGGGCCAAAACAAACAGGGTTGGCTTAGATTGTTGACACCATGCAAACTATATTTAGTCTACGAATGTTTATTGAAAACATAAAAACATTTGCACAATGAGCACTTGTTGTCTCTCAAATACATCGTTACAGTTGTTGGTTAGCTAGCTAGTGAATTTTAGCCATATTCACATTGACATGAAATCCGTCAAAACACCTCAAAACAAGACACTGTATTAACAACAAGATAAAACTAGCTGAAACAGGAAACCTACCATTCCCCACATGGAAGCTTCTTGTCATTGTTTCTAGCTATCTGACCGTTCAGAATCATAACAAAGCACGGCTTCGGGCCCCATCGATGTGCACACATCATTTTTGTGACGTTGTCAGCCAACCAACCCATCTATGGAGTGTTGTGTTTGTTGAGAGTCCATGTGATTTCTATTTTTTTTACTCTGAACACTAAACTTGAAGTGGTGGCCATTAGATGTAATTGCTGCTGCCATAAGATTTTGCATATTGCCTGTCAAGACGACACGTCTTAACATTAAAGACAGTCAACCCACTAGTACATCTGTGTATATAGAAAAGATTCATATTGAGCTTGAATTTCAAACACTGAGTTTGTTTCTTACTGTCACGAATGATGAGAGGGACGACTTGTCTCAGTGACTCTGATTTAGAGTCAACAGGGCCTACAGCTAGAGACACCAGATCTTCCGGCTCTACAATAAATGTAATGCAATATATACAAAAAACATAACCAACTTCCCCTAACCCAGCCTTCAACACAAATCAACTCAAACACCCCTGTGTAGGACTTATGACTTTAGCATATAGCATTGTTACTGTACATCAGGGGATACATAGACTGCTCCTGGATTCTGAGCCATGGCATACAGGCTGTTTCCTCTCCTCCTCCCCTGTCCTCTCTCATTCCCTCCCCTCCGATCCCCTCCTCTTCTCTCTCTTCCCCTCCCTCTTCCCCTCTCCTCCCCACTCTTCCCCTCTCCTCCCCACTCTTCCCCTCTCCTCTCTCCTCTCCTCCCCTCCGCTCCCCTCCAATCCCCTCCTCCTCTCTCCTTTCCTTTCCTCCCCTGCGATCTCCTCCTCTCCTCCTCTCTCCTTTCATTTCCTATCCACCTGCCACAACAACCTGACAGACTCAGCAGGGCTGTCATGCGGCCGATCTGCCTGCCTGCGTGAGAGAGGGACAGAGAGAGAAGGAGAAAGGATGGAGACAGGAAGAGAGTGGAGGTAGCGAGGGAGGGAGGGAGGGAGGGAGGGAGGGAGGGAGGGAGGGAGGGAGGGAGGGTGATGGAAAGATAAACACCAGGTGAAGTCACCAATCCAACTGTGTTTCTGAGAAATGCTCTGTAGTCAAGGAATACAGCTCAACTCAAATGCCCTTTTATTAGTTGAAGCGAGCCATAGCTTTTCCTGGAGCTGATGTGTTGACAAGCGCATAGTACCTTTTCATTGAAATCCAATTTTCTATTGTTTGGCTTTCAGTTGTAGTCACGTGACAGTTGTTCAGTCCTGCAGCATGTGTTCGCACCGGAATGCATTGTAATAATGTATCTGTTGCACCTCCCTTACAAAATATCACGTGTGAACAAATCACAAGAACATTTTCACATGTAAAAAAAAAAATACAATTTTATTGACACGTGCCATTTTCAATGTCAAAAGCACGTGTGCTTTTATAACTTGCGGATTTAGAACCCAGGTCTCCCACGGGAGCAATGTCTTGACCATTCGACCAAGAGGGCAAACAATAATTTTGAGGTTGAAGTCGGGGCTACCTCATCATGTTACCATGAGCAACCATGACCGACTCATGTTCACAACACTTTCACATGTATATTTTCTCACTTTTAATGTCTAGTGCTGTCAAACAATAAAAAATGTTTTATCGAGTTCATCGCAGGATTTTCTGTGATTAATCACGATTAACCGGAAATTCATGATTTGCTCAAATTGAGCTGTAATTTATGTTGGAAGTTTACAGTGTATTTTGAACACTTTCAGACAACCGGCAAAAAAAATTGTGCACAAACTTACAAAAAGTTAACTTGAGTTGACCCATATGAGTGTAATTGGTAATACGGTAATACGAGTGTTTGTGAGAGTATCACCTCTGCACAGTGGGGTCATATTAGTGAGTAGCCCAAACTGTTCGGAAGATACAAACAGAAGTTGGCAGATCAGCTGTACAGACTTCAGACGAGTCCCAATGTCATAGTGCAAAACGGAGAACACCATCGTGCTTGTGAGAGTATTCGTTTTTAGGCCAAACCGTTTGGATGCTACAGAGTCTTCTTTTGTGAGAAGACCTATGTCTCATGGTCTGACAAACACCACTCTAGCTATGTCACCTTTCACCGCAGATGAGAAAGTGTGACATAGGCGGATGTGGAAAACGTACCCAGTTGTCATACTTAAGTAAATGTAAAGATACCTTAACAGAAAATGGCTCAAGCTAAATTTAGTCACTCAATAAAATACTACTTGAGTAAAAGTTTAAAAGTATTAAAGGTTAATGTAATTGCAAAGTATGGATAGCCAGGGGCACACTCCAACACTCAGACATCATCTGTAATACTGTATTATTGACTGTATGTTTGTTTATTCCATGTGTACCTCTGTGTTGTTGTATGTGTCTCACAGCTTTGCTTTATCTTGGCCAGGTCACAGTTGTAAATAATAACTTGTTCTCAACTAGCCTACCTGGTTATATAACAACACAAACAACACTGGTAGCGCTGCTACCATCCAGGTTACTGAGGGGCTGGGAGGTTACCGTCGTGGTAGGCTGCCTAGTAGACAACCCATGGAATTGCTCCCGCAAAGTGTCCAGTGCTTGGTCGTGACGTTCGGAAGGCGGACTGGAACCCTTCCATCAAATCGCAAAGCAACTCCTCGTGCCTACCAATGGTGGCTCCTTGGGAGGAGATGGTGTAGCGGAGCTGGTCCAGCAGAGCTGGTCCAAGTCTGCTGGGTCAGTTATGGCCTGTTCGTACTAACACGTTTCAGGTAAGACATTGCTACTGCAACTAACACGTTTCAGGTAAGACCAAAATGCAGACGGTGTCAAAGTAACAATGTTAATTACAGCAACAGTGGCAGGCAAACGACAAGTCAAGGCAAGCAGGGGTCGGTAATCCAGAGTAGTGGGGCAAAGGTACAGGACGGCAGGCAGGCTCAGGGTCAGGGCGTGCAGGATGGTCAAAACCGGGAAACAGGAACAATAGAGAGACAGGAGCAGAGGGAAAACCCCTCGCAGGCTTGACAAAACAAAACGAACTGGCAACAGACAAACAGAGAACACAGGTATAAATACACAGGGCATAATGGGGAAGATGGAAAACACCTGGAGGATGGTGGAGACAATCACAAAGACAGGTGAAACAGATCAGGGCGTGACAGCAATATGTGGGCGTGACTTTTCACATGTGAAGAGAATAACACTATTTCACGTGAATGTTTCTTAATGCAAAATTGATTTTCACATGTGAAACAATACATTTCACATGTGCAATTACAATTCATATCCGACGTGAAAACATGTTTGATGAACATGTGAAAAGGTAGTGTTAACATGTGAACTCAAAATGTAATACATTTGAAAATATTGTTTCATGTGAAATTTAAGCTCAACATGTGAAAACGGTTATTTCACATGTGAAAATGTGAATTTGAAGTATTTTTTCATTTGCAGGAGCTGTTAATTTCTACAGCCATTTTGGCCACTTGTATGCAGGCCATTAGAGCCCTTCTTTTAAATGCTGCCCTCAGTACTCCCAACACTATTGTACTAACTATCTCTAGAAACACACTTCTGTCTGTGCAGCTGTTCCTCCAGCCTCCCAGGCAGGGCCCTGGCTGCTGTAGCCTCCCTCCCCTGCCGGGCCTCCCTGGGCTGGGTGCAGGGTAGTACAGGGAGGTGGTTGTGCTGCGTGGTGCAGTGGGCCGTGGTGCGGAATTGGAATGAAGAGATTATGATGAGCAGTTAGCGGCGGCCCAGAGGAGGAACCAGGCATTAACATGGACCTGACCAGACCAAATTAGGCCTCCAAATTGAGTTCCCCCCTTTCTCGTTCCCTGCCTCACCCAGCTCCCAAAGCCTTTGATGAGTCTGCCTGGTTCTCAGAGGGCCTCGCCTTGCACAGGGACAGACAGGAGGAATAAAGAGCTCAGGGAATCACACTGCCGAGATAACAGATACCGAGTGGGAGAGGGGAGAGGATGTGACCTGTGGTAAATCCAAGGTCAAAAGGTAAAGGTTAAAGGTCATAAGGGAATGCTTACTGCTCATGACACCCCTCTAAGTTGTCATGCGTGTGATCAAAAGGACAGCAGCAGGAGTCTCCTAGTAAACAGATAGCTTTAGTTTATAACCTGTGTTCGTGTGCATGCGTGCATGTATTTCCATGCGTATGTGTAGTTTGCATGTTTGTGATGGTGAGTCAACATTGACAATAGTGTGTGTTATACTTGACTTGCTGTTCACTCTCAGGATTACCCATAATGACAAAATGTATCCCTGCCCTTTTCAGTCTGCTCTGAACCCCCAGTGTGCCCTACTGTAAGCCGATGATGTAACATTAACCCCCTGGCATGTAGACAGTATCAGCAGGGCTCCACTGTCCTATCTGTGACAGTGAGAGAGAGAGTAATTGAGTGTGTCTCTTTAGGATGTGAGAGTGTGGTTGCGTGTTCACTGGCTCGTATTTCCAGAGTTTTCTATAAGACGGGGATCAGCAGGGGGTCTGGCTCCATGTCAGTGATTCTATTGGATGACTCTCACACTCAGCCACACAACCACACAGCCAGCCAGGAGGCATTAGATTAAGACCCTGGATTAAACAGAACCAAATCCTGAGCCTCCCCTATCCTCCCCCCTCCACTACCACTGTGGAGACTGGCTGGAGTGACACAGTTATGTAATAGATTAAAAATGCTGTGCACAGACAAACGTGTGTGCGTGTATGCATGTGTGTGTGTGTGCAAGTGTGAGCGTGCATGTATGCATGTTGTGCACAAGCATGGAAGTGTGTGTGTGTGTGGGTGTGCATGTATGTACGTGCTAATGAGTTATAAAATTATTGCTAATAGACTGGATATTTGGCTGCATGACTTTCTACTTGTTCCAGTATACACATTCTGAAATATAAAGCCATCCCATATTTCCTAAATTGTCTATGCATTTGTGATAAACCTGCCTTAATCAGATTAGTGCAGTCAGAGCAAAGAATAAATTGAAATGGAGGTAGTAATGGAAAAATTCCAAGTAGAGGTACCGTACAACTAAGCAGCAGTGGATGAGGCATTGCAGGTGAAGGTTAAGAGAACATTATAGAGAATCTAGGATATGGACATGATTGAGCAGCTGATCTGCCATTGGACAGATAAGGGACACTGTCCTTCCAGCCCTATGGTCCAAACTATCATCAGACATCAAAGAAAGAGGACCTTAGAGCTGGAACAGAATAAGGGAGCATGTGATTCTCTAGGGGAAACTGATACTTCCCAGCTATTCGGGGGATTCTCACATGCTCAAAGAGAAATTGGTTTTCAGTCCTGAGCCTTCGATTTGAAAGACGGTCTAGTTTCAGAAAACAAATGTTTTTCATTTATGTCCGCATTCTTATTAGCAGTAGGAGCAAAAATCAATGAATCACATTAAATGGGTAATGTGATTTATCACATAACAAAATATTGAATCACAGTGAAAGATGAGAAAGAGGGGAAAGCAACATGTGATTTATCACATACCAAAATATTAAATCGCAGTGAAAGATGAGAAGGAGGGGAAAGCAACTGCTATATTTAGATCTGTTGTTGCCTTAATATACTGAATGCACATGCAAATAAAATAATGCTTGAACACATTGTTAGGTGCAGAAATTGTACAGAACAGTACAGTAGCCTACCACCCTCAACCTGCAGGTGTGGCTGTGGAACAACAACACTTTGTAAACATGCCAATTCCCCTGCTAACATTCAGGACATGCAGACATGGGCCTGTCGTCATAGTTTTTGTACAGTCATTAATAAATCCCTAGACTACTGAGGCAGAAACAGAAGCACAAGCACAGCTTAGGATCTGACCTTGACAGTGGCTTGTGTTAATTGTTCTCTCTATGAGGACAATTGGTTTAGTGAGAAACAATTCCAGCTAAGTGGCTCTCTGTGAGGATGTGATACGAAGTCAGACTCCCCTTCAGTCCGCCCACCAGCCACCTATTTATATTCCATTAAAAACCTCTCTGCTCTGCCAGAGGCTCAGATAGAGAGAGACAGAGAGAATGAGGGGTGTGCTTGAAGTCAGCATGATGCCTTTACACTGTCACAAATGAGATCAGATAGAATTCAACTTCTCTCCGTTGTATAAAAAATATTCACCGTTCCTCTTTTATTTGAAGTGAAGTTTGTGTAGAGCAGTAGAAAGGCCATCATCAATGAGTGGCATTTTAACCCATTTATTTTATTTCACCTTTATTTAACCAGTTAAGGTAGTTAAGAACAGCAGTTCATCTTCCCCCTCAGCCCCCTCCATCTCTCCTCCCTCTCTCCTCCTCTGTTAGCCAGGGTTTATCTATTCCATCCTGACCATCTGATCCAAGTCAACAACACAGACCAGACAGACCCAGAGAAGTGCCTAACAAACTTAACCAATATCTTCTCATCCTCTCTCTCTTCCAGCCTCTGTCTGTCTGTTCTGCTCTAAGGGATGCCCTCTGCCCTGCTGAGCTACTTTTTGGGGATCTGTCATTTCTCCCAGCTGTTTGACATGGATCTGATAGATGCACTTCCATCTTCGCTAGCCCTGCTCTGACCCACAGAGTCATCTTACCATAGCTGCCTGGCTGCACTACAAACACATGGCCCTGTTTGAGGCTCTTTGCTTTGGCTCAACTAAGCTGAGCACCTAGATCCCAGTCAGTGTCAGAAGGCTGAAGTCCACCGTCTGGTGCAGCTTTGCCCCTCTCAACCCAGGGATTACAGGAATGAAATGAGTATAAATAAGGGTCGTACAACCCAATGTCTTCAGCCAGAACCATATGGAAGAGTTCCATGCAGGAGTGTTATGGGAAACCCTGGCTAGTGTGAAAGGGCTCCATAACATCTGTTGGGCATGCAGGTTTTCCTCCAGATCCTCAGCCTTATTGGATGGGTTTTATAGGGACTGCATTTTGTTAGGTCTACCTCACTGCTCTTTACGATGGGTTTTATAGGGACTGCATTTTGTTAGGTCTACCACACTGCTCTTTACGATGGGTTTTATAGGGACTGCATTTTGTTAGGTCTACCACACTGCTCTTTACGATGGGTTTTATAGGGACTGCATTTTGTTAGGTCTACCACACTGCTCTTTACGATGGGTTTTATAGGGACTGCATTTTGTTAGGTCTACCACACTGCTCTTTACGATGGGTTTTATAGGGACTGCATTTTGTTAGGTCTACCTCACTGCTCTTTACGATGGGTTTTATAGGGACTGCATTTTGTTAGGTCTACCACACTGCTCTTTACGATGGGTTTTATAGGGACTGCATTTTGTTAGGTCTACCTCACTGCTCTTTACGATGGGTTTTATAGGGACTGCATTTTGTTAGGTCTACCTCACTGCTCTTTACGTTGAGTTCTACCTCGCTTCACTACTCTATATACTATATCTCACAAATTATATCAATTTAATCTGTTTTGATTTAATCCCTCCTGCTTTCTCTTGTCTCCTCCTTTCTTCTCTCTCTGTGTTCCCTCCTGACACGTTCCCACCTGAACCAGTAATCCACACGGCATGATCACACAAATCAGGCTGTTGCCTCTGATCTGATTCCAGCCAATCAAATCAAATCAAATTGTATTTGTCACATGCGCTGAATACAGGTATAGGTATAGACCTGAAAGTGAAATGCTTACTTACATGCCCTTAACCAACAATGACGTTTTAAGAAAATACCCCCAAATAAGTAAGAGATAAGAATAGCATGATTAAAGAGCAGCAGTAAATAACAATAGCGAGGCTATATGCAGGGGGTACCGGTACAGACTCAATGTGGGGGGCACCGGTTAGTCAAGGTAATTGAGGTAATATGTACATGTAGGTAGAGTTATTAAAGTGACTATGCATAGATAATAACAGAGAGTAGCAGCCGTGTATAAGGGGGGGGGGGGGGCAATGCAAATAGTCTGGGTAGCCATTTGATTAGCTGTTCAGGAGTCTTATGGCTTGGGGGTAGAAGCTGTTTAGAGGCCTCTTGGACCTAGACTTCGCGCTCCGGTACCGCTTGCCGTGCAGTAGCAGAGAGAACAGTCTATGACTAGGGTGTCTGAAGTCTTGGACAATTTTTAGGGCCTTCCTCTGACACCGCCTGGCATAGAGGTCCTGGATGGCAGGAAGCTTGGCCACGGTGATGTACTGGGCCGTACGCACTACCCTCTGTAGTGCCTTGCGGTCGGAGGCCGAGCAGTTGCCATATCAGGCAGTGATGCAACTCGTCAGGATGCTCTCGATGGTGCACCTGTAAAACCATTTGAGGATCTGAGAACCCATGCCAAATATTTTCAGTCTCGTGAGGGGGGATGGGTTTTACAATCCCCTTATCCACTCAACTCTTCAGCAGCTGATTCCATTTCCATCATCATCCATTACTATCATTCAGCTGTGTCATCAGGTGGGCATTAAACAAGTCAGGTCTGGGTAATACTGTGTTTTCTCTTTATCATATTTATGATGCTAGTTACTGTATAATCATTGGATATTGAATCTAGTATGACTCATAAATACTCTGTGGATCTGTCACGTCGGCATGAAGATTCGAGAGACAGGCGCAGGAATGCGTAATAGGGTTTTTTATTATACCCCAAATTACGGCGTGCCGTGTAAAGGCACGGGGACGAAGACCAAACAAACACGTAACAAAAACACAGGGTTGAAACCCAAAGCAAAAGAGTGAGGTGTACCTTGAATAAATAACACACGCACACGATGATAAACACACGGGACGAGACCCATAATCATCTGCGCAATCCACAAGGTCAAGAAAGCCCAAAACACACAGCACAGGTACTCACACGCACCAACGGACATTGCAACAATAATCGACAGCACCATGGGGAACAAAGGGCACATATATACAAATACAATCAGGGGGAATAGGGGCCAGGTGTGCGCAATGAATGTTCCAGAGGGATCCGTGACAGGATCTTTGTGTCACTGTTTTCTTTCCTTACTGAAGCGTCAGGTATCAGGGAGGGATGATCCCAACCCCCAGCCATAGCTAGGAGCCAGGACCAGTGAGATGGCTACATTGTCTGCTCTACAGTGGTGTGGGATGTGGACAGTGGTGTGGGATGTGGACAGTGGTGTGGGGTGTGGACAGTGGTGTGGGGTGTGGACAGTGGTGTGGGATGTGGACAGTGGTGTGGGATGTGGACAGTGGTGTGGGATGTGGACAGTGGTGTGGGATGTGGACAGTGGTGTGGGATGTGGACAGTGGTGTGGGATGTGGACAGTGGTGTGGGATGTGGACAGTGGTGTGGGATGTGGACAGTGGTGTGGGATGTGGACAGTGGTGTGGGATGTGGACAGTGGAGGAAAGTACTTTAAGTCATTTTTTTTTGTGTATCTGTACTTTACTTTATTATTTCTATTTTTGACTCCTTTAACTTTTAATTCACTACATTCCTAAAGAAACTATTATACTTTTTACTCCATACATTTTCCCTGACAACCAAAAGTACTCGTTGCATTTTGAATGCTTAGCAGGACAGGAAAATGGTCAAATTCACATACTTATCAAGAGAACACGTGATCATCCCTACTGCCGCTGTCCTGGCGGACTCACTAAACACAAATGCATCTAAATAATGTCTGAGTGTTGGAGTGTGGCCCTGGCTATCCATACATTTTTAAACAAGAAAATGGTGCCATCTGCTTTGCTTAATTCAAGGAATTTTAAATGATTTACAATTTCTCCTTTACTTTTGATACGGTTTATTATCTATGCATAGTCACTATAACTCTACTTACATGTACATATTACCTTAATTACCTTGACTAACTGGTGTCCCCACACATTGACTCTGTACCGGTACCCCCTGTAATAGCCTCGCTATTGTTAACTGCTGCTGTTTAACTATTTGTTAATTTTATTTTCTATTTTTTACTTAAAACTTCGTAAAGCGTTGTTGGTTAAGGGTTTGTAAGTAAGCATTTTACGCCTGTTGTATTCGCCTGTTGTATTCGGTGCATGTGACAAATCAAATTAGCAATTACATTTACTTTGATACTTAGGTATATTTTAAACCAAATACTTTTAGACTTTTACCCAAGTAGTATTTTACTGGCTGACTTTCACTTTTACTTGTGTAACATTTAACGTATCTATACTTTTACCTCAAGTAGGACAATTGGGTACTTTTTCCACCACTGCATGTGGATGCCCCACCCTTCTCCTCCTTTCCTCCCCTGGGATCCCCCTGAGCTCCTCTCACCTCCGGCACATTATCTGTCAATTCAAGACACCCATAAAGCCTTGACAGGTAACATGTGCTTCTTCACCAAGAGGGTATTGATCAGCCTAGATCAAGCTGCATAGTACTGGGTACTAAGCGTCGTGCTCTACGATAATGGTAAAGCTTACAGGCACCTTATCATAACAGGGACAGGAAAGGAAAAACATTTAAGAGTGCCCCTCATAATCCTTACATTGTAATTATTATCTAATGGGAATTTATTGTTATTTGAACACTCATATAATTGAGCGTGCATAATTAACTGTAGAGATCTCAGGTGTGACACACATATGGTGAAATGAATTGTAGCCTTAGCACCAACTTCCCAGATGGTAAAACTGGTTCAAATGACATCACTACAATCAAGGCTGAAATTACATAGTTACCACCAGATTAAAACCACTCCGTTTTTCCCTCTGGGTTGTTAACTCTCAGTGATGGTTAAATCCAAACAGTGGTATCAAATCTAGAGCAGGTTATTAAGTCCATTAGGCACTGGATGGGGCCTGTTGCCATGTGACTGTGGGGCAAACAGGTTACAGACTGTCAGCAGGTGGAGAAGGGATTTGTAGCCTCTGTATCTGTATGTGTCATTGAGCCAGAGGCAGCCTGGTCCAGAGAGTCCCCATCTGTGACTAGTCTGTGCCCCAGCCACCCTCATTCCACCAGTGGAGACATTACTGGATGAGGCCCCTGGTTCCATTTCTATTCTATTTCACTCCTCTGTCCTTGGGCTGGCTTAAGTATTGTCCTGAGTGCAATATTAGATGAGAATCTTGAAGGGCATGGTTTCGATGATTGAATTTGTAACAGGCACATTGTTTGTGAGAGATGAGGGAATGCTTGACCCAAGCACCAGAGTTAAGGGCAAATCCATTGTCTGTTGAATTGAACATGGGAATTTCTCCACAGGAATACAATTCAATCCGGCATTTAGAAGTGATCTTAACCCTGGTACACACTGGGAAACACACAATGGGTGTTTAAGCGGAGATAAAGATAGGTGTTAAGGCTTCATCTCAGGGTTCCTGTTTTCCATCAAAAAGTGGAATTCCAGACATTCTAAGCCCATATGAAATATATTGAAACGTCAATGCAGGCACTGTGCTACGTATGTTGAACTGTGTGAACCCCGAAGCCAGTGTGTTTTCTCCCTGTCTACATGCCTGGAAAAGGTCCTGGGAGAGAGAGATAAATGTGCTGACGTAGAGAAACAGGACGTTGGAGTGGTTTTCATTCTATGTCCCTGTTAAATATATTTTCAGTATGAATCAGATGAATTAATAATAAGGTAAGGTTTGGTTTGTGTCCCTTCCCTGTACTCCACACTAGCTCTTCTTCCTCCAACCCAACATCCTCTGTGTACTCTTTTTTTTAAATCCTCTTTATAGCTACAGCCAACTTTAATAATTGATAGGAAAGTTTGAAAATGTAGTAGATGATCTTGGAAACACTCTGAGAGGAAGAGAAAGCATAAAATAAACCTTTCCAGATTTTCACCGTCTGCTCATGCTGTACCCCACAGCATGCCTGCTTTCTTTTCTAACACTGCACCAACCATCCGTGCCTTTTATTCTCTGTGGCGTTTAACAGACAACATGGAAAACACCAGTCAAATTGCGGTAATCCTGCTACACCGTCTGGTTTCGAGGATTAAATTGTGCCACATCACAGATAAAAAGCTCTTCGTGTGGAAAAGAGTCAGGATTTGGGAATCAGAATTAAAGAGGAATATTGGGCAATAGCCAGTTCAGTTGAGGATCAGTAACAGTTTAAAATCAAAAGAGTTCTGACAGAGCAGGCAGCATGAGACAGGTAGAGGAATGCTAGTTCACACTGTTATATTTAAACCTCAAATCCATTTCAGGCCACACACATGAGCAATCACTCCCCAGAGAATGCCAGAGAATGCCAGCATCCATGATTCTCAATGTCTGTGAGCTGCATGAATCTTAATTTTAGACTTAGTAGGAAAATTACTGTGGGGGGTTTGAAGGAACTGTGTTACGAGAGCTGTGGATATGATCTCCGACAACAACATGATTGTTTGTTCACACAGCGTTAACTGCAGCAGACTTTTTAACAATGTACTGCTGGAGATGTGAGCTGAAGTGCCTTGCCAAGGGTCGTAAACACTGACAGCTTGGCTTTGTGTGAGCGATTGTAGCGGGCTGAATGGCTGCCTTTTGTATGCACCATTGTATTGCCTTTCTCCTAATCTCCTATTTGCACAGATGCATCAGGGCTAAATGGTTTTATCACGGAATAATGTAATGTATTAAACAAATTGATTATGCATAGTGTGCACAAAGGGGAAGGAAAGACTGATAGTTTAAAAGGTTCAACTCTTTTTCAGTGCCTGTAGAGAATTAAAGATGCAGAGAGGGATCTTCCACTGTTTCAAGTGGGGACCATAGTATACAATCGAGTCAAATACATACTCTATAGTGAAGGCTCCAGGGGGATAATTCAGTGTATAAGGAGACAATTCAGACAGAGGTCATCAAGTTCAGAAAATGCATTTAACCTCCCAAAAGGACCTGATACAATTGCTATTATTTGTATTTCTCTTGTTTTTTTCTACCTTGTTATTTTTATTGTTACATTATTATTCATTACTGCATTGTTGGGTTTAGAGCTTACAATAAAGGCATTTCACCGTACTTGTGCATGTGACAGTAAAACTTGAAACTAAGATGCCTAAGAAGCCAAATGGCTCAAAGGCCCTAAGGGCTCAAAGGCAAGTTATTCTTCTGAGTCTCAATATTATATCGCCAATCAGAATGACGTGACATGAGTCATTACAGACGTTGGCTAATATTGAACATGGGGACAGTGTAGGGCGACCCAGGACCCCAAAGTGACTCTTATCAACTATATTCAGGAATTTCCTTTGTGTTGTTTTAGGAATTCAGCATTCTGTGTGTTGCTCTTGCCAACCTCCATTTTGTCACACTTCTGGGTAGCATAAGTTCTGTTGTCTTTACATCCTGGAGGTCTGATATCTGGTTGGAAGTTAACTCAACAGTAATGCTATTGGTCAACAACTAAGATTTTGAATTCAAACAACTCAAATGTTTATAAAAAGGTATTCATTGTTTCTGATCTGCGCTGGTGAGATATACTCTCCCTCTTTCTTTCTCTCTCTATCCCAGGGACTTTTAGGGTATGGCCTTTCAGGATATGACTTCTCTCTCCCTCTCCAATGAGCTATGGGCCATGGATCATGGACGACTTGCCTTAATAGAAGGAACCATGAATTCTGCTCTGTATCAGATAATTCTACAGGAGAATGCCAGGCCATCTGTCTGTGACCTGAATCTGAAGCACAGCTGCGTCATGCAGCAAGCCAAAGATCCAAAACACACAATCAAGTCTACATGAAAATGGATAAAAAGCAACAAATTTGAAGTTTTTGGAATGGCCTAGTCAAAGTCCAGACCTAATCACAATTTAAATGTTGTGTCAGGAATTGAAACGAACAGTTGCATGCTTGAAAACCCACAAATGTCGCTGAGTTAAAGCAATTCTGCATGCAAGAGTGGACCAAAATCCCCCCACAGCGATGTGAGAGACTTATCAATAACTACAGCAAGCATTTGGTTGTAGTCATGGAAGCGAAAGGTGGCACAGCCAGTTATTGAGTGTAAGGGGGCAATTACTTTTTCACACAGGGGAATGTGAAACACAGGTGTTGTATAATGTTGCATAATGTTGTTAACTAATCAAATTAAATAAGTATACATTTTTGGGGATATTTGTAAACTCAGGTTGCCTTTATCCAATATTAGGTTTTGATTGAAGATCTGATCACATTCAATATCAAAAGTATGGAAACATTTAGAAAATCAGAAAGGGGGTAAATACTTTTTCACTGTACTGTATATAATATACAAATATCAAATAGTACTTCACTACAACAACGATAGAACATGACCTTGAATAGAGGCAAAAACAAGATTGCAAGTGTCTGGGAATGTCTGAGGAGTGTCTAGAAAGATACATTACCAGTCAAAAGTATGGACACACCTACTCATTCAAGGGTTTTTCTTTCTTTTCACATTTTTTTTCATTGTAGAATAACAGTGAAGACATCAAAACTATGAAATAACACATATGTAATCATGTAGTAACCAAGAAAGTGTTATAATATATTTTAAATGTTAGATTCTTCAAATTAGCCACCATTTGACGGGTAGGCCATAAATGTAAATAAGAATTTGTTCTTAACTGACTTCCATTGAGTCACGACTTTCGCCGAAGTCGGCTCTTCTCCTTGTTCGGGTAGCGTTCTGTGGTCGACGTCACCGGCTTTCTAGAAATCGCCGCTCCATTTTTTATGTATCCATTTGTTTTGTCTTGTTCCCTGCACACCTGATTTTCATTCCCCAATCAATCTACATGTATTTATTCCTCTGTTCCCCATCATGTATGACATGTATTTTGTCTATTGGTGTTTTGTTACGCGCCAGACATTTGTCTATGTTCCGAGTTTTGGGTACCTTGTTTGTTCTTTTGATATTTTACCGGAATAAAGTGTGCGCCTGTTCACTTCACTTTGTTCTCCTGCACCTGACTTCGCCTACAGTGCACATCCAGTGACACCTAGTTAAATAAAGGTTAAATGAAATTAAAATGAATTGCCTTAATGACAGCTTTGCACGCTCTTGACATTCTCTCAACCAGCTTCACCTGGAATGCTTTTCCAACAGTCTTTAAGGAGTCCCCACATATGCTGAGCACTTGTTGACTGCTTTCCTTCACTCTGCAGTCCAACTCATCCCAAACCATCTCAATTGGGTTGAGGTTGCGTGATTGTGGAGGCCAGGTCATCTCATGCAGCACTCCATCACTCTCCTTCTTGGTCAAATAGCCCTTACACATCCTGGAGGTGTGTTGGGTCATTGTCCTGTTGAAAAACAAATAATAGTCCCACTAAGCGCAAACCAGATAGGATGGCGTATCGCTGCAGAATGCTGTGGTAGTCATGCTGGTTAAGTGTGCCTTGAATTCTAAATAAATAACCGACAGTGTCACCAGCAAAGCACCCCCACACCATCACACCTCCTCCTCCTCCATGCTTCACGGTGGGAAGTAAACATTTGGAGATCATCCTTTCACCTACTCTGCGTCTCATAAAGACACAGAACTAAATATCTCAAAATCAGACCAAAGGACAGATTTCCACCAGTCTAACGTCCCTTGTTTGTATTTCTTGGCCGAAGCAAATCTCTTCTTCTTGTTGGTGTCCATTAGTAGTGGTTTCTTTGCAGCAATTCGACCATGAAGGCCTGATTCATGCAGTTGATGTTGAGATGTGTTTATTTGGGCTGCAATTTCTGAGGCTGGTAACTCTAATGAACTTATCCTCTGCAGCAGAGGTAACTCTGGGTCTTCCTATCCTGTGGCGGTCCTCATGAGAGCCAGTTTCATTATAGTGCTTGATGTTTTTTGCGACTGCACTTGAAGAAACTTTAAAAGTTCTTGAAATTGTACATATTGACTGACCTTCATGTCTTAAAGTAATGATGGACTGTAGCTTCTCTTTGTTTATTTGAGCTGTTCTTACCATAATATGGACTTGGTCTTTTACCAAATATCTATCTTCTATATACCACTCATACCTTGTCACAACACAACTGATTGCCTCAAACGCATGAACTTATAACAAGGCACACCTGTTAATTGAAATGCATTCCAAGTGCATTCCAAGAGAATGCCAAGTGTGTGCAAAGCTGTCATCAAGGCAAAGGGTGGCAACCTTGAAGAATGTTTAACACTTTTTAAGTTACTACATGATTCCATATGTGCTATTTCATAGTGTTGATGTCTCCACTATTAATCTACAATGTAAAAAATAGTAAAATAAAGAAAAACTTTTGAATGAGTAGGTGTGTCCAAATCTTTTGACTGGTACTGTGAGTACACACATTTTTATCTCAGTGGGAAAATACAGTATATGTGCCTGATTCATGGCCTGTAATACATACTGGACCTTAAGCTACCATAATAAAGGTCAATCCATTCTGTCCAAGGTGCCAAACACTTCAACAGACCTGTAGGCACAGACTGATGGGACATCAAAGAAAAAAGAGGGAGCAAGGAAGAGGAGGCTTTTGTGTGCTACCCTCCAACATGCGAAGGTGTCTGAATGCTCAATTATTAGCTACCTGCATTTGCCAATATTCCTCTGCCTTCCCTTCAGTATATTGCTTTGCATGATCCACTGATTTCCACGCTCCTTGGTACCATGCAGTAAAAGTTGATCTGAGTGCATGCCATGCGTACATTTTTGTGTGAGCAAGGAAAGGTGAAAACAGGAAAGTTCTATTGGCCAGAAGGCACCTTGCTGACATTAATCACTGCATTAAGTGGTATAATGTGCAACTCTAAAAAGAGCAATTTGATTCTTGGCTCACACCAAGATTCTAAAGGAAAGTCAGGTATTCTTTTATGTTTTTAATATTTCACTTGTGGTGTTTTCAACACACACCAGCTAGTTTCTTTCTGTTTTCATCTTTGCTTTCAGCTTCGCTGTCCCGACTTCCGTCGAAGTCGGTCCCTCTCCTTGTTCGGGGGGTGTTCGGCGGTCGTACGTCACCGACCTTCTAGCCATCACTGATCCATTGGTTTTGTCTTGTCTTCCTTCAGACCTGGTTACAATCCCATCAATGACATGTTGTGTATTTAACCCTCTGTTTCCCCTCATGTCCTTGTCGGAGATTGTTTGATTGTATGTTTTGTGTATATATTGGTGCGCGACGGGTTCTTGTACCCACTTTTATTTATTTGTCATTTTGGTTTTGGAGTTTTGTGAAGTCTTATTCGACTCCATTTTACCAAGTTCAATTATCCTGCACCTGACTTCCCTGCCACCTACACACATGACATTTAATTTGCATGTAGAGCGTAAAGGGCTTGGTGTACAGTACATCTTCATGTATGAGATAGTGTTTGTGTGCAACTCTATGTGTGGATAATAGCCGTCCTATATTCCGACTGTAATGTAGCTCTCCTGCTAGTCACAGTGACAAAAGGCTTCGCTGCTTGCCTCTGAGGAGGGTGTAGATGACGGCCTTCCAACGCTGCTATTTCCGTCACAGTACAGAGAGAGGAATGGGATTGGGCATTCATATTGAGATGTGAATAAAGTGCTACCTCTGGGATCCCAACACCCACCATCTGCTGTTCTATAACATGCAGTACTTACCTCCAGTCCACTCCTACACCTCCAGTCCCCTTGGACAGAGAGGACCTGCTAGGTCAGAGCTGCTGGCCATGTTGTGTAGGTCTACTGCCCACCTCCCTTTGTCCTCCATGTCTCTGCCTGAGGGATGTTCTGACTCACGGAAAACTTCACATAGTCAATAGAATGAGAGGAAACTCCACATTCTACACTGTTATTCTGCGTAAACAGCGCTAAAATGTTGTACAGAATGGGGAGTTATGTTCATGTTCGTTCCTAGACAGGCGTTTTAAACGCTTGGGAAAATCTGGCTCATTTGGATTAGCAATGAAAGCAATGAAAGAATAAAACTGGAACAAATCCAAGCGAACCAGAGACTATACGCTTCTCTCATTTGTCATTCCTACTGTAAGTGCATGGTTCAACATTAATATATGCAGTCACATGCAGTCAACTAGAATACACTTCATGTATCAATTGAGGACATGATCATAAAAGGTCACATGATACCATCTCAGAGATTTTGTCACCAGATCTCACCCCAATTGAACATTTATCTGGAGCGGCCCCTGAGACTTTTCCACCACCATCAACAAAAATATAGGAGATTAACTGTAGATCCAAAGTCTCTTGGCTCCATCACCATGCAGTAGCTCATTAGCAGGACATGTGAATCAGGCCTAATTATATATCAGTGTTGGACCCCAGTGAGTTGTAACTGTCTGGGGAAACTGGGCTGGGGAGGGCTGGCATTTACTAGTGAACATTTACCATGTTACAGTTTCCACCACTCCTCCTCTGCTCTGCCCCACTTTCTCCCAGAACCCTGTGGAGATGTTCTGCTTCTGCTCTGCCCCACTTTCTCCCAGAACCCTGTGGAGATGTTCTGCTTCTGCTCTGCTCCACTTTCTCCCAAAACCCCGTGGAGATGTTCTGCTTCTGCTCTGCCCCACTTTCTCCCAGAACCCAGTGGAGATGTTCTGCTTCTGCTCTACCCACTTTCTCCCAGAACCCAGTGGAGATGTTCTGCTTCTGCTCTCACTAACTGCCAGCCAGGCTGTATCTCTCCTCATAACATGTTTATTAGTTCCAAAACAAGGCAGAATGATACCTTTTTTTTATTTTAGCTTCCATGCTGTCTTATTTCATCTTTGG
Organism: Oncorhynchus mykiss; assembly: GCF_057628025.1. Lineage (NCBI taxonomy): Eukaryota > Metazoa > Chordata > Actinopteri > Salmoniformes > Salmonidae > Oncorhynchus > Oncorhynchus mykiss. The sequence continues at coordinate 55,132,117 of NC_143034.1, forward strand.
ATTTAGCTTCAATGTCTTCTCTAAAGCCGTTTGTAGAGTATGCCTCTCTCGCTCTCTCTCTCTTTCCCACTCTTCTCTCTCTTACCCTTTTCTCCCTCTTCTTGCGTGTCTAATATGCAAGTTCCCAGGTCCCTATAAGTGTTGCCCCCACACTAGTTTTATGTCCCAATTTAGGTACATGTGTGCATTCCCCACAATGTGTTGTTCTCCACTGTGCATTCCCTCCCCTGTGAGTGACGCCTTCCTCAGAGTCGTCTGCTATGATGGATGTAGCTGGGGCAATCCCTGAGCAGCAGGGGGGCTGATATGAAAGAATGGCATGTGTGTAACTGTGTTAGGGGTCTCCCTGTGTGTGAGCATGGCCTGAGCATTGGCGTGTTAGGCCAGATGCATAACACACAGACAAGTTCCTGTTTGGTTACATCTGTAAGAGGTTGGATAGGTCTGACTTCAAACCAATGTGCTCTGTTGCTGATCTCATGTTACATGCAGTTGAAGAACTTTCATCTGTCTTCCTGTATCTTCAGATAAAGATATTCTTAAACAATCTTTGTTCTGCTCCATTGGAAAGTTGTACAGGATTTGAGCTGAGACAAAAACGCTGGTTGACTTGACAAACAAGACGAACTGGCATCAAACAAACAGAGAACACAGGTATAAATACACAGGGGATAATGGGGAAGATGGGTGACACCTGGAGTGGGTTGGAGACAATCACAAAGGCAGGTGAAACAGATCATGGTGTGACAGAAACGGTAGAAAAACAAAAAATGAATGTCCTTACAGTGTGCTTATAGACTCTTAAAAAAATGGTCAGCATTGCCCATAGGGGAACCCTTTTTGGTTCCAGGGAGAACCCTTTTTGGTTCCACGAAGAACCCTATGTGGAAAGGGTCCTTCATGGAACCCAAAAGGGTTCTACCTGGAACCAACAGGGTTCTTCAAAGGGTTCTCCTATGCGTATAGCCGAAGAACCATTTTAGGTTCTCGAAAACACCCTTTTTTCTAAGAGTGTAGGGTGTATACCTGTAGAGGCTCATGTTCCCAATAAAATAATAACTGTTGGTATATATTACAGTATAGTCCAAAGTTCTGCTCATTAGTTCTTCAGGGAAATAAAAAGGCCATTTAGGCACCTAGGTACTGTAAAGCGAAGAGAGATGTTTCATTAGCAAGACTGAGAGTACAAAACATTAAGAACACCTCCCTAATCTTGAGTCCCTCAGAACAGTCTCAATTCGTCGGGGCATGGACTCTACAAGGTATTGAAAGCGTTCCACAGGGATGCTGGCTCAAGTTGACTCCAATGCTTCCCACAGTTGTGTCAAGGTGCCTGAATGTCCTTTGGGTGGTGGACCATTTTTGATACACACGGGAAACTGTTGAGCGTGAAAAACCCAGCAGTGTCGCAGTTCTAGATACAAACCGGTGCGCCTGGCACCTACTAACAAACCCTGTTCAAAGGCACTTAAGTCTTTTGTCTTGCCCATTCACCATTTGAGTGGCACACATACACAATCCATGTCTCAATTGTCTCAAGGCTTAAAAATTCCTCTATAACCTGTCTCCTCCCCTTCATCTCCACTGATTGAAGTGGATTTAACATGTGACATCAATGAGGGATCATAGCTTTTGCCTGGTCAGTCTATGTCATGGAAAGAGCAGGTGTTCTTAATTGTTTGTATACTCAGTGTATATACCACTATCCCCAACACACCACCCCTTCCCACTACTTTGGCCCCAACAGATCTTACACCAGGCCGTCAGCCTGGGAGGCTGGAACCCCTTCTCTCAAAACCCCAGGCTATTGTTATTGACTGGACTTAAAGAGTAGGCCTCCTGTTGAACCTGGAACGAGGAAGAGCTTGTTTTTGTTGTTTTGAAAAGTTTGTTGTTTTGAAAGTGAATTGGGAAAGTTCTTAGTAGCTAGCCTACTTTTTAGTCTGGATCCGCGACACAGTTGGTATCAGTTGCTGGGACTGCTAGTCTCTGTCTAGTGATCTGTCGTTCTGCCCCTGAACAGGCAGTTAACCCACTGTTCCTAGGCCTATTTGGTGTTGTAGCTAGCCTAGCTGCTAGCTAGTTGCATATCAAGCTAGCATGGTTTTCTTGAGGGCTTGAAAGCAGCCCGCGACACGGTTAGCCATTGTGGCTGGGACCGCGGATTGTCCCGGGTTTGTGGCTGTCTAGATCCCTACTGTTTGCTGTTGTTTCCTCACTGTGACCTGCCCTGTCTGGAAATGTGAGGAGTAACAGCGTAACCTACTTTGCTAGCTACCATGACAAAGACCAAAGCCGACGGGAGAACCGTTGAGGACATTGGCGTCTCTCTATCAAATGTGAAGGATCTTTTAAACAAACAAAAATAGTTCTGTAAGCAGTTGTTACAACAACAAGAAAATAGCTTCAAGTGTTTTGTCCAAATATTGGTGGATTCAACTAATAACAGAATGGATGACCCGACCAGAGAGGTCCAGGACCTGAAGAACAGTTTGCAGTTCTCCCAGGGTCAGCTAGATGAGTTGAAACAGGAGTACGGCAAGATGACAGCAATCTGTAAGTCATTGAGAGGGGACATCAGTTCTATGTTTGAATCCATGATAACAATGACAGATAAATCAGACTACCTTGAGGGACAATCAAGGCGGAACAACACGGTTGTGGATGGAATTGCAGAATCTCCACATGAGACCTGGACGGAGTCTGAGGACAAAGTGAGGGAAACGATCTCTGAGAAATTGAAGGTGGACCACAGGAAGATTGAGGTGGAGCGCGCCCACAGGACTAGAAAACCCACCACCGGCCCAGGTGACAGGCCCAGGCAGATAATGGTCAAGTTCCTGAGGTTCAAGGACAAGGTAGCTGCTCTTGAAAGAGCTAAGAACTTGAGAGGAACGTATATCTTCCTCAACGAGGACTATCCTGAAGCTGTGCACCAGAAGATGAAAGAACTTATCCCAGCCATGAAAGCTGCCAGAGCACGTGAGGATATTGCTTACATCCGCTATGATAGCCAAGCCCATGGGTTCGTAGCTTCAACCCCACAGCACACACACACACCAATTGATTAATGGACTGCTGAATGTATGTTTCTTATATTGCTTGTTTGCTCTTTTCAGTAAATAAAATCAAATAAAATTGTATTGGTCACATGCACGTGTTTAGCAGTTGGTATTGCGAGTGTAGTGAAATGCTTGTGTTTACCGACAGTGCGGTAATATCTAACATGTAATATCTAACAATTTCACAACAATACACACAAATCTAAGTAAAGGAATGCAATTAACAATATATAAATATATGGATGAGCAATGTCAGTATTATGTCTATCTTTGATAAGCTACCCAGGAAAGGGCTGAACATAGCCCATATTAAAATATGTAGCCTTAAAAATGAGGTTAATGAAATCAATAACTTACTAACATCAGATAACATTCATATATTAGCCATTTCTGAGACTCACTTAGATAATTAATTTGATGATACAGCAGTAACAATAGAGGGATATAACATATATAGAAAAGACAGACATGCTTATGGGGAAGGTGTTGCTATATACAGTGCCTTGCGAAAGTATTCGGCCCCCTTGAACTTTGCGACCTTTTGCCACATATCAGGCTTCAAACATAAAGATATAAAACTGTATTTTTTTGTGAAGAATCAACAACAAGTGGGACACAATCATGAATTGGAACGACATTTATTGGATATTTCAAACTTTTTTAACAAATCAAAAACTGAAAAATTGGGCGTGCAAAATTATTCAGCCCCCTTAAGTTAATACTTTGTAGCGCCACCTTTTGCTGCGATTACAGCTGTAAGTCGCTTGGGGTATGTCTCTATCAGTTTTGCACATCGAGAGACTGACATTTTTTCCCATTCCTCCTTGCAAAACAGCTCGAGCTCAGTGAGGTTGGATGGAGAGCATTTGTGAACAGCAGTTTTCAGTTCTTTCCACAGATTCTCGATTGGATTCAGGTCTGGACTTTGACTTGGCCATTCTAACACCTGGATATGTTTATTTTTGAACCATTCCATTGTAGATTTTGCTTTATGTTTTGGATCATTGTCTTGTTGGAAGACAAATCTCCGTCCCAGTCTCAGGTCTTTTGCAGACTCCATCAGGTTTTCTTCCAGAATGGTCCTGTATTTGGCTCCATCCATCTTCCCATCAATTTTAACCATCTTCCCTGTCCCTGCTGAAGAAAAGCAGGCCCAAACCATGATGCTGCCACCACCATGTTTGACAGTGGGGATGGTGTGTTCAGCTGTGTTGCTTTTACGCCAAACATAACGTTTTGCATTGTTGCCAAAAAGTTCAATTTTGGTTTCATCTGACCAGAGCACCTTCTTCCACATGTTTGGTGTGTCTCCCAGGTGGCTTGTGGCAAACTTTAAACAACACTTTTTATGGATATCTTTAAGAAATGGCTTTCTTCTTGCCACTCTTCCATAAAGGCCAGATTTGTGCAATATACGACTAATTGTTGTCCTATGGACAGAGTCTCCCACCTCAGCTGTAGATCTCTGCAGTTCATCCAGAGTGATCATGGGCCTCTTGGCTGCATCTCTGATCAGTCTTCTCCTTGTATGAGCTGAAAGTTTAGAGGGATGGCCAGGTCTTGGTAGATTTGCAGTGGTCTGATACTCCTTCCATTTCAATATTATTGCTTGCACAGTGCTCCTTGAGATGTTTAAAGTTTGGGAAATCTTTTTGTATCCAAATCCGGCTTTAAACTTCTTCACAACAGTATCTCGGACCTGTGTCCAAGGTGTGTTCCTTGTTCTTCATGATGCTCTCTGCGCTTTTGACGGACCTCTGAGACTATCACAGTGCAGGTGCATTTATACGGAGACTTGATTACACACAGGTGGATTGTATTTATCATCATTAGTCATTTAGGTCAACATTGGATCATTCAGAGATCCTCACTGAACTTCTGGAGAGAGTTTGCTGCACTGAAAGTAAAGGGGCTGAATAATTTTGCACGCCCAATTTTTCAGTTTTTGATTTGTTCAAAAAGTTTGAAATATCCAATAAATGTCGTTCCACTTCATGATTGTGTCCCACTTGTTGTTGATTCTTCACAAAAAAATACAGTTTTATATCTTTATGTTTGAAGCCTGAAATGGGGCAAAAGGTCGCAAAGTTCAAGGGGGCCGAATACTTTCGCAAGGCACTGTATATTCAGAGCCATATCCTTGTAATGCTTAGAGAATATCTCATCAGTGTTTTTGAAGTGTTGTGGTTGCAGGTTCACTTGGCACATCTAAAGACTGTCCTTGGGGTGTTCCTATAGGCCACTAAGTGCGAACAGTCAGTATCTAAATAATATGTGTGAAGTGCTTGATAATATATGTGATGTAAGCAGAGAGGTCTGCTTTCTTTGGGACCTGAATATTCATCAAGCTGTCCGCTCAAGAGGAAGCTTCTTACTGTAACCAGCGCCTGTAATCTGGTTCAGGTTATTAATCAACCTACCAGGGTGTTTACCAACACTACAGGAACAAAATCATCCACAACAAAATCATCCACATGTATGTCACATTTTTCCTAATACTGTAGAACTTGGTTCTAAAGCTGTATCTGTACCCATTGGATAATTCAGCTCGGCCTGAATTAGTGTAAAAAAGATCATACAAAAGATTTGGCTGCGACTCTTATGTGGATGATGTTAAAAATATTTGTTGGTCTGATGTGATTAATGAGGAGCATCCAGATGCTGCACTTGATTAATTTATGAAATGGCTTCTTCCAATTATTGATAAACATGTACCTGTTACGAAACGGTCTGTTAGAACTGTCAAGGCTCCATAGATTGATGAGGAATTGAAAAACTGTATGGTTGAAAGAGATGGGGCAAAAGGAGTGGCTAATAAGTCTGTCTGCACATCTGACTGGCTGACTTACTGCAAACTGAGAAATGATGTGACTAAACTCAACAAAAAGAAGAAGAAACGGTATTATGAAGCCAAGATCAATGATATAAAGAATGATGGAAAAAAACCTTGGAGTACTTTAAAAGAAATTATGGGCAGAAAGACAAATTTTATCGAATCAGACGACTTATTCATCACAAATCCATTTGATGTTGCCAATTATATTGGCAAAGTGGGCAAACTTTGGCAAAATGTCAACAACGAACAGTGAGTCATCATATTCAAGCATAAAAAACTAATAATGAAAGAAAAACATTGCAAGTTTGAAATTTGTAAAGTTGGTGTGGGAGAGGTGGAAAAATGATTGCTATCGATCAATAATGACAAACCTGGCATTGACAACTTAGATTGAAAGCTACTGAGGATGGTAGCTGACTCTATTGCCACTACTATCTGTCATACCTTTAATCTGAGCCTAGAGGAAAGTATTTTTCCTCAGGCCTGGTGGGAAGCCAACGTAATTCCGCTACCCAAGGGTGGTAAAGCGACCTTTACTGGTTCTAACAGCAGACCTATAAGCTTGCTGCCAACTCTTACCAAACTGTTGGAAAAAATGGTGTTTGACTAAATACAATGCTATTTCTCTGTAAACAAATTAACAACAGACTTTCAGCTCTGCTATACTGTGCATTCAGAGCTATCTATCTAATAGAACTCAACGGGTTTGCTTTAAGGGAAGCTTCTCTAATGTCAAACATGTAACGTGTGGTATACCACAGGGCTGCTCTCTAGGCCCTCTCTTTCCTATTTTTACCAATGACCTGCCACTGGCATTAAATAAAGTGTGTGTGTCCATGTATGCTGATGATTCAACCATATACGCATCAGCAACCACAGCTAATGAAGTCACTGAAACCCTTAACAAAGAGTTGCAGTCAGTTTTGGAATGGGTGGCCAGTAATAAACTGGTCCTGAACATCTTTAAAACTAAGAGCATTGTATTTGGTACAAATACGTTCCTAAACAAAATTACTTGGCGTTACCTTAGATTGTAAACTGTCACGGTCAAAACATATAGATTCAATGGTTGTAAAGATAGTTGTAAAGGGGAGAGGTCTGTCCGTAATTGACACCACATTCCAAAAAGCAAGTTCTGCAGGATCTAGTTTTGTCTAATCTTGATTACTGTCCAGTCGTGTGGTCCAATGCTGCAAGGAAAGACCTAGTTAAGCTGCAGCTGGCCCAGAACAAAGCTGCACGTCTTAATTGCAATCAGAGGGCTGATATAAATACTATGCATGCCAGTCTCTCTTGGCTAAGAGTTGAGGAGAGACTGACTGCATTACTTCTTCTTTTTATAAGAAACGTTAATGTGTTGAAAATCCCAAAGTGTTTACATAGTCAACTTACACACAGCTCTGACACACACACTTACCCCACCAGACATGCCACCAGGGGTCTTTTCACAGTCCCCAAATCCAGAACAAATTCAAGAAAGAGTACAGTATTATATAGAGCCATTATTGCATGGAACTACATTCCATCTCATATTGCTCAAATAAACAGCGAACCTGGTTTAAAAAAACAGATAAAGCAACACCTCAACGCCTCTCGCCTATTTGACCTAGATAGTTTGTGTGTATTTATTGATATGTAGGCTACATGTGCATTTTTTTCAAATTTGATGTAGTTCTGTCCTTGAGCTGTTCTTGTCTATTGATGTTCTGTATTATGTCATGTTTCATGTTTTGTGTGGTCTACAGGAAGAGTAGATGCTGCTTTTGCAACAGCTAATGGGGATCCTAATAAAATACCAAATACCAAATACCCTGTAGTTCTTTTGCAGTAAAATCGCTGATACCCAAAAACTTCTCTGCTGCTGCTATAACCAATTCAATCTTCTGGGATTTCCTTTCCATTTGTCTATGTCATAGAAAGAGCAGGTGTTCTTAATGGTTTCTACACTCAGTGTATAACGGTACAAAATGACAGGAGGCATTCTCCCAAATTAGCGTATTCTTCATTTTAGAAGTGTATGTTTAAAGCTCATGTCTTCTAGCTCTTTTGCAGAGTGAACTTATTTTGTCTTACAAATGGAACACTTTTACTAATTCTCATTGTCCAGGCAGTGGTTGTAAAATACAAGTGTTACTTTAACGAAATGAAAGAAACCTGTTTGTGGTGCTGCTTATTTAATATATTGTTTCATAGCTTAATTGCATTTGACTGTTAATCGAACATGAAGAATGTTTCTGAAGTGCAAATGTAGTTTGTACTCAGGACAGGCCGTTCATAACAGATTAGGTGAACTCTTTTCATCAATGCAGAATTAGCTCTCCTCGTCCTCCTACTCCTGGGCAAGCATGATAAACACAGAACAATTAAAAGGAGAGTTGGTATGCATGGGCTGTAAACAACTAAAATAAAAACAACACCACTATAATTGCTATTGTGTATCATGGCCCTAAAACCAGTTAAAGATACAATGCTATTTCTCGGGATAAACAACAAACATAAACAACCATCATAAAGCTATGAGGAGAACCTGAGTCTCATGATTAAGTTCACAGTAAATGTCCATGCCTAAGCCAAACCACTGTATCTGAAGTTGTCCCTCTTGTCCCACGTTGGGCTCCTAGAGAACTACGCTTAACATCATTGTCTGAAGGAGACAGATTATGACAATGAGATCGGATTTCCTGCACAACAGTTGTGTTTTAACCTGCTATGCCATGGCGGGTACAGTGTGGGGATGTAATAGTGACACTACCACACATAGACTGAGCTCCGTTGACATTACAGTTACAAGGTTTCGATCCCCCATGGGGATGATACCCTGCCAAGAATGAACCGGTTCTATGTCCTGTGATTACATTCTGCTACTGTCCCTCTCCTCGCTTGACCTCCCCGGGCACGCATGGAGAGAAGAGAGACATTTGCAGTACAGCTGTAAATGTCATTCAGACCTGGCACTGAGACTTTTCCAGAGGCTGTTGAAATGTGATTGTTATCAATAAAACACATTCAATATAAGAACATGTGTTTAACTACAACCTCTATGTGACCAGAATATTATAGTTATTGATTTCCACCTTTAATATTCAAAGGGAATTGGGTTCATGATCCATTATTCTAACACATTCATTATTGATTTGTTGTAAAAAAATAAAATAATTTAAAAACAATTTATAGGTATATGACAATCTTTACATTCCCTCATAGTTTACATAGTGCTGTTCCTGCAGCCGTACCGTGCAGAGATATCTGCTCTAGAGTCATATTGAACTCCCCATGGAATTTCGCTTGCCTTTAGAAGCTCAACTTTAATTAGACTTTTCCCATTGTTATGTCTCCCCCTCCATCGTCACTCACAGCTATAATTTGTTTGATCCAAACTCCTTTTTTAATAAAGTATGCTTCTATAACTGAAGACCTTATTGTTGCCTAGTGGCCTAAGTCAGTTTGGGGGTGATGAATAAGTGTTGGCATTGTTATTGAGGGATATATTGTATTCTGCAGAGTTAGAGGATTTAATGTGGTGAGCATTGTTATTGAGGGATATATTGTATTCTGTAGAGTTAGGGGATTTAATGTGGTGAGCATTGTTATTGAGGGATATATTGTATTCTGTAGAGTTAGGGGATTTAATGTGGTGAGCATTGTTATTGAGGGATATATTGTATTCTGTAGAGTTAGGGGATTTAATGTGGTGAGCATTGTTATTGAGGGATATATTGTATTCTGTAGAGTTAGGGGATTTAATGTGGTGAGCATTGTTATTGAGGGATATATTGTATTCTGTAGAGTTAGGGGATTTAATGTGGTGAGCATTGTTATTGAGGGATATATTGTATTCTGTAGAGTTAGGGGATTTAATGTGGTGAGCATTGTTATTGAGGGATATATTGTATTCTGCAGAGTTAGGGGATTTAATGTGGTGAGCATTGTTATTGAGGGATATATTGTATTCTGTAGAGTTAGGGGATTTAATGTGGTGAGCATTGTTATTGAGGGATATATTGTATTCTGTAGAGTTAGGGGATTTAATGTGGTGAGCATTGTTATTGAGGGATATATTGTATTCTGTAGAGTTAGGGGATTTAATGTGGTGAGCATTGTTATTGAGGGATATATTGTATTCTGTAGAGTTAGGGGATTTAATGTGGTGAGCATTGTTATTGAGGGATATATTGTATTCTGTAGAGTTAGAGGATTTCATCTGGTGAGCATTGTTATTGAGGGATATATTGTATTCTGTAGAGTTAGGGGATTTAATGTGGTGAGCATTGTTATTGAGGGATATATTGTATTCTGTAGAGTTAGAGGATTTCATCTGGTGAGCATTGTTATTGAGGGATATATTGTATTCTGTAGAGTTAGAGGATTTCATCTGGTGAGCATTGTTATTGAGGGATATATTGTATTCTGTAGAGTTAGGGGATTTAATGTGGTGAGCATTGTTATTGAGGGATATATTGTATTCTGTAGAGTTAGGGGATTTAATGTGGTGAGCATTGTTATTGAGGGATATATTGTATTCTGTAGAGTTAGGGGATTTAATGTGGTGAGCATTGTTATTGAGGGATATATTGTATTCTGTAGAGTTAGGGGATTTAATGTGGTGAGCATTGTTATTGAGGGATATATTGTATTCTGTAGAGTTAGGGGATTTAATGTGGTGAGCATTGTTATTGAGGGATATATTGTATTCTGTAGAGTTAGGGGATTTAATGTGGTGAGCATTGTTATTGAGGGATATATTGTATTCTGTAGAGTTAGGGGATTTAATGTGGTGAGCATTGTTATTGAGGGATATATTGTATTCTGTAGAGTTAGGGGATTTAATGTGGTGAGCATTGTTATTGAGGGATATATTGTATTCTGCAGAGTTAGGGGATTTAATGTGGTGAGCATTGTTATTGAGGGATATATTGTATTCTGTAGAGTTAGGGGATTTAATGTGGTGAGCATTGTTATTGAGGGATATATTGTATTCTGTAGAGTTAGGGGATTTAATGTGGTGAGCATTGTTATTGAGGGATATATTGTATTCTGTAGAGTTAGGGGATTTAATGTGGTGAGCATTGTTATTGAGGGATATATTGTATTCTGTAGAGTTAGGGGATTTAATGTGGTGAGCATTGTTATTGAGGGATATATTGTATTCTGTAGAGTTAGAGGATTTCATCTGGTGAGCATTGTTATTGAGGGATATATTGTATTCTGTAGAGTTAGGGGATTTAATGTGGTGAGCATTGTTATTGAGGGATATATTGTATTCTGTAGAGTTAGAGGATTTCATCTGGTGAGCATTGTTATTGAGGGATATATTGTATTCTGTAGAGTTAGAGGATTTCATCTGGTGAGCATTGTTATTGAGGGATATATTGTATTCTGTAGAGTTAGGGGATTTAATGTGGTGAGCATTGTTATTGAGGGATATATTGTATTCTGTAGAGTTAGGGGATTTAATGTGGTGAGCATTGTTATTGAGGGATATATTGTATTCTGTAGAGTTAGAGGATTTAATGTGGTGAGCATTGTTATTGAGGGATATATTGTATTCTGTAGAGTTAGGGGATTTAATGTGGTGAGCATTGTTATTGAGGGATATATTGTATTCTGTAGAGTTAGGGGATTTAATGTGGTGAGCATTGTTATTGAGGGATATATTGTATTCTGTAGAGTTAGAGGATTTAATGTGGTGAGCATTGTTATTGAGGGATATATTGTATTCTGTAGAGTTAGGGGATTTAATGTGGTGAGCATTGTTATTGAGGGATATATTGTATTCTGTAGAGTTAGAGGATTTAATGTGGTGAGCATTGTTATTGAGGGATATATTGTATTCTGTAGAGTTAGGGGATTTAATGTGGTGAGCATTGTTATTGAGGGATATATTGTATTCTGTAGAGTTAGAGGATTTAATGTGGTGAGCATTGTTATTGAGGGATATATTGTATTCTGTAGAGTTAGGGGATTTAATGTGGTGAGCATTGTTATTGAGGGATATATTGTATTCTGTAGAGTTAGAGGATTTAATGTGGTGAGCATTGTTATTGAGGGATATATTGTATTCTGTAGAGTTAGGGGATTTAATGTGGTGAGCATTGTTATTGAGGGATATATTGTATTCTGTAGAGTTAGGGGATTTAATGTGGTGAGCATTGTTATTGAGGGATATATTGTATTCTGTAGAGTTAGGGGATTTAATGTGGTGAGCATTGTTATTGAGGGATATATTGTATTCTGTAGAGTTAGGGGATTTAATGTGGTGAGCATTGTTATTGAGGGATATATTGTATTCTGTAGAGTTAGGGGATTTAATGTGGTGAGCATTGTTATTGAGGGATATATTGTATTCTGTAGAGTTAGGGGATTTAATGTGGTGAGCATTGTTATTGAGGGATATATTGTATTCTGTAGAGTTAGAGGATTTCATCTGGTGAGCATTGTTATTGAGGGATATATTGTATTCTGTAGAGTTAGGGGATTTAATGTGGTGAGCATTGTTATTGAGGGATATATTGTATTCTGTAGAGTTAGGGGATTTAATGTGGTGAGCATTGTTATTGAGGGATATATTGTATTCTGTAGAGTTAGGGGATTTAATGTGGTGAGCATTGTTATTGAGGGATATATTGTATTCTGTAGAGTTAGAGGATTTCATCTGGTGAGCATTGTTATTGAGGGATATATTGTATTCTGTAGAGTTAGAGGATTTAATGTGGTGAGCATTGTTATTGAGGGATATATTGTATTCTGTAGAGTTAGAGGATTTAATGTGGTGAGCATTGTTATTGAGGGATATATTGTATTCTGTAGAGTTAGGGGATTTAATGTGGTGAGCATTGTTATTGAGGGATATATTGTATTCTGTAGAGTTAGGGGATTTAATGTGGTGAGCATTGTTATTGAGGGATATATTGTATTCTGTAGAGTTAGGGGATTTAATGTGGTGAGCATTGTTATTGAGGGATATATTGTATTCTGTAGAGTTAGGGGATTTAATGTGGTGAGCATTGTTATTGAGGGATATATTGTATTCTGTAGAGTTAGAGGATTTCATCTGGTGAGCATTGTTATTGAGGGATATATTGTATTCTGTAGAGTTAGGGGATTTCATCTGGTGAGCATTGTTATTGAGGGATATATTGTATTCTGCAGAGTTAGGGGATTTAATGTGGTGAGCATTGTTATTGAGGGATATATTGTATTCTGCAGAGTTAGGGGATTTCATCTAGTGAGCATTGTGAGAAAGTGATTAAAGAGATGACAGTGAATTGTATTGGTAGACAGAGTTATGAATGCACCATACCGGAAGCCTTTTTCTGAAGAGAGGTTTTTCTCAGAGAGAGAGAGAGAGAGAGAGAGAGACAGAGAATGCTGGGAGGCAGCCATGATTGAGGTTCTGACTGTAGAACACTCCTCCTCACAGAGCTGGGTACAACAAAGAGCAATGCCTCAGCCTTCCTTTCCAAACCCCAAGTAATATATTCCACTAGAGTTTAACTGAGGAAGTTTTGTGGCGGCAGCAGGCTCATAAGAGACGACAGGATTTCTGTAGTGAAATGCCAGAGCTCTGTGAGGTTCTCCTGCAGAGGTGGTTGACGGAGACGTTGTTGAGAGAAGTTTCCCTTCAAACCAGGAGATTCCTCTGGGTTGAGGAAGAGGTGGCGGAGACACGACAGTACCAGATTGTTAAAGTAAGGGGACAATACAATAGAAAGTAAAAAATACCCAGCAAGAAGAGTAACCCTTTGAATGAGTTCCAGATTTGCACATCACACATTTTCACCCTCATGTATATTTGAGGGAATAGTTTGCGTGCAGACATGAATTGATACAAATCATTTCTGCTTAGAGCCGATGAGAAAACCATTACAAAACTCTTATTTGTCATGTCAAGATTTTGTATTTTTTTCCACTCAAGTGGTCAATGTGAAACATTAGTAAAGGCATTTTATTACTTGTCAGGGATGTCTGGTATATTGATGTTACACAATCAGCAGCAAGGTTATTCAGTTGTTTAATAGGAGCAAGCAGTGTGAAGACGTGATTAGCAGGGTAGCAATCTCCTGCTGAGTGCTGGGACTCCCTGAGTTTACTGTCTGAAGGAGATGGCTTCATTTACCACAGTCAGGTATTCTGTTTCCTACCTTCCTACCGTCAATGAACTTGACTCTGACTGACACAGCTTTTGATAGCATAGCACTCCCCTGATCTCCCTCAAGAAATACGCTTGTCCTCCTCCGCGCTGTGCATCATTAATGTCGATCACTCACCCTAAATCCAAACTTGTGCAAAAACAAAAAACAAAACTTTACAGAACAGTAATATAGTCTTCCTCTGTTGGTGTTGTCCCAAACGTGTGCATCTAATGCTAATTACCTTTCCCTTCATATTTCCTGAGGGCACTCAGCTGATGTAAGAGAAGTTATGAACCTACTTCCCACAAGAAAAATAAAGTCATTTTCCATTTTATAACAGAGATGTGCTGTTCAATATGCATGGAGATATCACTTAATTACTACCAATTTAGATGGCTAGAATTTAGATGGATATAAGAATAGAATGTCAGCCACTGGGAGGAAAAAAGAACAGAATAATAACAACACGCATCAAACAAAACCAACATCAAGTGTTGTTCTCTGAGGATTCTGGTAAGGCTGGTTCTGCTGTTTGGAATGGTTTATCAACTGCATTGTGATGGAGAATACAAAGTGTTATATGCCACACATTGCTGCTCTATGTCCCAGTGGGGCGGTGGAAGAACAACTCATGGTTAGGGAGGAGAGAGAGCCATAAAGGAGAGAGAGAGAGAGAATGTGAGGGAGAGAGGGAAGGAGAGAGATAATAAGAGGGAGGGAGAGAGAATGTGAGGGGGAGAAAGAGAGAGAAAATGAGGGAGGGAGGGAGGGAGGGAGGGAGGGAGGGAGGGAGGGAGGGAGGGAGGGAGGGAGGGAGGGAGGGAGGGAGAGAACGTGAGTGGGAGAAAGAGGGAGGGAGGGAGGGAGGGATAATGAGGGAGAGAGAGAGAGAGAGAGAACATGAGGGAAGGAGAGAGAGAAAGTGAGGGAGAGAATGTGAGGGGAAGAGAGAGAGAGAGAGAATGTGAGGGAGAGAAAGAGGTAGGGAGGGAGAGAGAGATGGAGAGAAAAATGAAGGTGAGAGAGTGAGCTGTGGCTGAAGTGTTGTCTCAGGAGGAGGTTGCTCATTAGATAATAGGCCAGGACAGCTTGATTACAGTGAAGCCACTCAGACATGTGATTATGAATTATGCAGCTTAATTACACACAGGTTTTGTTGTGCAACACTCTCCATGCCGTTCTGTTCTCTCCCCTCCGCTAGCTGATCACGCACTTTTCAGAAACATCCATTAAACAGGCCAACACAGCCTGAGAAAATGAGGCTATCGCTTGGCATGCTGGGTCTGATTTACATCTTTCAGACACCAACAAGCTCTGCAACTAAACTGGGTTGACTCCAATTTAAGTTTGGGCCTTTTTAAGTCTGAAGGTTTTTGATGGTGGTTTTGTGAATGACATGCTTGAGAGTGTGGCGCCCATAAAGCCTACAGTATGTGAAACTCTTTTGATCCTCTAATCGGGAAATGTCTCCAGCAACCTGACAGAAGGTTCCCTCTCTCCTCCTGAACCCCTCCTACTCTGGTGCACATTACTGAGACCGTGCATCACAGTCATCGGAGACAGGCTTACCGGCATTAGAAACAGTAATGTTCTTTGGCACATTATATCTCTCCTACTCTCATTTTATCTCTCTCTCTCTCCTCCTCCTCTCTTCTCTGGATCGTTAATGCAGCAGTTGTGAGATTTCCAACCTGCATGGGTATTTATAAGCGGCTGTCTCACGTCTGGGCTGCATCAGTAATTAGTCATTGGAAAGCCATTTGGGCCCTAATTACAGGCAGGGTCTTATATTGGAGCCATCCATCACCTACAGTGCACATGGACTGTAGCACATCCACACATGTGAATGTCAACCACAGACAATCCCACAAGCCGTTCTTCATATCAACAGTATAGAGATCCATTAGGTTCAACGCTGTGGAAACAGTTGTGTTGATGCAGCATTTTCAGACAGGTCCCTGTTAGCTTGTGACGGGCATTCATTTCGGTGAGCCGGATCCTTCGGCTCCCTTCACCTAAAAGAGCCGTTCGGCTCTACTATCAGTAATGCTTAGAATTGCACCTAAAACCACAAATAAAAAAGTTGATCTCTAATTCCAAGCCTAAAACATTGTCTCTCATTACGTCAGATTGTGAAATTTACACACTGAAAAAGGTGTGGACCAGAATGAGGCTCTCTCTTCACTCTATTGTTCCTGGACTGAGGAATTACCATCTTCATCAAATAGTCCATGTCTGGAGCTGAAAACGCGTTAGTAACAGTATGCAAATCAAAGAGCCACATGAACGACCCATCACTACTGTGAGCCACAGCTATTGAATGCCTGAGTCATCATCAAGATACAAAGGGTCAAAACATCAGGCTTGAATGTGTCAAATGAAATCAGGTTTATCCCACTGGTCATAGCAGTTGTTGATTGGCAACATACAGTATGACTCACTGAGGTTTAAAAGAGGGATTGTGAAAAGTTTAACTAAGCAACATAATGAGTCAGTCTTGACCTCTGCGTGTTCACTTGAAAAGCTCTTATTCTTTTAGCATGTTTTGATAGCAGTTAACTGACACCCACTTCCTCAGACAGGCTCTCTGCTTCCTGTTGCTGTCTGTTTGTGGAATGGCTTTGAGAAGCTTCTAGCACAGCAGGCACTGCATGAGTCTTCGGTTGCATCTGTCCTAAAAATGCTGAATTTAACATGACACAAATGAATCCTTATTGTCAACACCAGTGGAGCTACTAGGAAGCTGCACGGTGTGTATGACACACTGGCACCTTGGCTGGAGCAGTAGGGTGATTCATGTCAGTCACTACACAATTACAGATGAATTGAGTTGAGTGGAAGGTCCCGTTGGGCTACATCCATTCATGCTAAACAATTGGACATTGGTCCACTACTAAAAAGGACGGTCAGAACTATCTGTGATATTCCAACAGTTAAACAACTGAGGACTCTCCCTAAATAAATAACATTACCAAATGCATTGTGGAGGTGGAATTTGTTCATGTGTTCTTAATGTAATCTCATTAGATTCCCTTCAGTGTTCATGCTTATGCTGCGAGGAAGATTCTGATTCCTCAGTGCTGCTATTCTCTCTCACCCTCCTGTCCCTAACTCCTCTCTTCCTCACCCTCCTCCCCTCCTCTTGCCCATGCAGCTTTTCAGTGTTGATCAGTTTTCTGATGGTAGCTGAGCCACACTTGTCTTGCACACGTACACACACATGTACACACACACACACACACACACATGTACACACACACACACATGTACACACACACACACACACACACACACACACACACACACACACACACACACACACACACACACACACACACACACACACACACACACACACTCACACACACATACTCAAGGGAAATTAATTGTTGTGTAGCTACTGTAATTTGCACATGTGATAAACAGTGTTCCTAATCATATGTCTGCAGGATATTATGTGCTTATGTTAGATCCCTTGTGTGTGTGAGCAGGTGTGTTTATGTGTTCATATGATCTGTGGTCTGTCTGATACCAGTGATCCATGGAACATTCTGCAGAGAAGGGAAGTGTGTACAGTCTCTCTCTCTCTCTCTCTCTCTCTCTCTCTCTCTCTCTCTCTCTCTCTCTGCAACAATCCTGCCTCTCTCACACACACACACACACACATAGTACATGTTCATACATTAACACATACAGAATGCACATAAGCACACATCAATTATAGGATGTTATCTTTTTATCTGGTGTAATGACACAATTACAGGTGTTGTGCTGACTGTGCTACATGTGCAGGAAAGGCAGGTGTTGTGCTGACTGTGCTACGTGTGCAGGAAAGACAGGTGTTGTGCTGACTGTGCTACGTGTGCAGGAAAGGCAGGTGTTGTGCTGACTGTGCTATGTGTGCAGGAAAGGCAGGTGTTGTGCTGACTGTGCTACGTGTGCAGGAAAGGCAGGTGTTGTGCTGACTGTGCTACGTGTGCAGGAAAGGCAGGTGTTGTGCTGACTGTGCTACATGTGCAGGAAAGGCAGGTGTTGTGCTGACTGTGCTACGTGTGCAGGAAAGGCAGGTGTTGTGCTGACTGTGCTACGTGTGCAGAAATGACAGGTGTGTATCTGAAATGACTTTGGACCTCTGGCGTCATCCTGTTGATGGAGTCAGCATCCTTGGTCAAATGGTGCGGAACATCAGTTTGTGACGTGGGAGGTTTATGCTTTAATGTGCACAGCCCTGATAGAGCTTGTGCAGTGACAGTCTGACTGGCCAGAAACCCTGACAGAGCTTGTGCAGTGACAGTCTGACTGGCCAGAAACCCTGACAGAGCTTGTGCAGTGACAGTCTGACTGGCCAGAAACCCTGACAGAGCTTGTGCAGTGACAGTCTGACTGGCCAGAAACCCTGACAGAGCTTGTGCAGTGACAGTCTGACTGGCCAGAAACCCTGACAGAGCTTGTGCAGTGACAGTCTGACTGGCCAGAAACCCTGACAGAGCTTGTGCAGTGACAGTCTGACTGGCCAGAAACCCTGACAGAGCTTGTGAACACCTTGTGATGTAACAACATGAGTCAAATGATTTGAAATAGACAGCTCCAAATGTAATGACAGTAAAGTGAAGCTTTATGAATGCACACAGAATGTAACCTAACGTTAGTGCTGGGTTGCGTTGTTTAATGGCATCATTTCTCCCCTCCTCTCAGTGTAGTGATTCTAGCATCATGACAGACAAGCCCTGCCACTTCTATCTCTATGGGCATTACTGCTGGGGGAAACACTTTCCTCCTTCTCCCTGTTCTAACACAGTGGGATATTGTGCACATTGACATGGATAGGGAAGGGTGTCATCGGGCATACGGAGAAGCTGGTATGTCTCCTACTGAAAAGAACGGAGTGACATGTAGAGTATCCAAGCCAATATCTCACAAGGTTCATAACACATTTATTTCAGGTGTAGCTTTCAAATCCTCCCTGAAAATAGATAGTAACCCCATCAGATACGGTGTAGTTCACTAGACTCTGAGCATCTCTATCATAACACGCTGGGATACGAAATGAGTTCATGTCCACTCTAAAACACTGTCCGCTGCTGTTGTCTGATCCTCTGGAAAAACGATTGTGTTCCCACGACCCCCCTGGGGGATTAGTATAGGGCTAGGGGATCAGCCCAAATTGGGACACTGCAGAATTACTTTTGAGTGACATTAGTTTTGAGTGACAGATTAAAATCCACACACAAGTACGTGGGTCGAATGTCTCCATTTTGAAAACACCCAAAACTTTCACAGCTGTGAAATAAATTGGATTCTGGAGTGATATCTCAAGACATCCCAAAACAACCCCCATAGACAGGAGCTAAGTGTATATCTAACTGATTGGACAAATTGTGAAATATTATCCACAAGAGCACACACATGCACCTCTGTTGTTCAAATGAATTCCAGTCTCTTGCATTATTGATGTAGTTCATTAAAGAGAGATGAATTGACTATTGGCTGTTGAGTCGCCCAGAGACAGTGGGCTGTTGCCGAGCGCTGCCGATAATGCAGTAGTGGATGGTAGCTGGCTCTCTTCTGTCTCAAGGAGGGATATCACACCCCAAATCACGGTACACCACCTGGCTGAAGTATAGCCCCCCCCCCCCCCCCCTTCCACTCAGCCTCAACATACACAATGGAGACCAACCTTTTACTAATGGCATTTGAGACAACAAAAAAAATGTAGATGAATGATTTTAAGCAATTTAAATGTCTACACTGCTAAGGTCAGGATAGAATATAAATTGTTTCGACTTTACTACACAATGTGTTTTGGGAGATTGTGAGAACACTGATTATGGTACACACCCTGATCATCAGGGTTGCCATCTCTGTTTTGACATATATTTGGGTTGGCTGCACCGTGGTTCCCTTTGTGAATATCTGACATGTGTGGGGCTGTGAGCCGTGATAAGCACTTAGTTAGGGGAGAGACATCCTGAGGGGAGAGACATCCTGAGGGGAGAGACATCCTGAGAGGGGAGAGATATCCTGAGGGGAGAGACATCCTGAGGGGAGAGATATCCTGAGGGGAGAGACATCCTGAGGGGAGAGACATCCTGAGGGGAGACATCCTGAGGGGAGACATCCTGAGGGGAGAGACATCCTGAGGGGAGAGACATCCTGAGGGGAGAGACATCCTGAGGGGAGACACCCTGAGGGGAGACACATCCTGAGGGGAGACACCCTGAGGGGAGACACATCCTGAGGGGAGAGATATCCTGACATGTTTTCCAGAGGGGTGAAATCAATCAGGCACAGGAACAAGATCCATGGCTGAAATATAACCCAGTTGATTTAGTGTGGGACTGTTTGTGAAGAACCCCCCTGTTTGTCATGGTCAGCGTGCCTCGAAGGGACTAAGTGCTTGATGATGTGTCAGTCTATAAAGTGGAACCAGTCCAATGTACTGTAAAGACTGAAATGCCTGAGGGAGGTACCAAAGTTATTTTGTACCATTTCACATTGATTGGGTGATAAAACAGTTATTACAGATTCCTTTCCTTTTTCACCTGTCTTGACTTAAAGTATAGTTTATAATGACCTAGATAATATTATAATGTCTTTGCATTCCTGATGCATCCCTGTCTTTGTTCCACCATGAATACAATGGATACAGGTGTATTTAATGTTAGTCGGCTTCCCTCCCTCCTCTCTCTCTCAGCACTCTCTGACTCCTGCCCTTTAGCCTGCGTAATTGGCCCCTGTGTTATAATGCTATGGCCGGGCGATTTCATGAGGCTCACTACAATAAACATATCAAATACAATTGAAATAAAACTATTATCCCGCTGGGGTAACATAAGAAGAAAGAAGTTGAATCTCATGGGGTTTTAACTGTAGCTCTGCATGCTCCTGTCTCCTGTTCAAGCTGGTTGTTGTGTGTCAGGCTGTATGCTCCTGTCTCCTGTTCAGGCTGGTTGTTGTGTGTCAGGCTGTATGCTCCTGTCTCCTGTTCAGGATGGTTGTTGTGTGTCAGGCTGTATGCTCCTGTCTCCTGTTCAGGATGGTTGTTGTGTGTCAGGCTGTATGCTCCTGTCTCCTGTTCAGGCTGGTTGTTGTGTGTCAGGCTGTATGCTCCTGTCTCCTGTTCAGGCTGGTTGTTGTGTGTCAGGCTATATGCTCCTGTCTCCTGTTCAGGCTGGTTGTTGTGTGTCAGGCTGTATGCTCCTGTCTCCTGTTCAGGCTGGTTGTTGTGTGTCAGGCTGTATGCTCCTGTCTCCTGTTCAGGCTGGTTGTTGTATGTCTGGCTGTATGCTCTTGTCTCCTGTTCAGGCTGGTTGTTGTGTGCCTGGCTGCATGTGACTGTGGTTTGACCCAAGAGGCTCTGACGGTGGGCTGATGAAGTCCATTCAGTCATTGGGACTCATAAAGCTTCCACTGTGCTGTGGAGGAGAGTACATGACAGTGAATAAAACAGAGTGGGATCATCTTGTAACTAGGGGAACGTGAGGTGGAGTGGTGATCAGTAATCCAATCACAGAGACAAGGATTGGGAATGAGTAGAGGGACTGTGGAGGGAACAGCGTGCGTCATACAGCTGTGGCTTTGCTTTGACAGCATCTGGAGAGGGGGGAGTGGGGGGGGTCAGGTAATCACGCTACACCCCATTGGTCTCTGGTGAATAAATGATACTGTGTCAGTCAATGACGTGTGTCTACCACCGTGTACAGTACATCAACATCATCGTAGCAGGGTTGTTTCTGCAGGGGCAGATTAGCACGCAAACCTGCTAGTCAATGATAAACATGTGTAAAGTGAAGGGGCTTTGAGAACTACACACAGTATGGCAGTTGTAAGAGCAGGAGGAGGAGGTGGGAGAACAGTCGTGTTGAACAGAGAGCAGTAGAGGATTGAGGATATAAAGCAGCAGAGGATAGAGAGCAGTAGAGGGATAGAGATCAGTAGAGGAATAGAGAGCAGTAGAGGAATAGAGAGCAGTAGAGGATAGAGAGCAGTAGAGGGATAGAGAGCAGTAGAGGATAGAGAGCAGTAGAGGATAGAGAGCAGTAGAGGAATAGAGAGCAGTAGAGGATAGAGAGCAGTAGAGGGATAGAGAGCAGTACAGGATAGAGAGCAGTAGAGGATAGAGAGCAGTAGAGGATAGAGAGCAGTAGAGGGATAGAGAGCAGTAGAGGATAGAGAGCAGTAGAGGATAGAGAGCAGTAGAGGAATAGAGAGCAGTAGAGGATAGAGAGCAGTAGAGGGATAGAGAGCAGTACAGGATAGAGAGCAGTAGAGGATAGAGAGCAGTAGAGGATAGAGAGCAGTAGAGGGATAGAGAGCAGTAGAGGATTGAGGAGAGAAAGCAGCAGGGGAGAGAGAGCAGTAGAGGATAGAGAACAGTAGAGGATAGAGAGAAGTAGAGGAATAGAGAGCAGTAGAGGATAGAGAGCAGTAGAGGATAAAGAGCAGTAGAGGATAGAGAGCAGTAGAGCGATAGAGAGCAGTAGAGGGATAGAGAGCAGTAGAGGATGGAGGAGGGAAAGCAGCAGAGGAGAGAGAGCAGTAGAGGATAGAGAGCAGTAGAGGATTGAGGAGATAAAGCAGCAGAGGATAGAGACCAGTAGAGGATAGAGAGCAGTAGAGGATAGAGAGCAGTAGAGGATAGAGAGCAGTAGAGGATAGAGAGCTGTAGAGGGTAGAGAGCAGTAGAGGATAGAGAGCAGTAGAGGATAGAGAGCAGTAGAGGATAGAGACCAGTAGAGGATGGAGAGCAGTAGAGGATAAAGAGCAGTAGAGTGTAGAGAGCAGTAGAGGGATAGAGAGCAGTAGAGGGATAAAGAGCAGTAGAGGGATAGAGAGCAGTAGAAGATAGAGAGCAGTAGAGGATAGAGAGCAGTAGAGGATAGAGAGCAGTAGAGGATAGAGACCAGTAGAGGATGGAGAGCAGTAGAGGATAAAGAGCAGTAGAGTGTAGAGAGCAGTAGAGGGATAGAGAGCAGTAGAGGGATAAAGAGCAGTAGAGGGATAGAGAGCAGTAGAAGATAGAGAGCAGTAGAGGATAGAGAGCAGTAGAGGATAGAGAGCAGTAGAGGATAGAGAGCAGTAGAGGGATAGAGAGCAGTAGAAGATTGAGGAGAGAAAGCAGCAGAGGAGAGAGAGCAGTAGAGAATATAGAGCAGTAGAGGATTGAAGATAGAAAGCAGCAGAGGAGAGATAGCAGTAGAGGAGAGAGAGCAGTAGACGATTGAGGATAGAAAGCAGCAGAGGATAGAGAGCAGTAGAGGATAGAGAGCAGTAGAGTGTAGAGAGCAGTAGAGGGATAGAGAGGATAGAGAGCAGTAGAGGAGAGAGAGCAGTAGAGGATAGAGAGCAGTAGAGGGTTGAGGATAGAAAGCAGCAGAGGAGAGAGAGCAGTAGAGGATAGAGAGCAGTAGAGGATAGAGAGCAGTAGAGGATAGAGAGCAGTAGAGGATTGAGGATAGAGTCCAGTAGAGGATAAAGAGCAGTAGAGGATTGAGGATAGAGAGCAGTAGAGGATAGAGAGCAGTAGAGGATAGAGAGCAGTAGATGATAGAGAGCAGTAGAGGGATAGAGAGCAGTAGAGGATTGAGGAGAGAAAGCAGCAGAGGAGAGAGAGTAGTAGAGGATAGAGAGCAGTAGAGGATAGAGAACAGTAGAGGATAGAGACCAGTAGAGGATAGAGACCAGAAGAGGATAGAGAGCAGTAGAGGATAGAGACCAGTAGAGGATAGAGACCAGAAGAGGATAGAGAGCAGTAGAGGATAGAGAGCAGTAGAGGATAGAGAGCAGTAGAGGCTTGAAGATAGAAAGCAGCAGAGGAGAGATAGCAGTAGAGGATAGAGAGCAGTAGAGGATAGAGACCAGTAGCGGATAGAGACCAGAAGAGGATAGAGAGCAGTAGAGTGTAGAGAGCAGTAGAGGGATAGAGAGGATAGAGAGCAGTAGAGGAGAGAGAGCATTAGAGGATAGAGACCAGTAGAGGATAGAGAGCAGTAGAGGATAGAGAGCAGTAGAGGATAGAGAGCAGTAGAGGATAGAGAGCAGTAGAGTGTAGAGAGCAGTAGAGGATAGAGACCAGTAGAGGATAAAGAGCAGTAGAGGATTGAGGATAGAAAGCAGCAGAGGAGAGAGAGCAGTAGAGGATAGAGAGCAGTAGAGGATAGAGACCAGTAGAGGATAGAGAGCAGTAGAGGATAGAGAGCAGTAGAGTGTAGAGAGCAGTAGAGGATAGAGAGCAGTAGAGGATAGAGAGCAGTAGAGGATAGAGAGCAGTAGAGTGTAGAGAGCAGTAGAGGATAGAGAGCAGTAGAGTGTAGAGAGCAGTAGAGGGATAGAGAGGATAGAGAACAGTAGAGGATAGAGACCAGTAGAGGATAGAGACCAGAAGAGGATAGAGAGCAGTAGAGGATAGAGAGCAGTAGAGGATAGAGAGCAGTAGAGGCTTGAAGATAGAAAGCAGCAGAGGAGAGATAGCAGTAGAGGATAGATAGCAGTAGAGGATAGAGAGCAGTAGAGGATAGAGACCAGTAGAGGATAGAGAGCAGTAGAGGATAGAGAGCAGTAGAGTGTAGAGAGAAGTAGAAGATAGAGAGCAGTAGAGGATAGAGAGCAGTAGAGGATAGAGAGCAGTAGAGGGATAGAGAGCAGTAAAGGGATAGAGAGCAGTAGAGGATATAGAGCAGTAGATGGATAGAGAGCAGTAGATGGATAGAGTGCAGTAGAGGAATAGAGAGCAGTAGATGATAGAGAGCAGTAGATGGATAGAGTGCAGTAGAGGAATAGAGAGCAGTAGATGATAGAGAGCAGTAGATGGATAGAGAGCAGTAGATGGATAGAGAGCACTAGAGGAATAGAGAGCAGTAGAGGATAGAGAGCAGTAGAGTGTAGAGAGCAGTAGAGTGTAGAGAGCACTAGAGTGTAGAGAGCAGTAGAGTGTAGAGAGCAGTAGAGTGTAGAGAGCAGTAGAGGATAGAGAGCAGTAGACGATAGAGAGCAGTAGAGGATAGAGAGCAATAGAGTGTAGAGAACAGTAGAGTGTAGAGAGCAGTAGAGGAGAGAGAGCAGTAGAGGATAGAGAGCAGTAGAGTGTAGAGAGCAGTAGAGTGTAGAGAGCACTAGAGTGTAGAGAGCAGTAGAGGATAGAGAGCAGTAGAGGATAGAGAGCAGGTGAGGATAGAGAGCAGTAGAGGATAGAGAGCAGTAGAGTGTAGAGAGAAGTAGAAGATAGAGAGCAGTAGAGGATAGAGTGCAGTAGAGGACAGAGAGCAGTAGAGGATAGAGAGCAATAGAGGGATAGAGAGCAGTAGAGGATAGAGAGCAGAAGAGGATTGAGGATAGAAAGCAGCAGAGGAGAGAGAGCAGTAGAGGACAGAGAGCATTAGAGGATAGAGACCAGTAGAGGAAAAGAGAGCAGTAGAGGATAGAGAGCAGTAGAGGATAGAGAGCAGAAGAGGATAGAGGAGAGAAAGCAGCAGAGGAGAGAGAGCAGTAGAGGTTAGAGAACAGTAGAGGATAGAGAGAAGTAGAGGAATAGGGAGCAGTAGAGGAGAGAGAGCTGTAGAGGGTAGAGAGCAGTAGAGGATAGAGAGCAGTAGAGGATAGAGACCAGTAGAGGATAGAGAGCAGTAGAGGATAGAGAGCAGTAGAGGATAGAGAGCAGTAGAGGAGAGAGAGCTGTAGAGGGTAGAGAGCAGTAGAGGATAGAGAGCAGTAGAGGATAGAGAGCAGTAGAGGATGGAGAGCAGTAGAGGATAGAGACCAGTAGAGGATGGAGAGCAGTAGATGATAAAGAGCAGTAGAGTGTAGAGAGCAGTAGAGGGATAGAGAGCAGTAGAGGGATAAAGAGCAGTAGAGGGATAGAGAGCAGTAGAGTATAGAGAGCAGTAAAGGCTTGAAGATAGAAAGCAGCAGAGGAGAGATAGCAGTAGAGGATAGAGAGCAGTAGAGGATAGAGAGCAGTAGAGGATAGAGAGCAGTAGAGGGATAGAGAGCAGTAGAGGATAGAGATCAGTAGATGGATAGAGAGCAATAGAGTGTAGAGACCAGTAGAGTGTAGAGACCAGTAGAGGATAGAGATCAGTAGAGGATAGAGAGCAGTAGAGTGTAGAGAGCAGTAGAGGGATAGAGAGCAGTAGACGATTGGGGATAGAAAGCAGCAGAGGAGAGAGAGTAGTAGAGGATAGAGAGCAGTATAGGATTGAGACCAGTAGAGGAAAGAGAGCAGTAGAAGGATAGAGAGCAGTAGAGGGATAGAGAGCAGTAGAGGGTTGAGGAGGGAAAGCAGCAGAGGAGAGAGAGCAGTAGAGGATAGAAAGCAGTAGAGGATTGAGGATAGAAAGCAACAGAGGAGAGAGAGCAGTCGAGGATAGAGAGCAGTAGAGGATAGAGAGCAGTAGAGGATAGAGAGCAGTAGAGGATTGAGGATAGAAAGCAGCAGAGGCGAGAGAGCAGTAGAGGATAGAGAGCAGTAGAGGATAGAGACCAGTAGAGGAGAGAGAGCAGTGGAGGATAGAGAGCAGTAGAGGATAGAGAGCAGTAGAGGGTAGAGACCAGTAGAGGATAGAGAGCAGTAGAGGATAGAGAGCAGTAGAGGATAGAGATCAGCAGAGGGATAGAGAGCAGTAGAGGATTGAGGAGTAGAGGGATAGAGAGCAGTAGAGGATAGAGAGCAGTAGTGTAGGGAGCAGTAGAGGGATAGAGAGCAGTAGAGGATAGAGAGCATTAGAGGATAGAGAGCAGTAGAGGAGAGAGAGCAGTAGAGGATAGAGAGCAGTAGAGGATAGAGACCAGTAGAGGATAGAGAGCAGTAGATGATAGAGAGCAGTAGAGTGTAGAGAGCAGTAGAGGATAGAGAGCAGTAGAAGATAGAGAGCAGTAGAGGATATAGAGCAGTAGAGGATAGAGAGCAGTAGAGGGATAGAGAGCAGTATAGGATTGAGAGCAGTAGAGGATAGAGAGCAGTAGAGGGATAGAGAGCAGTATATGATAGAGAGCAGTAGAGGATAGAGAGCAGTAGGGGGATAGAGAGCAGTAGAGGATTGAGGAGAGAAAGCAGCAGAGGAGAGAGAGCAGTAGAGGATAGAGAGCAGTAGAGGATAGAGACCAGTAGAGGATAGAGAGCAGTAGAGGATAGAGAGCAGTAGAGTGTAGAGAGAAGTAGAAGATAGAGAGCAGTAGAGGATAGAGAGCAGTAGAGGATAGAGAGCAGTAGAGGGATAGAGAGCAGTAAAGGGATAGAGAGCAGTAGAGGATATAGAGCAGTAGATGGATAGAGAGCAGTAGATGGATAGAGTGCAGTAGAGGAATAGAGAGCAGTAGATGATAGAGAGCAGTAGATGGATAGAGTGCAGTAGAGGAATAGAGAGCAGTAGATGATAGAGAGCAGTAGATGGATAGAGAGCAGTAGATGGATAGAGAGCACTAGAGGAATAGAGAGCAGTAGAGGATAGAGAGCAGTAGAGTGTAGAGAGCAGTAGAGTGTAGAGAGCACTAGAGTGTAGAGAGCAGTAGAGTGTAGAGAGCAGTAGAGTGTAGAGAGCAGTAGAGGATAGAGAGCAGTAGACGATAGAGAGCAGTAGAGGATAGAGAGCAATAGAGTGTAGAGAACAGTAGAGTGTAGAGAGCAGTAGAGGAGAGAGAGCAGTAGAGGATAGAGAGCAGTAGAGTGTAGAGAGCAGTAGAGTGTAGAGAGCACTAGAGTGTAGAGAGCAGTAGAGTGTAGAGACCAGTAGAGTGTAGAGAGCAGTAGAGGATAGAGAGCAGTAGACGATAGAGAGCAGTAGAGGATAGAGAGCAATAGAGTGTAGAGAACAGTAGAGTGTAGAGAGCAGTAGAGGAGAGAGAGCAGTAGAGGATAGAGAGTAGTAGAGTGTAGAGACTAGTAGAGTGTAGAGAGCAGTAGAGGATAGAGAGCAGTAGAGGATAGAGAGCAGTAGAGGACAGAGACCAGTAGAGTGTAGAGAGCAGTAGAGGATAGAGAGCAGTAGAGGATAGAGAGCAGTAGAGGGTTGAGAGCAGTAGAGGATAGAGAGCAGTAGAGGATAGAGAGCAGTAGAGGATAGAGAGCAGTAGAGTGTAGAGAGAAGTAGAAGATAGAGAGCAGTAGAGGAGAGAGCAGTAGAGGACAGAGAGCAGTAGAGGATAGAGAGCAATAGAGGGATAGACAGCAATAGAGGATAGAGAGCAGTAGAGGATAGAGAGCAGTAAAGGCGTGAGGATAGAGTCCAGTAGAGGATAGAGAGCAGTAGAGGGTTGAGGACAGAGAGCAGTAGAGGATAGAGAGCAGTAGAGGATAGAGGGCAGTAGAGGATAGAGAGCAGTAGAGGATTGAGGAGAGAAAGCAGCAGAGGAGAGAGAGCAGTAGAGGATATAGAGCAGTAGAGGATTGAGGATAGAAAGCAGCTGAGGAGAGATAGCATTAGAGGATAGAGAGCAGTAGACGATTGGGGATAGAAAGCAGCAGAGGAGAGAGAGTAGTAGAGGATAGAGAGCAGTATATGATAGAGAGCAGTAGAGGATAGAGAGCAGTAGGGGGATAGAGAGCAGTAGAGGATTGAGGAGAGAAAGCAGCAGAGGAGAGAGAGCAGTAGAGGATAGAGAGCAGTAGAGGATAGAGACCAGTAGAGGATAGAGAGCAGTAGAGGATAGAGAGCAGTAGAGTGTAGAGAGAAGTAGAAGATAGAGAGCAGTAGAGGATAGAGAGCAGTAGAGGATAGAGAGCAGTAGAGGGATAGAGAGCAGTAAAGGGATAGAGAGCAGTAGAGGATATAGAGCAGTAGATGGATAGAGAGCAGTAGATGGATAGAGTGCAGTAGAGGAATAGAGAGCAGTAGATGATAGAGAGCAGTAGATGGATAGAGAGCAGTAGATGGATAGAGAGCACTAGAGGAATAGAGAGCAGTAGAGGATAGAGAGCAGTAGAGTGTAGAGAGCAGTAGAGTGTAGAGAGCACTAGAGTGTAGAGAGCAGTAGAGTGTAGAGAGCAGGAGAGGATAGAGAGCAGTAGAGGATAGAGAGCAGTAGACGATAGAGAGCAGTAGACGATAGAGAGCAGTAGAGGATAGAGAGCAATAGAGTGTAGAGAACAGTAGAGTGTAGAGAGCAGTAGAGGAGAGAGAGCAGTAGAGGATAGAGAGCAGTAGAGGGTTGAGAGCAGTAGAGGATAGAGAGTAGTAGAGTGTAGAGACTAGTAGAGTGTAGAGACCAGTAGAGTGTAGAGAGCAGTAGAGGATAGAGAGCAGTAGAGGATAGAGAGCAGTAGAAGGTTGAGAGCAGTAGAGGATAGATAGCAGTAGAGGATAGAGAGCAGTAGAGTGTAGAGAGCAGTAGAGGATAGAGAGCAGTAGAGGATAGAGAGCAGTAGAGGGTTGAGAGCAGTAGAGGATAGAGAGCAGTAGAGGATAGAGAGCAGTAGAGGATAGAGAGCAGTAGAGTGTAGAGAGCAGTAGAGGGTAGAGAACAGTACTAGGCTCCCATCTATTCCAGAATGGTCTGTCTGATGGGAACTTGTTCCTAGATCTACTGTCATAGATTTGTCACTTTCCCAGATTGTTCTTGAATAATGTCGATCATTCGAGTACATTTGAGTTGAGATCACAGGTTAAAATGTTAGAGAGAGCAGTAGAGGATATAATAGAGAGCAGTAGAGGATTGAGGAGAGAAAGCAGCAGAGGAGAGAGAGCAGTAGAGGATAGAGAGCAGTAGAGTGTAGAGAGCAGTAGAGTGTAGAGAGCAGTAGAGGAGAGAGAGCAGTAGAGGATAGAGAGCAGTAGAGGGTCGAGAGCAGTAGAGGATAGAGAGTAGTAGAGTGTAGAGGCTAGTAGAGTGTAGAGAGCAGTAGAGGATAGAGAGCAGTAGAGGATAGAGAGCAGTAGAGGATAGAGACCAGTAGAGTGTAGAGAGCAGTAGAGGATAGAGAGCAGTAGAGGATAGAGAGCAGTAGAGGGTTGAGAGCAGTAGAGGATAGATAGCAGTAGAGGATAGAGAGCAGTAGAGTGTAGAGAGCAGTAGAGGATAGAGAGCAGTAGAGGATAGAGAGCAGTAGAGGGTTGAGAGCAGTAGAGGATAGAGAGCAGTAGAGGATAGAGAGCAGTAGAGGATAGAGAGCAGTAGAGTGTAGAGAGCAGTAGAGGGTAGAGAACAGTACTAGGCTCCAATCTATTCCAGAATGGTCTGTCTGATGGGAACTTGTTCCTAGATCTACTGTCATAGATTTGTCACTTTCCCAGATTGTTCCGGAATAATGTCGATCATTCGAGTACATTTGAGTTGAGATCACAGGTTAAAATGTTGTTTGCTTCAAATGTAGTGATGTTATACCCCACTGGCTCCATCGACCTGTTTAGTCTGTCACTTTCTGGTAGCCTGGGAGGAGCCAGGTCCAGTTTTCAGATGTTCCGTGTAGATCCAGAGGGGGCGTAGGTGAGGGTGGGAGGATTAGCCTGCTTTAGTCTCATCGCCCCATGTATTCATGCAGAGAACAGCAGCAGCTCTAATCCCAGCTGTCCCTGAACATGTCCCACCATCTGTCCATCCATCCACTGTCTGGCCACACTGCTTCGTCCCTGCCGCCCCGACTCGCTCTCACACTTCCCACCACCTCACCCGGCTAGAAACCGAACTGGAACATAGTGGATATGATTTATGCATACAGAGCCCAGGCAGACAGGCTGTGAATCTGAATCTGTTGAGCCGGGGACCAAGGGAGTAGGGAAGTTCAGTAAATGTCACACCTTTGGAGGAAAAATCTCATTATTTTGAGCATGGGCTGTAATGAAAGGAATGGAAACGATCTGGAAAGGAGGCCACTGTCTGGATGGATCGGGATCAAGGGAGGGAACATAACATGGTCTGGGTCCAGAAGGCGAGGTCAGTACAGGTGCATTAAAGCTGGGACCAAGAGACTGAAAAACAGCTTCTATCTCAAGGCCATCGGACAGCCATCACTAACACAGAGAGGCTGCTGCCTACATACAGACTTGAAATCATTGGCCTCTTTTATAAATGGATCGCAAGTCACTAAAATAATACCACTTTAATCATGTTTACATATCTTGCATTTCTTATCTCATATGTACAGTGCCTTGCGAAAGTATTCAGCCCCCTTGAACTTTGCGACCTTTTGCCACATTTCAGGCTTCAAACATAAAGATATAAAACTGTATTTTTTTGTGAAGAATCAACAACAAGTGGGACACAATCATGAAGTGGAACGACATTTATTGGATATTTCAAACTTTTTAACAAATCAAAAACTGAAAAATTGGGCGTGCAAAATTATTCAGCCCCCTTAAGTTAATACTTTGTAGCGCCACCTTTTGCTGCGATTACAGCTGTAAGTCGCTTGGGGTATGTCTCTATCAGTTTTGCACATCGAGAGACTGAATTTTTTTCCCATTCCTCCTTGCAAAACAGCTCGAGCTCAGTGAGGTTGGATGGAGAGCATTTGTGAACAGCAGTTTTCAGTTCTTTCCACAGATTCTCGATTGGATTCAGGTCTGGACTTTGACTTGGCCATTCTAACACCTGGATATGTTTATTTTTGAACCATTCCATTGTAGATTTTGCTTTATGTTTTGGATCGTTGTCTTGTTGGAAGACAAATCTCCGTCCCAGTCTCAGGTCTTTTGCAGACTCCATCAGGTTTTCTTCCAGAATGGTCCTGTATTTGGCTCCATCCATCTTCCCGTCAATTTTAACCATCTTCCCTGTCCATGCTGAAGAAAAGCAGGCCCAAACCATGATGCTGCCACCACCATGTTTGACAGTGGGGATGGTGTGTTCAGGGTGATGAGCTGTGTTGCTTTTACGCCAAACATAACGTTTTGCATTGTTGCCAGAAAGTTCAATTTTGGTTTCATCTGACCAGAGCACCTTCTTCCACATGTTTGGTGTGTCTCCCAGGTGGCTTGTGGCAAACTTTAAACTACACTTTTTATGGATATCTTTAAGAAATGGCTTTCTTCTTGCCATTCTTCCATAAAGGCCAGATTTGTGCAATATACGACTGATTGTTGTCCTATGGACAGAGTCTCCCACCTCAGCTGTAGATCTCTGCAGTTCATCCAGAGTGATCATGGGCCTCTTGGCTGCATCTCTTATCAGTCTTCTCCTTGTATGAGCTGAAAGTTTAGAGGGACGGCCAGGTCTTGGTAGATTTGCAGTGGTCTGAAACTCCTTCCATTTCAATATTATCGCTTGCACAGTGCTCCTTGGGATGTTTAAAGCTTGGGAAATCTTTTTGTATCCAAATCCGGCTTTAAACTTCTTCATAACAGTATCTCGGACCTGCCTGGTGTGTTCCTTGTTCTTCATGATGCTCTCTGCGCTTTTAACGGACCTCTGAGACTATCACAGTGCAGGTGCATTTATACGGAGACTTGATTACACACAGGTGGATTGTATTTATCATCATTAGTCATTTAGGTCAACACTGGATCATTCAGAGATCCTCACTGAACTTCTGGAGAGAGTTTGCTGCACTGAAAGTAATGGGGCTGAATAATTTTGCACGCCCAATTTTTCAGCTTTTGATTTGTTAAAAAAGTTTGAAATATCCAATAAATGTCCTTCCACTTCATGATTGTGTCCCACTTGTTGTTGATTCTTCACAAAAAAATACAGTTTTATATCTTTATGTTTGAAGCCTGAAATGTGGCAAAAGGTCGCAAAGTTCAAGGGGGCCGAATACTTTCGCAAGGCACTGTATATACAGTATTTTATACCATCTATTGCACCTTGCCTATGCCGCTCGGTCATTGCTCATCCATATGTTTATATGTATATAACAAATGTATATATCATATTCGGCAAATGTGACAAATAAAAGACTCAAATTAGTCACATGGATGCCATGTTATTCATGGATGGTGTGATGTTGACATTCTCACAACAATGTAGGTTTTCATCTGTAGCTTATTGTGGCCAATACCTGATCAAAACATCCCTGACACAATAACTCGCTGTAATGTAGATTTTTGGCCATCAAGGAAAACACTATGTCTGGCGCAAAACCAACACCTCTCATCACCCCGAGAATACCATCATGCTGTGGGGATGTTTTTCATCGGCAGGGGCTGGTCAGAATTGAAGGAATGATGGATGGCGCTAAATACAGCGAAATTCTTGTGGGAAACCTGTTTCAGTCTTCAAGAGATTTGAGACTGGGACGGAGGTTCACCTTCCAGCAGGACAATGACCCTAAGCATACTGCTAAAGCAACACTCGAGTAGTTTAAGGGGAAACATTTAAATGTCTAGGAAAGGCCTAGTCAAAGCCCAGACCTCAATCCAATTGAGAATCTGTGGTATGACTTAAAGATTGCTGTACACCAGCGGAACCAATCCAACTTGAAGGAGCTGGTGCAGTTTTGCCTTGAATAATGGGCAAGAATCCCAATGGTTAGATGTGCCAAGCTTATAGAGACATACTCCAAGAGACTTGCAGCTGTAATTGCTGCAAAAGGTGGTTCTACAAAGTATTGACTTTGGGGAGGTGAATAGTTATGCACACTCAAATGTTCTGTTTTTTGTGTGTCTTATTTCTTGTTTGTTTCACCCCCCCCAAAATGGGCATCTTCAAAGTGTTGTGTAAATGAGGTTGTAAATAGGAAAAATGCCAAGGGGGTGAATACCTTCGCAAGCCACTGTATAGGTTACATACACAGCCTTCTGGTTTAAATATTCACTCCCAGATGGAAGCAGAGATATCAGGTGACATTCTGTAGTCACGCCACTTTCAAACACACATCCGTCATCTCCCCCGAGGCTGTCACATTAGCAGAGAGCTAAACAGGTGGTGCCAACGGGTGCCAACCATCAGGTGCCAAGGTGCCAGTGGGGGAAAGATTGAGGTCATATTTGTTTAATTGCCTCTGTGGTCGTGGCAGGTGGAGTTACCTTGATTTATTACAGTCCTGAACCGGGAGAGAGTTCTGTTACTCAGCAATGTAATGTAATGATCATGTTTCCGGTAAGACCCAAGTGCAGACTGTGTTGAAGTAACAATGTTAATTACAACAACAGGGGCAGGCAAACGACAGGTCAGGGCAGGCAAATCCAGAGTAGGGGCAAAGGCACCAGACGGCAGTCAGGGTCAGGGGCAGGCAGAGTGGTTAGGCAGGCGGGGACAGGCAGAGTCAGAGTCAGGACAGGCAATGGTCAAAACCAGGAGAGCGAGAAAATAGAGACTGGGGAAAAGCAGGAGATGAGAGTCAACCAAAACGCTGGTTGACTTGACAACCAAGACGAACTGGCAACAGACAAACAGAGAACGCAGGTATAAGTACCCAGGGGATAATGGGGAAGATGGGAGACACCTGGAAGGGGTGGAGATGAGCACAAGGACAGGTGAAACAGATCAGGGCGTGGCAATTAAACCAAGCTGCGAAGTCGCTGAAATGATTGGACAGAATTAATATTGGAAATTAGTTTATTCTTATGGTTCGGCAGGGATGTTTGATGTTCTCACCTTGCAGCTCACAGGATATAGGTGGAGAGTAAAACAACAGCACTGATGAAAATGAGGTGATCCATGCACTACGCCAGCCTGTATGACACTGTAGGATCAGAGCCTTTGATTATAATATTCCGCTTCTGTAACATGCTTGCTGTTCTGGTATATTTACCCATTTGTTTTTGGCGAGTTCAATACTTTGAAACTAACTATATTGATCCATGCAGGGCTCCTTTATGGTTGTATGAGAGGCGGTTTAATGTATCTTTACAGATCTCTCTTCCAGCCATCCTTCACAACCTCTTTGTTCTTCAAGAGCCATGATTCATCCTCATACCCAGGCTGCCTCTGCAGCAGATATTCTAACAGAAGCCTGTGAAGACTAGGGGGAGTTGGAAACATAGGGATGAGAGGTCTTCATAGGACTGAATCATACACAACTCATCAGAAGGCCTCCACTGTAGATGTGATGATGAGCAAATAGGGTGTCATAATCAGATGGTAAGATCACTCCGAGACCATGCAGGCTGTTGAGAAGGGAAGAGATGTTTAAAATCCTTGAGTCACATCTTGTGTAACAGGCTTCCTTCAATGAACAGGGATTAACACGTCTGCTGTTAACTGCATGGCTGAGGAGACAGAGAGAGAGACATCTTGAACATCTTGTTCGCTTAAGGACCATGTATTTTATGTATTTTCTGTGCCTAAGGAAATAATGGCGCCTACTGCAGAGCAATTTTCACTTGGCACTTTACTACGCTTAATGTTGTGGTTGCGGAAACAGGAGGCAAGCGTAATGTCCGGAGGAAACAGCATAATGGAGGTCTGGCTGCTAAAAGCCTAATCTTTCCTGTTTTTTTCACAGTTTAAGTTGGATGCAGTAATTGCCTGAGACAGCAGATGAGTTGATTCAGAGGAAAGCATTTCTCTGACACCGAGGTCAATAAAGTCCCCCAATCACTTTGTTGCATTTGGATTCACCAAATAGCTTGCTTGTCAATGTGTTGTGTCAGGCTCAGCATTTCCTTCTCAATCGCAATTCCAATGATCCTCTCTCAGTTTAGTAATACAGTAGTAAACAAGTCACTCCTGCTTAACTCCAGTGTGTTCAATAAGGCTTGATCATTTTAGTCCCATTATCTACATCTCCATTCTCTGTCATCACAGTAGAGCCCTTCACTCTGTGTAGGTTTGTAATGATACTCAGTGTCTATTGTATAAGAAACCTGATCACCATCCACCACATTAATGGCCTCATTGTGTTTCTGTGTGGAGAGGGATAGCAGTCTGCAGGACGGCAGCAGCACTCTGGGCTTTTACCACTGAGGCTGCTCACACAGCCACTCACTGTGCACTGACGTCAATTCAACGTCTATTCCACGTTGGTTCAACGTAATTTCATTGAAATGACATGGAAACAACTGTCACAACTCAGGATATGACCCAGATGCAGACACAGGAGGCGGATGGTTCAGTTCTCAGATCATTTATTGTAACATGGTGGGCAGGCAAAGGGCAAGTCAAGGACAGGCAGAAGTTCCTAACCAGGTCAGAGTCCAACAAGTACAGGATGGCAGGCAGGCTCTGGCTCTGGCTCTGGCTCTGGCTCTGGCTCTGGCTCTGGCTCTGGCTCTGGCTCTGGCTCTGGCTCTGGCTCTGGCTCTGGCTCTGGCTCTGGCTCAGGCTCAGGCTCAGGCTCAGGCTCAGGCTCAGGATCAGGACAGGCAGAATGGTCAGAACCGGGAGGACTAGAAAACAGAAACTAGAGCTACTGGAAAATGGGAAAACACGCAGATAAGACTTGACAAGACAAGACAATCTGGCAACAGCCCAACAGAAACGCAGGTATAAGGACACAGGGGATAACGGGGGGAAATGGGGGACACCTGGTGAGGGGTGGAGACAAGCACAAGACAGGTGAAACAGATCGGGATGTGACAACAACGTTGTTTCAACCAGTGTGTGCCCAGTGGGCAGGCATTAAAACACCACATTGTCAACATCGCAATATCTCCCGCTTGGTCTGTTGCATATTGCATGAGAGGGAACATTACTAGCGGGCCAGAGGCTGCCTCTGCCTCACCTCACTCCTTAATAGTTATTTCATAAGGCAGCCTCTGCCTCGCCTCACTCCTTAATAGATCGTTCATAAGGCTGCCTCTGCTTCACTCCTGAATAGATCATTCATAAGGCTGCCTCTGCCTCACCTCACTCCTTAATAGATCATTCATAAGGCTGCCTCTGCCTCACTCCTGAATAGATCATTCATAAGGCTGCCTCTACCTCGCCTCACTCCTTAATAGATTGTTCATAAGGCTGCCTCTGCCTCACTCCTTAATAGATTGTTCATAAGGCTGCCTCTGTCTCGCCTCACTCCTTAATAGATTGTTCATAAGGCTGCCTCTGCCTCGCCTCACTGCGTAATAGATTGTTCATAAGGCTGCCTCTGCCTCACTCCTGAATAGATCATTCGTAAGGCTGCCTCTGCCTCGCCTCACTCCTTAATAGATTGTTCATAAGGCTGCCTCTGTCTCGCCTCACTCCTTAATAGTTCTTTCATAAGGCTGCCTCTGTCTCACTCCTTAATAGTTCTTTCATAAGGCTGCCTCTGCCTCTGCCTCACTCCTTAATAGTTATTTCATAAGGCTGCCTCTGCCTCTGCCTCACTCCTTAATAGTTATTTCATAAGGCTGCCTCTGTCTCTGCCTCACTCCTTAATAGATTGTTCATAAGGCTGCCTCTGCCTCACTCCTTAATAGATTGTGCAAGTAGATGAATGTGCAAGTAGAGACACTGGGGTGCAAAGGAGCAGGATAAATAAATAAATAAATACCAGTATGGGATGAGGTAGTTGGATGGGCTGTTTACAGATGGGCTATGTACAGGTGCAGTGATCTGTGAGCTGCTCTGACAGCTGGTGCTTAAAGCTAGTGAGGGAGATATGAGTCTCCAGCTTCAGTGATTTTTGCAGTTTGTTCCAGTCAGCAGAGAACCGGAAAGAAAGGCGGCCAAAGGAGGAATTGACTTTGGGGGTGACCAGTGAGATATACCTGCTGGAGCTGCTAATAGATTGTTCATAAGGCTGCCCCTGTCTCGCCTCACTCCTTAATAGATTGTTCATAAGGCTGCCTCTGCCTCGCCTCACTCCGTAATAGATTGTTCATAAGGCTGCCTCTGCCTCACTCCTGAATAGATCATTCATAAGGCTGCCTCTGCCTCGCCTCACTCCTTAATAGATTGTTCATAAGGCTGCCTCTGTCTCGCCTCACTCCTTAATAGTTCTTTCATAAGGCTGCCTCTGCCTCACTCCTTAATAGTTATTTCATAAGGCTGCCTCTGCCTCTGCCTCACTCCTTAATAGTTCTTTCATAAGGCTGCCTCTGCCTCTGCCTCACTACTTAATAGTTCTTTCATAAGGCTGCCTCTGTCTCTGCCTCACTCCTTAATAGATTGTTCATAAGGCTGCCTCTGCCTCACTCCTTAATAGATTGTTCATAAGGCTGCCTCTGTCTCTGCCTCATTCCTTAATAGATTGTTCACAAGGCTGCCTCTGCCTCACTCCTTAATAGATTGTTCATAAGGCTGCCTCTGTCTCTGCCTCACTCCTTAATAGATTGTTCATAAGGCTGCCTCTGCCTCACTCCTTAATAGATTGTTCATAAGGCTGCCTCTGTCTCTGCCTCACTCCTTAATAGATTGTTCATAAGGCTGCCTCTGCCTCACTCCGTAATAGATTGTTCATAAAGCTGCCTCTGCCTTGCCTCACTCCTTAATAGATTGTTCATAAAGCTGCCTCTGCCTTGCCTCACTCCTTAATATATTGTTCATAAGGCTGCCTCTGCCTTGCCTCACTCCTTAAGAGATTGTTCATAAGGCTGTCTCTGCCTCACTCCTTAATAGATTGTTCATAAGGCTGCCTCTGTCTCTGCCTCACTCCTTAATAGATTGTTCATAAGGCTGCCTCTGCCTCACTCCTTAATAGATTGTTCATAAGGCTGCCTCTGCCTCACTCCTTAATAGATTGTTCATAAGGCTGTCTCTGCCTCACCTCACTCCTTAATAGATTGTTCATAAGGCTGTCTCTGCCTCACTCCTTAATAGATTGTTCATAAGGGTGCCTCTGCCTCACTCCTTAATAGATTGTTCATAAGGCTGTCTCTGCCTCACTCCTTAATAGATTGTTCATAAGGCTGTCTCTGCCTCACCTCACTCCTTAATAGATTGTTCATAAGGCTGCCTCTGCCTCACTCCTTAATAGATTGTTCATAAGGCTGTCTCTGCCTCGCCTCACTCCTTAATAGATTGTTCATAAGGCTGTCTCTGCCTCACCTCACTCCTTAATATATTGTTCATAAGGCTGCCTCTGCCTCACTCCTTAATAGATTGTTCATAAGGCTGCCTCTGCCTCACTCCTTAATAGATTGTTCATAAGGCTGTCTCTGCTTCGCCTCACTCCTTAATAGATTGTTCATAAGGCTGTCTCTGCCTCACCTCACTCCTTAATAGATTGTTCATAAGGCTGCCTCTGCCTCACTCCTTAATAGATTGTTCATAAGGCTGCCTCTGTCTCTGCCTCATTCCTTAATAGATTGTTCATAAGGCTGCCTCTGCCTCACTCCTTAATAGATTGTTCATAAGGCTGCCTCTGCCTCACTCCTTAATAGATTGTTCATAAGGCTGC
The DNA here is from genome assembly GCF_057628025.1 of Oncorhynchus mykiss. Lineage (NCBI taxonomy): Eukaryota > Metazoa > Chordata > Actinopteri > Salmoniformes > Salmonidae > Oncorhynchus > Oncorhynchus mykiss. Next base: position 55,171,276 of record NC_143034.1, read on the forward strand.
CTCTGCCTCACTCCTTAATAGATTGTTCATAAGGCTGTCTCTGCCTCACCTCACTCCTTAATAGATTGTTCATAAGGCTGCCTCTGCCTCACTCCTTAATAGATTGTTCATAAGGCTGTCTCTGCTTCGCCTCACTCCTTAATAGATTGTTCATAAGGCTGTCTCTGCCTCACCTCACTCCTTAATAGATTGTTCATAAGGCTGCCTCTGTCTCTGTCTCACTCCTTAATAGATTGTTCATAAGGCTGCCTCTGCCTCACTCCTTAATAGATTGTTCATAAGGCTGCCTCTGCCTCACTCCTTAATAGATTGTTCATAAGGCTGCCTCTGTCTCTGCCTCACTCCTTAATAGATTGTTCATAAGGCTGCCTCTGCCTCACTCCGTAATAGATTGTTCATAAAGCTGCCTCTGCCTTGCCTCACTCCTTAATAGATTGTTCATAAAGCTGCCTCTGCCTTGCCTCACTCCTTAATATATTGTTCATAAGGCTGCCTCTGCCTTGCCTCACTCCTTAAGAGATTGTTCATAAGGCTGTCTCTGCCTCACTCCTTAATAGATTGTTCATAAGGCTGCCTCTGTCTCTGCCTCACTCCTTAATAGATTGTTCATAAGGCTGCCTCTGCCTCACTCCTTAATAGATTGTTCATAAGGCTGCCTCTGCCTCACTCCTTAATAGATTGTTCATAAGGCTGTCTCTGCCTCACCTCACTCCTTAATAGATTGTTCATAAGGCTGCCTCTGCCTCACTCCTTAATAGATTGTTCATAAGGCTGTCTCTGCTTCGCCTCACTCCTTAATAGATTGTTCATAAGGCTGTCTCTGCCTCACCTCACTCCTTAATAGATTGTTCATAAGGCTGCCTCTGCCTCACTCCTTAATAGATTGTTCATAAGGCTGTCTCTGCCTCGCCTCACTCCTTAATAGATTGTTCATAAGGCTGTCTCTGCCTCACTCCTTAATAGATTGTTCATAAGGGTGCCTCTGCCTCACTCCTTAATAGATTGTTCATAAGGCTGTCTCTGCCTCACTCCTTAATAGATTGTTCATAAGGCTGTCTCTGCCTCACCTCACTCCTTAATAGATTGTTCATAAGGCTGCCTCTGCCTCACTCCTTAATAGATTGTTCATAAGGCTGTCTCTGCCTCGCCTCACTCCTTAATAGATTGTTCATAAGGCTGTCTCTGCCTCACCTCACTCCTTAATATATTGTTCATAAGGCTGCCTCTGCCTCACTCCTTAATAGATTGTTCATAAGGCTGTCTCTGCCTCACCTCACTCCTTAATAGATTGTTCATAAGGCTGCCTCTGCCTCACTCCTTAATAGATTGTTCGTAAGGCTGTCTCTGCCTCATCTCACTCCTTAATAGATTGTTCATAAGGCTGTCTCTGCCTCACTCCTTAATAGATTGTTCATAAGGGTGCCTCTGCCTCACTCCTTAATAGATTGTTCATAAGGCTGTCTCTGCCTCACCTCACTCCTTAATATATTGTTCATAAGGCTGCCTCTGCCTCACTCCTTAATAGATTGTTCATAAGGCTGTCTCTGCCTCGCCTCACTCCTTAATAGATTGTTCATAAGGCTGTCTCTGCCTCACTCCTTAATAGATTGTTCATAAGGGTGCCTCTGCCTCACTCCTTAATAGATTGTTCATAAGGCTGCCTCTGCCTCACTCCTTAATAGATTGTTCATAAGGCTGTCTCTGCCTCACCTCACTCCTTAATAGATTGTTCATAAGGCTGCCTCTGCCTCACTCCTTAATAGATTGTTCATAAGGCTGTCTCTGCCTCATCTCACTCCTTAATAGATTGTTCATAAGGCTGCCTCTGCCTCACCTCGCTCCGTAATAGATCGTTCATAAGGCTGTCTCTGCCTCGCCTCACTCCTTAATAGATTGTTCATAAGGCTGTCTCTGCCTCGCCTCACTCCTTAATAGATAGTTCATAAGGCTGCCTCTGCCTCCCTCCGTAATAGATCGTTCATAAGGCTGCCTCTGCCTCCCTCCGTAATAGATCGTTCATAAGGCTGTCTCTGCCTCGCCTCACTCCGTAATATATCGTTCAGAAGGCTGCCCTTGCCTCTGGTTTTTCCACCAGTGAGCCACTGAGCAGCGGTGGTTGTTCAGTAACTCAGACCCGAGGCTGGGCCACTAGAGGACGTGTTCCAGGTACTCACCAGCCCCTCGCCCAATTACCATTAATGACTTGTTCAACCTGCCAGCCCATTAGTCATACACTCACAACCCCAGCTGCAATTTCAGACACAATTTGAGCTGCGGGCGTTGGCATTGTAACTAATTGTTGCCGAGTGCTTCTGTACAGTGTTGTGTACCTGGGAACAGAAGGGAGTTGAGCTGTGGGTTGGGTACAGATGGTAAAAAAAGGGAACCCGTTTTAAAGAGCAGAATGTTGTGGTGGTTTCCAGGTTTCACACTTTCTATGAACCATTTATGATTCATGTCAAGTAACGCTGACTGAATTGTGTGCTGAGTAGGCAACTTGGGAATGTAAATTAAACCAAAAAAAGGTGATGTTGTATTCGTACTATATGAGAGATCAGCTGCAGTGTAAACCAGCGGTCAAATGGCAGTGGGTCATATTCATTGAACTATTCAGAAATGTTTGCTGTAAAAGTGTTTATCATGATTCTGAGCTTATCTGACTCTGCACTTATAACCAAGGCAATGTGGGGATATCTACTTTCTCTGACCCACATCCAAGGATCATGTTATGTAGGCTAGTGTGTGTCCGTGTGCCAGTGACTCCAGTAAAGACAGATTCCACAACAGCGTTCCCATCATGCAAACCTAGTTTCATCTAGTCCTTTTCCTGGCCCCTTGAAGAACGAGACATGTCATCTGGCAGGTCCATTCCAGTGTTAATCCCTGTTTACAACACACTTTAAACAGTACATCATGGTGAATCATGCATGTGGGAACCATGATGTACTGTATGTAGACAAATGCTGTCCATCTCTATGGTTTTCAGACAGATTCATTAATTTTCATAATGTTCTTTGAAGACAACCATGGGTGTGTTAATACGGAACATTGGAAATGATTTATAATTTTATCCAAAATGTTAGCTTCAAAGTGTTCATTTAAAATGAGGAGGAGAGAGCAATGCTTTGTTGTGCACACCATTTAGTTATTCTGTACATCATATTTCTGCACCAAAGATATACTGTGAAGCTCAGACAGTTTGTAACATAATTGAGCCATTGGCGATTTTTCCATTAGGTTTCGGCGGTAGAGTGAGTCAAAGTAGAGGAGTCAAAGCAGGGACAGAGCCTTCCCTCTTATCCCAAGGACACATTCACACCCCGGCTCCCACAGGCAGAGGGAGATTCCCTGGGCCCCTCAGTGCTTTTATGAGTTCGTATCGGATTCTTCCGAGGTGTTGTGTCTTGGAGCAGTGCCAAAGTCTTTGATTTGCTCTGGACAAATCCAGGGAGAGGCTTGGGAAACAGTTTACTTCTTGGCTTTCCCTTCCATACAGAGGGCTGGCCAGGGAATCCTTCACTATTGACTGTTGTAGGGGGTATGCCAACACCGCCTCTCTTATTACCTAACAGCCTCCCAGGGGACTGGCAGAGCTGCCTCTAAACAGGGTCTCATCCTATATAGAGTGGCCCTATTTGGAGAACATATAGAACCACTCTAACTAGATGGCTGGTCCAGTCTAGCAGTGGGCTGCTGCTCTCCCCTGGCTGTTGTTTCTGAGAAGATATCGCTCACAAAGATATCCACAGGCTTTTGAGCTCACGGTTCAGGCAGGAGACTGTTATGCAATCTTTTGGAAGTAGACTGTACATTGGGTATATATGGACTAGATTTCTGCTTATTCTTAGTAACAGAGAAAGTGCGTCTCTGCTCCAATGGACTCAGTTGGTGTAGTTTGTATCTATTTATTTTTTCTTTATTTAACCAGGTAGGCTAGTTGAGAACAAGTTCTCATTTGCAACTGCGACCTGGCCAAGACAACCATAGCAGTTTAACACATACAACGACGCAGAGTTACACATGGAAGAAACACAGCAATCAATAATACAGTAGAAAAAAATACAACAAAAAATCTATATACAGTGAGTGCAAATGAGGTAAGATAAGGGAGTTAGGGCAATAAATAGGCCATGGTTGCGAAGTAATTACAATATAGCAATTAAACACTAGAATGGTAGATGTGCAGAAGATGAATGTGCAAGTAGAGACACTGGGGTGCAAAGGAGCAGGATAAATAAATAAATAAATACCAGTATGGGATGAGGTAGTTGGATGGGCTGTTTACAGATGGGCTATGTACAGGTGCAGTGATCTGTGAGCTGCTCTGACAGCTGGTGCTTAAAGCTAGTGAGGGAGATATGAGTCTCCAGCTTCAGTGATTTTTGCAGTTTGTTCCAGTCAGCAGAGAACCGGAAAGAAAGGCGGCCAAAGGAGGAATTGACTTTGGGGGTGACCAGTGAGATATACCTGCTGGAGCACTTGCTACGGGTGAGTGCTGCTAGGATGTCAATTCTATATTAATTGATAATTTCATGAATTACTTTACTCATCAATTTGCTATTAAATAAGTAAGAGTTGGCAAGTTATTGGCAGCAGTAGATCACTCATCACTCATTAGCATAAGTGTTACTAACCCTGTCCTTGTTGTAGGAGAGGTCATATTTGTGTAATGCTTAAAGTCATTTAGCATTATTTGTCACCAGATCTGTTAATCTGAGCTCTATTTAAAGTCTCTAATGTGTTGGAATCTGCACCTCCCTGCAGATTGCTCTATAATATCCAGATAGCAATAAATAACATATACTGTAGGTACTGGCCCGGCCATTGCTAGTCTCCATCCTCACTGTGGCAGTATTTATAGAAAGGCCATTGGTACTCTGTCAAGGAGGTCCCAGAATGAGAAATATAAGGAGGCTTTTGCAAATGATCATGTCAAGGATGTTTTATTTATTCCAAAATAACCATGAGTAACCATAAGTGTGCCAAAGAGGGTCATGGCCAAATTGATGTGTCCTTGGCCATCCTATTGAGCCCACAAAAGTAGTCTGTTCTTATTAACCCTACAGAAAGTCATTTTCTTCCAATTCAACTTTAGGCTATAAAATCTTGGGCTCATTTACACATACTGGGTCAACTCGTTAAGTTAAAACACGCAGCCCTTCCAAACCTGGCTGAAAAAGAGTTTGCCTCCTCATGTGTGACTGACAGCTTTTGTGCTCTCTTTTTATATTTCACTGTCTCTTTTCTGCCCCTGTGCATCTCTCTCAATCTCCTCAGAGCATCCCCAAGCAGGCCTTATGTAACCGCAGACAAATCCACAGGCCGTATCCTGAACAGACAGCCGACAGCACACTCTCTCTCTCTCTCTCTCTCTCTCTCTCTCTCTCTCTCTCTCTCTCTCTCTCTCTCTCTCTCTCTCTCTCTCAGGGTCAAGGGTCATCCATCATCAGCTCCAGTTACCCCCCTCCTCTAAGTGCTTCCCATGTCAGTGAGTGTCTTCTACCTCCTCCTTCCTCTCTCTCTCTCCTGGATGATTGCAGTGCGAGTGGAGAGGAGAACGAGAGGAGGAGGAAAGACGGGGGCTTCCCCAGGGAAAACTCCCAAGAGACTCTGCACAGATCATAGGTAATGGATGGTGATTATGGGAGAAGTCTGCACTGCTTTCAAGTTGAAAAAGGGGGAAAGTAAGATGAGCAGATTGCAGAATCTGAGAAGAATCCACCATCGCTGCATCAAGAGGAGCTGTGATGAGTGTAATGGAATATAAAGCAAACATACGTGATGACACTCGCTAGTCGATGGTGACTCTGTCTTAACTGACTCGCTCCTGTTCTGCCGTGTGAATCAACAAAGATTCATGTGATTCCTCGATGAACGTGCACATGCGTCACGAATCAGTCACTTGTCTGACATCATTTCATCGCAAATGATGCTAGACTGACTGTTACACTCTTCCTAAATAGGACACAAGACATTGAGTGTTTGCCACTGCTTTGTTGCCTGCATCTGTCAATGCCTCGGTAGAGAACTAACAAACCACTAAAAGGGGAGCTCTGTCAACTTTCCCAGAACTCTCCAGTATATCTTGCTATGGAAATCAGAATGCTATATTGATGAGAATGTATGAAAGTTAAAAATTCTATGAAGTAACCACAAAGCATTTAAATTGTTCACCATTAAATATTTTCTCTTAATGTGATGTTGTCGTGGGAATATTCAGTCAATAATATTTATCAAATACCGGAGCCTGTGAGTTCAAATAGACTTTATTACAAAGTAATATAAGCCGAGCTGGTTCATGAAGAAACTCCTTTTCAGCCTTGGCACACACTTCTACAGTTTTCATCCTCACGTCACACACATAGTAACTCCTCTTTTATGTTAATGATTCATCCCCTCTGGCATTTAGCCATCATTATCTTTTTGCCTTGCACTAATTTTAGTTTGGTTTCACATTAGGGCATAGATTCCATTGGTGGTGTAACCATAACAACACTAAACATTAGGCCATAGCAATGGTACAAAAATAAACAGACATGCCCACTCCCAAGACAGGTGCATGTCTAATGGTTCCTAATGACCTAGACACACACATAGAGTGCACTTATTCTGCTGACTACTCTAAGATGTATAATGGGCACACATGTACTGGGAAATTCCCAATAACGTTGGTCAAACTTGGTGCCAATCAGTGGTTAAATTCAGCAGGAGCTACCCAGAGCCGGAGCTCCTGCACCTTGGGTCAAAGAGAGAGGCAAGCAGAGCCGAGCTCCAGCAACTTACAGTTCCAAAAAGGAAGGTAGCATAAAAATATTTACCCTGACCTAAACGTTAACCTAACCCTAATCTTGGCATAACCTTAACGATAGCCTTATGTTCAATCCTGGCTCAGTCAGTAGCCTAACCCTTCCAAATACGTCTCCGCCACATCCAGATTCCCTGCTTAACCCCTGGTGCAATGGATTAAGTGAATGCTAACTTTTTTAAAGTATAACAAAAACTTTTGCTCTGTTCCACTTTGCAGTGAAAACACAAGCGTCAGTCATGATACCCAGATATGTCCCGTGTGCTCTTTCCTGCTTCTAAAATAGACACAATCAAAGCCTTTCTCCTCTCTCTGTTGGTATGAGTCAACTAATTAAATGTTCTGTGTTGAATCACAGTACTTAGTACGAATGTAATGTGAGTTCTTTCATACCCCATCAAAGTAATCAAGACGCTAACAACTGGATTGATCCTACCGAGCCTGTAGGGTCGTGTCTGTGTTTTCTGCTGATACTAGCCTCCTCAAGAACATGAAATAATTGTTGTTTTTGAGTGTGTGGGACGCATGCGTGCATGTGTGCCTGTGTGTACATGTGTGTGGTGTGTGTGCCTACCTGTGTGCGTTAGCCTGTCTGAGTGTTGGATTGTGTCCTGACTCCTGATGTGTATGTTTGAACACTAGCCAATTGTATTCATTCCAAACAAAGACGTTTTGGCATTCACCACTGTTGACTCAGTGAGTTTCTAATTAGCTATTGTCTTGTTTCTTTAACTAATTAATTTCTTCAGTACATAAGTATCAATTCTGTCCAGTCTACTTTTTTTCAAACTCCTTAGAGAGTAACTAGCACAACACTAATGTTTTACAAAATCAGAGTCCCTTTAAACCACCTTGAAACACTACAACAATGTATCATTTGTTTAAATAATTATATTCATCAGGCTTTGCTGGCATTCAAGTTGACTCACAGCTGACTCCTTTATGTGGGATCTGCCTGTCTGACTTGATGTGCTTTTTTTCCAGCCTTAATTTAGGAATGGATGTGTACAGTTGCTGAGGGAGGAGCATGTTAGTAAGTGTGTAATAATCTGGGTGAGGCTGTTAGTGTGAGAGAGAGGAGGAGCATGTTAGTAAGTGTGTAATAATCTGGGTGAGGCTGTTAGTGTGAGAGAGAGGAGGAGCATGCTAGTAAGTGTGTAATAATCTGGGTGAGGCTGGTTGTGTTGGGGAGAGTGGCTAAAGGATGATGGATGACGGGGTGGGGTGAGAGGGACTTCCTGAAGATTTAAGGAAAAATTACGTTGCATAAAATCCTCAGCAACTACCAAATATTGACCTCATTTTTTGCACGTGAGTGTGATTGTGCATGTGTACTGTATGCTGCAAAAAACAGACTTCGTCCCCATTTGTTCATACTACTTAAAAAAAACAGCTTAAAAAGTTATGTCCATCTTGTTAAAGTGAGGTTGTACTGTACTCTAATCACCACTTCCTGGGCATACGTCACCAGTGGAAAATGGATGTCATGCTTTTCTCAACATGCTGACTAAGAGGCTGTACTAAAGACCACTGAGTGAATGCCAAAACATCCAGCAGCCGTGGCCTTTGACTGGCCTCCCCCTCCCACCTCTAGCTGTATCTACTGATGTAGCGCCAGGACAGGGCTGGCCTTTACGTAATTGTCACAGTGCTCACTCAGAGCTATTCCCCCTCTAAGTGCTTTCATCTTTGTCTTTATCTCAGAACATCTGTGTCAGCTTGTCTTATCCCAGCTTGGTGAATCTGCCAAATAGAGTTCTTCCCTTTTTTCCCCTCCACTATGCAGTATCACAAATCACGAGGCCACACGGTGAGCAGAACTCGTAAACTTCACCTGAAATATTGAGTGTGAATGACTGTGCTGCACTCTGTACACTGGTCATTATATTCATACATCAACCAGCCGAGTGAGCAGGGGTGTGGTGGTCCTTGCACGCACACACACACACACGCACAAAGGGCTTTTTCAACCAAAAGTCATCTAACGTGCTCTATTCTGTTACTTTCACCAGTTGATTCATTCAGCATGCACACACACTGTCTCTCTCACTCTCTCTTCTCTGTCACACACACACGCCAGGTCATGTGGATGGCAGGAAAGACAGAGTTCTGTGAATGCTGCTCAACTCCAGTGTGTGTGCGTGATCTGTATAAAGAGCTGCTCTTTTAGCTCTCTAGCTCAGAGAAACATACTGTGGTAGAGAACAGCAGCAAATGGCTCCACTGTCCCTTTAGTCAGGATGATGACAGCCCTCTTTGTCACCAGCTATGTCTTGGTCATTCTTCCCTCTCTTTAAACTATCTGCCATATCCATCCTCTCATGGCCATGTGCAGGGGTGGACTGGCCATCTGGCATTTTGGGCAAATGCCAGATGGGATGGTCCATTTTCTGACTAGTGGGCCTGTCTAACTTTTCATTTTTTTTGTGCAAAATGATCATGGTCTTGCTAATAATGGGGGCATCAAGGGAAAAAAAGGTCAAGTGTGTTAGAAATGACAGGGCCGATTTCTGGTTGCAGTCCGCCCCTGGCCATGTGTGCAGTTTATGTGTGTTCACATGTTTGTCTGTGTGTGTATGGGTGTGTATGTGTGCAAGGGCATGTGTATCTGAATGTATTGTGTGTGTCTATGGCAGAGGCATAGATGTTAGCCTTGGCAGGTAAATGTGCCCAGTAAGCAGCAGCATATAGAGGAGAAGGGTGGAGGGTGGATGGGGAGAGCAGTGAAGCTCCATTAGAGATGGACAGTGAACCCCTGCCCTATTACCAGAGCTTTCAGCCAGGCTAATGCACCCAGCACAAGAGCTAACACAGCCCCTGTGGCGGCAGCAGAGGCTGCTTGGCTAGGGCTTGGGCAGGGGCTGAGGTGGGGGCACACACAGCTGCGCACGTACACACACACTAACACACATGCGCACACACAGTTCCAGGGCTGTGTGAACTGTCAGGGAGAGGAGCTGTAAAGCAGGCCAAGGTTTGACATTTGGAGGGTGACGTAGCTTTAAATCTGAACTGTCTGTCCTGCTCTGTGCCCAAGCTAAGGGGAGAGACAGGAATAGCAGCCTCACACTACAGAGATAAAAGGAGAGAATGCAACAATAGAGGAGCGGAGAGAAGGGTTGCAGAGAGAATGGTGGGATGTGAGAGAAGAGAGGTTGAAGTTTTCAGTTAATTGGAAGCTATGGCAATCCTCCATCTTCTCTATCTCTCTACTCTCTTTCTCTCAGTGAGGGTCTCGTGGCTCTCTGGAGTTGAAGGACCCACCGGGCAGAAGCATTTTCCCACAATCTCTCAGTGAACTCAGCCCTGGTATCAAACAAAATAGCTGAGATTTAAGCCTTGTGTCAGTCATGATTCCCCCTCTTTTTTCTCATTGGGGTAATGGCGTCATCTCTCCCTGTTTTCTCTGATTCTCTGACTTCTCTCTCCCACTCTATTTTTTTCCTAGCTATCCCTCTCTCTCTTCCCTACACTCTCACTCACACAAACTTATTTCTACCACTTTTTCACTACTTGGTTCAATGAAAGGTGCTGAATCAAATTAATTCATATTTTCATCCTGCTACAATATTCAGCCTGCTACAGTGTGAGAGACAATGGCTGTGGCATATCATGGCACACTCAGTACCCAAACAGTTACTATGGTGACTGTCAGTACATTCTGGTAAAAATTCCTAGCATATACTTTTTTGAATACAAGAACTCATTATGAGCATATTTCCTGTGAGGGATCATAGCACAAAGCACCAATGTCATGTTCATAGACATAGTCTGAGAGGGATGGGGTGCTCTTAACTGAGGACAGAGTGAATAGGTGGTATGCAGCTTTCTGCAGACATTCCAGTAGCTGCAGACTATTTTAATTCCTGTTCTGTTGCATAAGGTTTTAACAGGACTGCCACAGCTGTTAGGTACTTGTAGATCCCCATGTCCTCCCAATGTGCTTAATTGTTCACTTGGCTATTTTGGCTTAAGAGTTGTTAGTCTGCTTGGATAATCACTTTTTTAGGAGCGGGAGTCTAGCATTAACAAACTAAAAAATATGGCTTTGGCCAATAATGTTAAGTGGAATTTCATTCCATGATGGGTAAAGTCTATTGAATAAGACCTTGCCATTCAACATAAGTCTGCAAGGTTGCAACTGCTCGGCATCTGACCGTAAGGCACAACAGAGGATAGTGCGTACGGCCCAGTACATCACTGGGGCCAAGCTGCCTACCATCCAGGATCTCTATACCAGGTGATGTCAGAGGAAGGCCCAAAGAATTGTCAAAGACTCCAGTCACCCTAGTCATAGACTGTTCTGTCTGCTACCGCACAGAGCGCCAAGTCTAGGTCCAATAGACTCCTTAACAGCTTCTAACCCCAAGCCATAAGACTGCTGTAGGCCATACTATTTATCAAGAGAGTTTTGACCTATATTTTTTGTAGCTGTCTATTTACCACCACAAACTGATGCTGCCATTTAGACTGCACTTAACAAGCTGTATAAGGCCATAAGCAAACAAGAAGATGCTCATCCAGAGGCGACACTCCTAGTTGCAGGTGATTTTAAAGCAGGAAAACAAAATCTGTCTTCCCTATATTTTACCAGCATGTCACCTGTGCAACTAGAGGCAAAAAACTCTAGATAACCTTTATCTTTACTTGGCTAATCTGACCATAACTGTATCCTCCTGATTCCTGCTTACAAGCAAAAACTCAAACAGGAAGTACCAGTGACACACTCAATAGGGAAGTGGTCCGATGAAGCAGATGCTAAGCTACAGGACTGTTTTGCTAGCTCAGACTGTAATATGTTTCAGGACTCATCCGATGGCATTGAGGAGTACACCACATCAGTGACCGGCTTCATTAATAAGTGCATCGACGACGTCGGCCCCACAGTGACCATACCTACATATCCGAACCAGAGGCCATGGATAACAAGAAACATCGCACTGAGCTACAGGCTAGAGCTGCCGTTTTCTTGGAGCAGAACACTAATCCGGATGCTTATAAGAAATCCCGCTATGCCCTCTATAGACACATAAAAACAGGCAACATCAAATCCTACTACACCGGCTCTGATGCTCGTTGGATGTGGCAGGGCTTGTGAACTATCATGGATTAGAAAGGGAAACTAAGTCGTGAGCGGCCCAGTGACGCGAGTCGACAACACAAACTTAATGCCTTCTATGTTAGCTTCGAGGCTAGCAACACTGAACCATGCATGAGAGCTGTTATGGTGAGTGAATGAGGACCCAAAAGCGAACTAACTTAAACAGAGCTTCTTTAATAACCAAACATAGGTAGGCTCAGATAGACCGGCAGATTCCGACAGGACAGGACAAGGTTACAGCAAACATGACGATAGTCTGGCTCAGGCATGAAATACAAACAAGAATCCGACAAGGACAGGAACAGAAACAGAGAGAGATATAGGGACCTAATCAGAGGGAAAAAAGGGAACAGGTGGGGAACGGGGTGAATGGGTAGTTAGAGGAGACAAGGAACAGCTGGGAGAAAGCGGGGGAGAAAAGGTAACCTAACAACGACCAGCAGAGGGAGACAGGGTGAAGGGAAAGGACAGAGACAAGACACAACATGACAGTACCCCCCCACTCACCGAGCGCCTCCTGGCGCACTCGAGGAGGAAACCTGGCGGCAACGGAGGAAATCCTCGATCAGCGCACGGTCCAGCACGTCCCGAGAGGGAACCCAACTCCTCTCCTCAGGACCGTACCCCTCCCAATCGACAAGGTACTGGTGACCACGGCCCCGAGGACGCATGTCCAAAATCCTGCGGACCCTGTAGATGGGTGCGCCCTCGACAAGGATGGGGGGGGGGGGGGAAGACGAGCGGGGGCGCGAAGAACGGGCTTAATACAGGAGACATGGAAGACCGGGTGGACGCGACGAAGGTATCGCGGAAGAAGAAGTCGAACTGCGACAGGATTAATGACCCGAGAAATACGAAACGGACCAATGAACCGCGGGGTCAACTTGCGAGAAGCCGTCTTAAGGGGAAGGTTCTGAGTGGAGAGCCAAACTCTCTGACCGCGACAATATCTAGGACTCTTAGTTCTACGCTTATTAGCAGCCCTCACAGTCTGCGCCCTATAACGGCAAAGTGCAGACCTGACCCTCTTCCAGGTGCGCTCGCAACGTTGGACAAAAGCCTGAGCGGAGGGGACGCTGGACTCGGCGAACTGAGATGAGAACAGCGGAGGCTGGTACCCGAGGCTACTCTGAAAAGGAGATAGCCCGGTCGCAGACGAAGGAAGCGAGTTGTGGGCGTATTCTGCCCAGGGGAGCTGTTCTGACCAAGACGCAGGGTTGCGAAAAGAAAGACTGCGTAAGATGCGACCAATAGTCTGATTGGCCCGTTCTGCTTGACCGTTAGACTGGGGGTGAAAGCCGGAAGAGAGACTGACGGAAGCCCCAATCAAACGGCAAAACTCCCTCCAAAATTGAGACGTGAATTGCGGACCTCTGTCCGAAACGACGTCTGACGGAAGGCCATGAATTCTGAAAACATTCTCGATGACGATTTGTGCCGTCTCTTTAGCAGAAGGAAGCTTAGCAAGGGGAATGAAATGAGCCGCCTTAGAGAACCTATCGACAACCGTAAGAATAACAGTCTTCCCCGCTGACGAAGGCAGTCCGGTGACAAAATCTAAGGCGATGTGAGACCACGGTCGAGAGGGGATAGGAAGCGGCCTGAGACGGCCGGCAGGAGGAGAGTTACCGGACTTAGTCTGCGCGCAGACCGAACAAGCAGCCACGAAGCGACGCGTGTCATGCTCCCGGGTGGGCCACCAAAAACGCTGGCGAATGGAAGCAAGCGTACCCCGAACGCCAGGGTGGCCGGCTAACTTGGCAGAGTGAGCCCACTGAAGAACGGCCAGACGAGTAGGAACGGGAACGAAAAGAAGGTTCCTAGGACAAGCGCGCGGCGACGGAGTGTGAGTGAACGCTTGTTTTACCTGCCTCTCAATTCCCCAGACAGTCAACCCGACAACACGCCCCTCAGGGAGAATCCCCTCGGGGTCAGTGGAGGCTACTGAAGAACTGAAGAGACGAGACAAAGCATCAGGCTTGGTGTTCTTAGAGCCCGGACGATAAGAAATCACGAACTCGAAACGAGCGAAAAACAGCGCCCAACGCGCCTGACGCGCATTAAGTCGTTTGGCAGAACGGATGTACTCAAGGTTCCTATGGTCAGTCCAAACGACAAAAGGAACGGTCGCCCCCTCCAACCACTGTCGCCATTCGCCTAGGGCTAACCGGATGGCGAGCAGTTCGCGGTTACCCACATCATAGTTACGTTCCGACGGCGACAGGCGATGAGAAAAATACGCGCATGGGTGGACCTTGTCGTCAGAGAGGGAGCGCTGAGAAAGAATGGCTCCCACGCCCACCTCTGACGCGTCAACCTCGACAACGAACTGTCTAGAGACGTCAGGTGTAACAAGGATAGGAGCGGATGTAAAACGATTCTTGAGGAGATCAAAAGCTCCCTGGGCGGAAACGGACCACTTAAAACACGTCTTGACAGAAGTAAGGGCTGTGAGAGGAGCGGCCACCTGACCGAAATTACGGATGAAACGACGATAGAAGTTCGCGAAGCCGAGAAAGCGCTGCAGCTCGACGCGTGACTTAGGGACGGGCCAATCAATGACAGCTTGGACCTTAGCGGGATCCATCTTAATGCCTTCAGCGGAAATAACAGAACCGAGAAATGTGACGGAGGAGGCATGAAAAGTGCACTTCTCAGCCTTCACAAAAAGACAATTCTCTAAAAGGCGCTGGAGGACACGTCGAACGTGCTGAACATGAATCTGGAGTGACGGTGAAAAAATCAGGATATCGTCAAGGTAAACGAAAACAAAGATGTTCAGCATGTCTCTCAGGACATCATTGACTAATGCCTGAAAGACAGCTGGAGCGTTAGCGAGGCCGAAAGGAAGGACCCGGTATTCAAAGTGCCCTAACGGAGTGTTAAACGCCGTCTTCCACTCGTCCCCCTCCCTGATGCGCACGAGATGGTAAGCGTTACGAAGGTCCAACTTAGTGAAAAACCTGGCTCCCTGCAGGATCTCAAAGGCTGAAGACATAAGAGGAAGCGGATAACGATTCTTCACTGTTATGTCATTCAGCCCTCGATAATCTATGCAGGGGCGCAGAGACCCGTCCTTCTTCTTGACAAAAAAAAACCCCGCTCCGGCGGGAGAGGAGGAGGGGACTATGGTACCGGCGTCAAGAGCTACAGACAAATAATCTTCGAGAGCCTTACGTTCGGGAGCCGACAGAGAGTATAGTCTACCCCGGGGGGGGGTGGTTCCCGGAAGGAGATCAATACTACAATCATACGACCGGTGTGGAGGAAGAGAGGTGGCCCTGGACCGACTGAACACCGTGCGCAGATCGTGATATTCCTCCGGCACCCCTGTCAAATCACCAGGCTCCTCCTGTGAAGAAGAGACAGAGGAAACAGGAGGGATAGCAGACATTAAACATTTCACATGACAAGAGACGTTCCAGGAGAGGATAGAATTACTAGACCAATTAATGGAAGGATTATGACAAACTAGCCAGGGATGGCCCAAAACAACAGGTGTAAAAGGTGAACGAAAAATCAAAAAAGAAATGGTTTCGCTATGATTACCAGAAACAGTGAGGGTTAAAGGTAGCGTCTCACGCTGAATCCTGGGGAGAGGACTACCATCCAGGGCGAACAAGGCCGTGGGCTCCTTTAACTGTCTGAGAGGAATGTCATGTTCCCGAGCCCAGGTCTCGTCCATAAAACAGCCCTCCGCCCCAGAGTCTATTAAGGCACTGCAGGAAGCTGACGAACCGGTCCAGCGTAGATGGACCGACAAGGTAGTGCAGGATCTTGAAGGAGAGACAGGAGTAGTAGCGCTCACCAGTAGCCCTCCGCTTACTGATGAGCTCTGGCTTTTACTGGACATGAAGTGACAAAATGACCAGCAGAACCGCAATAGAGACAGAGGCGGTTGGTGATTCTCCGTTCCCTCTCCTTAGTCGAGATGCGGATACCTCCCAGCTGCATAGGCTCAGCTCCCGAGCCGGCAGAGGAAGATGGTAGTGATGCGGAGAGGTGGGCAACGGAGAACGCGAGCTCCTTTCCACGAGCTCGGTGACGCAGATCAACCCGTCGCTCAATGCGAATAGCGAGTTCAATCAGGGAATCCACGCTGGAAGGGACCTCCCGGGAGAGAATCTCATCCTTTACCTCTGCGCGGAGACCCTCCAGAAAACGAGCGAGCAAAGCCGGCTCGTTCCAGCCACTGGAGGCAGCAAGAGTGCGAAACTCAATAGAGTAGTCTGTTATGGATCGATTACCTTGACATAGGGAAGACAGGGCCCTGGAAGCCTCCTCCCCAAAAACAGATCGATCAAAAACCCGTATCATCTCCTCCTTAAAGTCCTGATACTGGTTAGTACACTCAGCCCTTGCCTCCCAGATTGCCGTGCCCCACTCACGAGCCCGTCCAATAAGGAGAGATATGACGTAGGCGACACGAGCAGTGCTCCTGGAGTAAGTGTTGGGCTGGAGAGAAAACACAATATCACACTGGGTGAGGAACGAGCGGCATTCAGTGGGCTCCCCAGAGTAACACGGCGGGTTATTGATTCTGGGCTCCGGAGATTCGAAAGCCCTGGAAGTGGCCGGTGGATCGAGGCGGAGATGGTGAACCTGTTCTGTGAGGTTGGAGACTTGGGTGGCCAGGGTCTCAACGGCATGTCGAGCAGCAGACACTTCCTGCTCGTGTCTGCCTAGCATCGCTCCCTGGATCCCGACGGCTGAGTGGAGAGGATCCGAAGTCGCTGGGTCCATTCTTGGTCGGATTCTTCTGTTATGGTGAGTGAATGAGGACCCAAAAGCGAACTAACTTAAACAGAGCTTCTTTAATAACCAAACATAGGTAGGCTCAGATAGACCGGCAGATTCCGACAGGACAGGACAAGGTTACAGCAAACATGACGATAGTCTGGCTCAGGCATGAAATACAAACAAGAATCCGACAAGGACAGGAACAGAAACAGAGAGAGATATAGGGACCTAATCAGAGGGAAAAAAGGGAACAGGTGGGGAACGGGGTGAATGGGTAGTTAGAGGAGACAAGGAACAGCTGGGAGAAAGCGGGGGAGAAAAGGTAACCTAACAACGACCAGCAGAGGGAGACAGGGTGAAGGGAAAGGACAGAGACAAGACACAACATGACAAGAGCACCAGCTGTTCCGGACAAATGTGTGATCCCTCTCGCCTTAGCCGATGTGAGTAAGACCTTTAAACATAACATTACAATGGCCGCAGGTCCAGACGGATTACCAGGACGCATACTCAGAGCATTCACTGGCCAGCTGGCAAATGTCTTCCCTGACATTTTCAACCTCTCCCTGACCCAGTCTGTAATACCTAGATGTTTCAAGCAGACCACTATAGTCCTTGTGCCCAATAACGCCAAGATAACCTTTCTAAATTACAATCACCCTGTAGCACTCACATCTGTAGCCATGAAATGCATTGAAAGACTGATCATGTCTAACATCAACACCGTTATCCCAGACACCCTGGACTCACTCCAAATCACATACCACCTCAAGAGATCCACAGATGACACAATCTCTATTGCATTCCACAATGCCCTTTCCGCTTGGACAAAAGGAAACCCTACCTGAGAATGCTGTTCATTGACTACAGCTCAGCATTCAACACCATAGTGCCCTCGAAGCTTATCACTAAGATAAGGATTATCGGACGGAACACCTCTTTCTAAAACTGTATTCTGGACTTCCTGACGGGCCGCCCCAAGGTGGTGAGGGTAGGCAACAACACATCCGCTACCCTGACCCTCCACACGGGGGCCCCTCAGGGGTGTGTGCTTAGTACCCCCCCGTACTCTCTGCCCACCCACAGCTGTATGGCTGTGCACGACTCCAACGCCATCAATAAGTTTGCTGACGACACGACATTGGTAGGCCTGATCACCGATGACGATGAGACAATCTATAGTGAGAAGGTCAGAGACCTGGCAGTGTTGTGCCAGGACAATAACCTCTCCCTCAATGTCAGCAAGACAAAGGAGCTAATCACCAAGGAACTTGAAGCTCTCTCTCTCCAATCATGGACTACAGAAAACGGAGGGCTGAATATGCCCCCATTCACATCAACAGGGCTGTAATGGAGCAGGTCGAGAGCTTCAAGTTCCTCGGTGCCCATATAACTAAGGATCTTGGTCCAAACACACCAACACAGTCGAGAAGAGGGCACAACAATGCCTCTTCTCCTCCAGGAAGATTAAAATATTTGGCAGGGGCCCTCAGATCCTCAAAATGTTATACAGCTGCACGATTTAGAGCATCTTGACTGGCTGCATCACCGCTTGGTATGGCAACTGCTTGGCATCTGACCGCAAGGCGCTCCAGACTAAAGACTCGCACCCAGGCTCTGTCGCAGCCGGCCGTGACCGGGAGGTCTGTGGGGCAATGCACAATTGGCCTAGCCTCGTCCGGGTTAGGGAGGGTTTGGCGGGTAGAGATATTGGGGAGAAAAAAAATTCTAAAATTCTAAATAAATAAATAATAATAATTAAACTGACATCAGTCAATTAGTTATTTTTAAAAATTCTAAATTAACACAATTTTGGTTCATCGCTCAGCACTAACTGTACTGTCCTATCCTTACTTGTGAAACATGTTTGGTCCAGATTTGGTCCAGTCCGGTCAGTCTGTGGACTTTAACATCGAGGCCAGGGTGGACTGACCAAATTTCAGCTACTTTCAACGTCCATGGACATCCGGTGTCGGTTGATGTTCAGTGGGTCAGGATGCTGGTTACAGTAAATGGAAAGAGAGGGGGCTCAAGGGTAGGTGACAGTAAGAGCTGGCAGAAGTGACATTAACTAGAGAGAGAGAGAGAAAAAAAGAGGATTGTCCAGACAAAGATAATGATTGCTTTAGCACTCTTGGTTTGCCCACCAGACAACAGTGGTTAGAGCGTTGGACTAGTAACCAAAAGGTTGCAAGATCAAATCCCCAAGCTACCCCTGAACAAGGCAGTTAACTCACTGTTCCTAGGCCGTCATTGAAAATAAGAATTTGTTCTTAAATGATTTGCCTAGTTAAATAAAGGTTAAAAATTGAATCACTTAATAATTCATAAACAAAATTGACATCAGCAACTTATTATAACTAATTGGTAGATCTAATGAGGGAGAGAAATTTGAAAATATCTTAAAGATATGTTTGTTTTTGGTAACAGAATTACAAGGCACAAGGCAAAATTTCTTAAACTTACCGAAGGTAAAGAGCTTCTCCAAAACTAAATATAAGCATTAAATCAAATCAAGTCAAATCAAATGTATTTGTCACATACACATGGTTAGCAGATGTTAATGCGAGTGTAGCGAAATGCTTGTGCTTCTATATAACCTAACAATTTCACAACAACTACCTTATACACACGCAAGTGTGAAAAATACATGAATGAGTGATGCCCGAACGGCATAGGCAAGATGCAGTAGATGGTATAGAATACAGTATATATATATATATAAGATGAGTAATGTAGGGTATGAAACTAATTGGCAGGGGTCTTTACGTCAACATTATTGTATTTTGACGTATCTCTGATACGTTTTAAGACGTTTTCTGGTAGATGTCTAAGACCTCTTTTCCATCTGTTTATCCAGAAATCAGTCTTTACTTATGCCAAAAAATAATTGATGGAAAATGTTTGAAAAATGTAGACTGTTAGATTTCATTTGACACCCAATTTGATATGCTCCTATGAACTTCCCATGTTGGTGCTCATGGGCCCTTTTCTATGGAAATGCTCCTCTGTAAAGTTACAGAATGAATGTAAACCATTTTTAACTGGCAGCTGTCCCCAGAGCAGGCTCTAGGTTGCTAAGACAGAAAGATGGGATGTGTTATTCCTCCCTGATGGAGGGATTATGATGATGGTAGGGGGTTTACATCTCTCTCTCTCTCTCTCTCTCTCTCTCTCTCTCTCTCTGTCTCTCTCTGTCTCTCTCTGTCTCTCTCTCTCTCTCTCTCTCTCTCTCTGTGTCTCTCTCTGTCTCTCTCTGTCTCTCTCTCTCTCTCTCTCTCTCTCTCTCTCTGTCTCTCTCTGTCTCTCTCTCTCTCTCTCTCTCTCTCTCTTTCTCTTAATTGGTTCCTGCAAGGGCTCCTCCTGTACAGCTGTGTGAGAGCAGAGGATCCTGGGTAGTGGGGCAATCCTCTGCAACAACAAGGGGATTTTGACAAAATCTTCTGCAATAATTGTTTAAGAAGCTACGTGATCAAATGTCTGTATCAAATGTCTGTATCAAATATCTGCTCAAATGTCTGCTCAAATGTCTGCTCAAATGTCTGTATCAAATGTCTGTATCAAATGTCTGTATCAAATATCTGCTCAAATGTCTGCTCAAATGTCTGCTCAAATGTCTGTATCAAATGTCTGTATCAAATGTCTGCTCAAATGTCTGTATCAAATGTCTGCTCAAATGTCTGCTCAAATGTCTGTATCAAATGTCTGTATCAAATGTCTGCTCAAATGTCTGTATCAAATGTCTGCTCAAATGTCTGCTCAAATGTCTGTATCAAATGTCTGCTCAAATGTCTGCTCAAATGTCTGTATCAAATGTCTGTATCAAATGTCTGTATCAAATATCTGCTCAAATGTCTGCTCAAATGTCTGCTCAAATGTCTGTATCAAATGTCTGTATCAAATGTCTGCTCAAATGTCTGTATCAAATGTCTGCTCAAATGTCTGCTCAAATGTCTGTATCAAATGTCTGTATCAAATGTCTGCTCAAATGTCTGTATCAAATGTCTGCTCAAATGTCTGCTCAAATGTCTGTATCAAATGTCTGCTCAAATGTCTGCTCAAATGTCTGTATCAAATGTCTGTATCAAATGTCTGCTCAAATGTCTGCTCAAATGTCTGCTCAAATGTCTGTATCAAATGTCTGCTCAAATGTCTGTATCAAATGTCTGCTCAAATGTCTGTATCAAATGTCTGCTCAAATGTCTGTATCAAATGTCTGTATCAAATGTCTGCTCAAATGTCTGTATCAAATGTCTGTATCAAATGTCTGCTCAAATGTCTGTATCAAATGTCTGTATCAAATGTCTGCTCAAATGTCTGTATCAAATGTCTGCTCAAATGTCTGTATCAAATGTCTGTATCAAATGTCTGCTCAAATGTCTGTATCAAATGTCTGCTCAAATGTCTGCTCAAATGTCTGTATCAAATGTCTGTATCAAATGTCTGCTCAAATGTCTGTATCAAATGCCTGTATCAAATGTCTGCTCAAATGTCTGTATCAAATGTCTGTATCAAATGTCTGCTCAAATGTCTGTATCAAATGTCTGCTCAAATGTCTGTATCAAATGTCTGCTCAAATGTCTGTATCAAATGTCTGCTCAAATGTCTGTATCAAATGTCTGCTCAAATGTCTGTATCAAATGTCTGCTCAAATGTCTGTATCAAATGTCTGCTCAAATGTCTGTATCAAATGTCTGCTCAAATGTCTGCTCAAATGTCTGTATCAAATGTCTGCTCAAATGTCTGTATCAAATGTCTGTATCAAATGTCTGCTCAAATGTCTGTATCAAATGTCTGCTCAAATGTCTGTATCAAATGTCTGCTCAAATGTCTGTATCAAATGTCTGTATCAAATGTCTGTATCAAATGTCTGCTCAAATGTCTGTATCAAATGTCTGCTCAAATGTCTGCTCAAATGTCTGTATCAAATGTCTGCTCCTTAAGGATTTATGCTGGGCCTTTTCTATTTGCTGCATTTGTGCCATTTTTAAAGACATGAGGTGTGAGCTTAACTTCAACTTGGTCCATTTTTTCAAGCCATTGATGTTTGGCTTGAATGCTCATTAGCTATGCAGGGTGCAGTGCATTTCAACACATTTAAACACATTGTTCTGCCATAAAGGCTAACACTAGCTGAGTATATCTCAGTTGGAGCTCAGAATTACCATAATGTTATGTAACATCTCGCCCTGGCTTGCTGTTGCTGAATTCCCTCCCTTCCCTCCCCTGTCTCACTTAAGAGTCTACCACATTATCAGGCTCCGAAACATTCTGTTGGCATGTGAGTCATTTCAAAGTTCAGCGAGCTGGGCCTTTTCCTCTCTTGTCTGCTTCCACACACATATTATGTTTGTATTGATTTGTGAGTGGGCTCTCCATAGAACTCCCCTGGTCGGTGGAAGGGGAACTGTTAGGTTTTAATAAACCTGATGTTTTACGTGCTCCTAACCAACTGTGTTATTTAGTTTGTGTCACGTGTCCCTTTCCAGCCTCTAGGTTACCAGGCTGCTCGTTATGGCGCACACCTGTCACCATCATTACGCACACCTGCGCGTCATCAGACTCACCTGGACTCCATCATTTCCCTGATTACCTCCAAGAGCAGCTACAGGCTCTCATACCTGAGACAGAACGCCAGGCTCCCCTGCCTCCGCCGGTTCGTCAGGCTCTCATGCCTCAGCCGGATCGCCAGACTCCCCTGCTACAGCCGGCTCGTCGGGCTTTTATGCCTTCACCGGGTCGCCAGGCTCCACTGCTTCCACCGGCTCTCCAGTGGTTGGCTTCCTGCGGCTGGAGCCGAACGAACCGGGGAGGGGGTACCATCACATATGCTCTCTCTGGCACTCTAGGTCGCCATGCTCCCGTGACTCAGCCTGACTGACAGCTGCCTGCGCATCAGCAGAGGTGACTGGTCCGCTCCTGATCCCCGGGATCATAATTTTGGTTGGCGTCCTGCGGCTGGAGCCACACGTCGAGAAGGGGTTACTGTCACTGTGCTCCCTCTCCGGCCTCGAGGTCACCAGGCTGCTCGTTATGGAGCACATCTGTCACCATCGTTACGCGCTCCTGCGCGTCATCAGACTCACCTGGACTCCATCACTTCCCTGATTACCTTCCCTAAATATACAGTTGAAATCGGAAGTCAACATACACTTAGGTTGGAGTCATTAAAACGTGTTTTTCAACCACTCCACAAATTTCTTGTTAAATTAACAAACTATATATTTGGCAAGTCGGTTAGGACATCTACTTTGTCCATGGCACAAGTCATTTTTCCAACAATTGTTTACAGACAGATTATTTCACTTATAATTCACTGTATCACAATTCCAGTGGGGTCGGAAGTTTACATACACTAAGTTGACTGTGCCTTTAAACAGCTTGGAAAATTCCAAAAAATCATGTCATGGCTTTACAAGCTTCTGATAGGCTAATTGACATAATTTGAGTCAATTGGAGGTGTACCTGTGGATGTATTTCCAGACCTACCTTCAAACTCAATTGTAGACATCCACAAGTCTGGTTCATCCTTGGGAGTAATTTCCAAATGCCTGAAGGTACCACGTTCATCTGTACAAACAAAGGTACGCAAGTATAAACACCATGGGACCACGCAGCTGTCATACTGCTCAGGAAGGAGATGCGTTCTGTCTCCTAGAGATGAACGTACTTCGGTGCAAAAAGTGCAAATTAATCCCAGAACAACAGCAAAGGACCTTGTGAAGATGCTGGAGGAAACAGGTACAAAAGTATATATATATCCACAGTAAAACGAGTCATATATCGACATAACTTGAAAGGTCGCTCAGCAGGGAAGAAACCACTGCCCCAAAACTGCCATAAAAAAGCCAGACTACGGTTTGCAACTGCAGATGGGGACAAAGATTGTACTTTTTGGAGAAATGTCCTCTGGTCTGAAGAAACAAAAATAGAACTGTTTGGCCATAATGACCATTGTTATGTTTGGAGGAAAAAGGGGGAGGCTAGCAAGCCGAAGATCACCATCCCAACTGTGAAGCACAGGGGTGGCAGCATCAATGTTGTGGAGGTGCTTTGCTGCAAGTGCACTTCACAAAATAGATGGCATCATGAGGTAGTAAAATTATGTGGATATATTGAAGCAACATCTCAAGACATCCGTCAGTTATAGCTTGGTCGCAGATGGGTATTCAGTTACACCAGCTCTGTTAGGAGGAATGGGCCAAAACCAGTGACACGAGCCTACCAGACGAGCTAAATTACTTCTATGCTCGCTTCGAGGCAAGTAACACTGAAACATGTATGAGAGCATCAGCTGTTCTGGATGACTGTGTGATCACGCTCTCCACAGCCAATGTGAGTAAGACCTTTAAACAGGTCAACATTCACAAGGCCGCAGGGCCAGACGGATTACCAGGATGCGTACTCCGAGCATGCGCTGACCAACTGGCGAATGTCTTCACTGACATTCTCAACCTCTCCCTGTCTGAGTCTGTAATACCAACATGTTTCAAGCAGATCACCATAGTCCCTTGTACCCAAGAATGACTACCTGCCTACCTGATGACTACCTGCCTAAATGACTACTGAACTGTACCACTCATGTCTGTAGCCATGAAGTGCTTTGAAATGCTGGTCATGGCTCACATCAACACCATTGTCCCAGAAACCCTAGACCCTCTCCAATTTGCATACCGCCCTAACAGATCCACAGATGATGCAATCTCTATTGCACTCCACACTGCCCTTTCAATGCTATTCATTGACTACAGCTCAGCATTCAATACCATAGTACCTTCAAAGCTCATGACTAAGCTAAGACTAAACACCTCCCTCTGCAACTGGATCCTGGACTTCCTGGCAGGCTACCAAAGGTGGTAAGGGTAAGTAACAACACATCAGCCACGCTGATCCTCAACACGGGGGCACCTCAGGGGTGCGTTCTCAGTCCCCTCCTGTACTCCCTGTTCACTCATGACTACACGGCCAGACACGACTCCAACACCATCATTAAGTTTGCCAATGACACAACAGTGGTAGGCCTGATCACCGACAACGACGAGACAGCCTATATGGAGGAGGTCAGAAACCTGGCCGTGTGGTGCCAGGACAACAACCTGTCCCTCAACGTGATCAGGAAAAGGAGAACCGAGCACTCTCTCATTCTCATCGACGGGGCTGTAGTGGAACAGATTGAGAGCATCAGCTTCCTTGGTGTCCACATCACCAACAAACTAACATGGTCCAAGCACACCAAGACAGTCGTGA
The DNA here is from genome assembly GCF_057628025.1 of Oncorhynchus mykiss. Taxonomy (NCBI): domain Eukaryota; kingdom Metazoa; phylum Chordata; class Actinopteri; order Salmoniformes; family Salmonidae; genus Oncorhynchus; species Oncorhynchus mykiss. Next base: position 55,196,169 of record NC_143034.1, read on the forward strand.
AGAGGGCATGACAAAACCTATTCCCCCTCAGGAGACCTCTATAACAGGTGGAGTCAGAGGAAGGCCCTAAAAATTGTCAAAGACTACAGCCACTATAGTCATAGACTGTTCTCTCTGTTACCGCATGGCAATCGGTACCGAAGCACCAAGTCTTGATCCAAGAGGCTTCTCAACAGTTTTTACCCCCAAGCCATAAGAGTCCTGAACATCTAATCAAATGGCTACCCAGACTATTTGCATTGCAGCACCCCATCTCTGTTACACTGCTGCTACTCTCTGTTATTATCTATGCATAGTCACTTTAATAACTCTACCTACATGTACATATTTTCTCAATAACCTCGACTAACCGGTGCCCTCGCACATTGAGTCTGTACCGGTACCCCCTGTATATAGCCTCGCTATTGTTATTTTACTGAAACTCTTTAATTATTTGTTACTTTTTTTATTTTCTTATATTTTTTTATTTACATTTTTTGTAGGTAAGTATTTCACAGTGAGGTCTACTTGTTGTGTTCGGCGCATGTGACAAATAAAATTTGATTTGATTTCAAGGATTACCTAATCACAAGCAGTGTGATTAGCGGGGGAGGGGCAGCACTGGACCCTAAGGGGTTGACTACGCCACTGCTTGTCTATATAGCGCCCCTCACTGGACGGAGTAGCACATAGCAGGCCACTGTCTGCTGCTGGTCTTTAGAAACTCAAGGACAATATTTTTATTCATGGTACCACTGTCAGCCACTGATGGAGAAACGTTAATAATTTCTGCAGAGGGAAGAGTTATTATTCCAAATTGTGAGTCTTGACATTTTGACAGATGTTACATTATATTTGGTGCCCTGCGTGGAAGAGATTTAGTGAGATTAAGAGATGGAGAGAGCGAGAGAAACGAGAAGAGCATTAAAATCTCTTGCTCCTGTGTGCTGTATTGACTGCAATTGCAATTTACAAAAAACAGGGCATGTGACCAAAGTGTTAGTGGATAAGTTGGAGTCAGCGAGGGCTTAGGCCTGGGTCAGGTGGTTGATTATGAGTCTCCTCTCTCCCTCGCTGGTACTGCAGCTCAGCAGGTTCTGTGCATTAGGTGACTTGGTGTGTCAGCACTATCGGCAGGAAAATGAGCCTGTGCCCATCTCATGTCGTATGAGGACCCAAAGCCTCTATTCTGGGCAAGCTAATTAGAGACACTCCACTCAGCGCCAGATGATGATTTTATGTGTTTGTAAATGTGTGGGGTCAACATGGTACTCCATGATACATTGATATCATCAAGTTTATTATTCATGTTTTATTTTCATTGACTCAGTTCTTTGCATGAGGGGGACTTCTCAAGACCACAACCCTGTTACCGAAACTCCCCATATCTCTCTCTAGGAGAGCTCTCCTGCACCCTCAAAGCAGGTCAGCAGCCAGAGAAGCTCTGAGTTGGAGACAGACACCACCCCTGACATCTAAGTCTCAGTACACAAGCCTTGGTAACAGCCCCTGTTTAGCCAGAGTAAAGAGACTGTAATGGTAAAGCATTTTAGATCATTTATTTTTGATTCAGCGAGAGAGAGAGAGAGAGAGAGAGAGAGAGAGAGAGAGAGAGAGAGAGAGAAAAGAGGTAGCTAGCTATCTATTCTCAGGTGAAACCGAAAAGCAGACAAAGAGGGTAACAATGCTTTGATGAAAAAGCAAGGGAGGGAGAAAAAGATAGAGTCCAGATAGAGAGAGAAATAGCATCCACACTGTAACAGCATCATCCTACAGGTGGTTGTGTGGGTAGGAGGCTGTAGCCATGTCTCATAATTCAGTGGTTGAGTCCCATGTCACGTTGAAAGAGCATCCCCAGTCTACGGTCACTGTGCCTGGGAAGGGTGGCAGGCCACTACATGCTCCGGAGACAGAGGTGGACACTTACTGTCACAACAGACTAGACCCAGGAGGAGAAGGACAGAGTGGCTTAGCCCGCTGAGTGAGGCTGTGTGTGGGAGAGAGGGAGCGAGGAGAGATGGATGAGAGAGAGGGAGAGGTGGAGATAGGGTCATCACACGGAGATGTTCTGTAGTGATGCCATATAGAATTTTGGTTCATCATATCCAATGTGCAGTATTAGATGTTTGTGAATGGATGTCCCATCAAATGAGCACATTGAGAGCTTGGGACTATAAGGTTCTATCTGCAAAAAGATGATTCTTAGGTAATTGGCTTTAAATTCCAAAACCCCCATTGGTTTGAATGGTGTCAGCAGTTTTTTTGTATTGTATTCTTTTATACTTAAACACCTCTCTGGGATATGTGGGACGGTAGCGTAAAAAAATACAAGTATTTTACACAATTTTAAAGATAAAATTCTCATTAATCCAGCCACAGTGTCTGATTTCAAAAATGCTTTACAGCGAAAGCACCACAAACGATTATGTTAGTTCACCACCAACTCACAGAAAAACAGCCATTTTTCCAGTCAATGAGAGGAGTCACAAAAAGGCTTTGACGATCTTCATCAGATGACACTCATATGACTTCATGTTACACAATACATGTGTAACATATTGTTCGATAAAGTGCATATTTATATCAAAAAAATCGTATTTTACATTGGCGCGTAACGTTCAGTAGTTCTATAACATGCAGGGATTGTGCAGAAAGCCACATCTATTTACAGAAATGTTCATTATAAATGTTGATGAAAATACAACTGTTATACATGGAATTAGAGATATGCTTCTCCTTAATGCAACCGCTGTGTCAGATTTTTTTTTTACTTTACGGAAAAAGCAAACCATGCAATAATCTGAGTACAGCGTTCAGACAACAAAGCAGCCAAGATATCCGCCATATTGGGTGGTCGACATTAGTCAGAAATAGCATTATAAATATTCACTTACCTTTGATGATCTTCATCAGAATGCACTCCCAGGAATCGCAGTTCCACAATACATGTTTGTTTTGTTTGATAATGTCCATCATTTATGTCCAAATAGCTTCTTTTGTTAGGGCGTTTGGTTAACAAATCCAAAAGCAGGTCCAGCCGAACGTCGGACGAAAAGTTCAAAAAGTTCCGTGACAGCCCGTAGAAACTTGTCAAACTAAGTATAGAATCAATCTTTAGGATGTTTTTATCATAAATCTTCAATAATGTTCCAACCGGAGAATTCCTACGTCTGTAGAAAAGCAATGGAACGAGAGCTAATCTGCCAGACACCTGGCTCATTCCTCTCTCATTCGGTCCCACTTCACAGTAGAATCCTCAAACAAGGTTCTAAAGACTGTTGACATCTAGTGGAAGCCTTAGGAAGTGCAACATAACCAATATCCCACTCTATCTACAATAGGGGCTGAGTTAAAAAACTACAAGCCTCAGATTTCCCACTTCCTGGTTGGATTTTTCTCAGGTTTTCGCCTGCCATATGAGTTCTGTTATACTCACAGACATCATTCAAACCATTTTAGAAACTTCAGAGTGTTTTCTATCCAACACTACTAATAATATTCATATATTAGCATCTGGGACAGAGTAGTAGGCAGTTTACTCTGGGCACCTTATTCATCCAAGATACTAAATTCTGCCTCCCTGTCACCAAGAAGTTAACAACATGAATTGGGGTAGACATTGAACCCCCGCCTCCACCAGGGTGTAGAGCGGTTGACAAGGTACCCGGAGCCACGCACGGGTCTTGGGCGAGACAGGTGCACCATGCGGCCATGCCTAACGAGGAAAGTGGGGATGGAGTCGTTCGGACGCAACCCAGGCGACATGAAGAAGCCGAGGAAATAAGCTTGGGCGAGAGCCGAAACCACCCTCCCGGCCCAGAACCACACACAGAGAGAAGGAAGAAGCCTACCCAGTCTTCAGAGAGTCATAGATACTCCCGCTGTTTACCCGCGCTTCATTGGTCTATTTCGCTTGATAGCCCTCCGATCTGCACTTGTTTGATGGCCCTCGGACTTGCAGACGTTTTTTACCGTTATATATTTGTTCCCTTTCTTGAATTATAACTTACTGCCAAATTTACTATCATCCTGGGCTGATTGGTCAAGGCAATCCTTATCCTGAAGTTACAGATCTGACTTGCCGACTTCCCTTACCTACATTGTTCTAACATGCCATAGGCTGTTCAGCTTGGAGACCTGCTGCGGATATGGGTACGGCCCGGTGCGAGATTTACACCCTCTTCCCCGGATTTTCAAGGGACGGTGAGAGCTCACCGGACACGGACGGAACCGCAACACTTTCTACTGCCATCCAGGACCTCTATACCAGGCGGTGTCAGAGGAAGGCCCTAAAAATTGTCAAAGACTCCAGTCACCCTAGTCATAGTCACTACCTGTTCTTCCTGTAGTGTTTCTATTTGAATACTTTGATTTCTGACTTTATATTTAACCTTAGATTCAAGTACAGTGTTTCCACGTCTTTTAAGGGCTATTGGTCTATATAGGGCACCAGAAACACAATTAAAATATGAGAGAACGTGAGAGCACAAACTAGGGGAACAGATGATTCAAAATGTGCCAGACTGCCTCCTGGGTGGCGCAGTGGTTAAGGGCGCTGTACTGCAGTGCCAGCTGTGCCATCAGAGTCCCTGGGTTCGCGCCCAGGCTCTGTCGTAACCGGCCGCGACCGGGAGGTCCGTGGGGCGACGCACAATTGGCCTAGCGTCGCCCGGGTTAGGGAGGGCTTGGTCGGTAGGGGCGACTCCTGTGGCGGGCTGGGCGCAGTGTGCGCTAACCAAGGTGGCCAGGTGCACAGTGTTTCCTCCGGCACATTGGTGCGGCTGGCTTCCGGGTTGGATGTGTGCTGTGTTAAGAAGCAGTGCGGCTTGGTTGGGTTGTGTATCGGAGGACGCATGACTTTCAACCTTCGTCTCTCCCGAGCCCGTACGGGAGTTGTAGCGATGAGACAAGATAGCAGCTACTACAACAATTGGATACCACGAAATTGGGAAGAAAAAGGGGTAAAATTGAAAAAAAATAACTTACTGTAAGAATGACTGATTGGCATCATTGTCTCTACTTCAGTGTGTCATCAGCAAGAGAAATTTGGCAACTTAATTTGCTTTAGAAAAATGGTTAATGTCTGTGAAGTTGTTGACTCAGTAAAGGTTCACCTGTTAGTGAAGTAAGGTGTAATAGAATATCACTGCTTTCCTATAACTGCCTATGTGAAGTATAGTGCCAAGTATTGATAAAAGGCTGTAGCTAGAGGTGGCTACATTGATCATTGCAATGATTTATGTATATATCTGTGTTATTTTACTGTGTTACATCAATTCAATAATGACAATGTCAATGTCACACCCTGGTCAAAGTATTTTGTGTTTATCTTTATTTATTTGGTCCGGCCAGGGTGTGGCATGGGTTTTTGTATGTGGTGTGTATGTGTGGGGATTGTAGCTAGTGGGGTGTTCTAGCTAAGTCTATGGCTGTCTGAAGTGGTTCTCAATCAGAGGCAGGTGTTTATCGTTGTCTCTGATTGGGAACCATATTTAGGCAGCCATATTCTTTGAGTTTGTCGTGGGTGATTGTCCTTAGTGTCCTGATGTCATTGTTCTGTGTTAGGATACACAAGTATAGGCTGTTTCGGGTTTTGTTAAGTTTATTGTTTTGGTAGTGTTTGTGTTTAGTGTGTTAATTCATTAAACATGGATTGCAATAGACACGCCGCATTTTGGTCCGACTCTCCTTCTCATATAGAAAACCGTTACAGAATCACCCACCACAAAGGGACCAAGCAGCGTGTCAACAGGCAAGAACAGCCCAAAGTGGAGTACAGTATGGACTATACTTCTTGGGAGGAGATAGACAGGTGGGCGGTCGACCCAGGGAGAGTGCCGGAGCCCGCCTGGGATTCGATGGAGCAGTGCGCGGAAGGATATAGGAGAATGGAGTTTGCGAAGCAAGCAAGGCGGCGCGGACGGAGGCCCCATAGTCAGCCCCAAAAATTTCTTGGGGGGGGGCTCAGGGAGAGTGTGGCAGAGTCAGGAGCCAGACCTGAGCCAACTCTCCCTGTTTATCGTGAGGAGCCAAGGAGGAGACCAGAGCCGGTGTTGGAGGTGAGCGAAACAGAGACTGTGAAGGAGTTAATGGGGAAATTGGAGGAGAGAGAAATGAGGGAGTTGCTGTGTTGGTGTTTTAAACATGGAATTCGCCCGACGGAGCGTGTCGGGGATTTGATGGCACCTGGGTCAGCGCTCCATACTCGTCCTGAGGTGCGTGTTAGTCGGCTGGTTAAGATGGTGCCAGTCTCACGTACCAGGCCTCCTGTGCACCTCCCTAGCCTTGCACGTCCTGTGCCAGCACCGCTCTCAAGATCTCCAGTACGCCTTCACGGTCTAACCCATCCTGTGCCACCTCCACACCCCAGCCCTCCGGTAGCAGCTCCCCGCACCAGGCTTCCTGTGCGTGTCCTCGGCCCAGTACCACCAGTGCCAGCACCACGCATCAGGCCTATAGTGCGCCTCGCCTGTCCAGCGCTGTCGGAGCCCTCCTCCTCTCCAGCGCTGTCGGAGTCTCCCGCCTGTTCAGAGTTGCCAGTTAGCATAGAGCTGCCAGTTAGCATAGAGCTGCCAGTTAGCATAGAGCTGCCAGTTAGCATAGAGCTGCCAGTTAGCATAGAGCTGCCAGTTAGCATAGAGCTGCCAGTCTGCAAGGAGCTGCCAGTCTGCAAGGAGCTGCCAGTCTGCATAGAGCTGCCAGTCTGTAAGGAGCTGCCAGTCTGCAAGGAGCCGCCAGAGCTGCCTGTCTGCAGGATGCTGCCAGTCTGCAAGGAGCCGCCAGAGCTGCCAGTCTGCAAGGAGCCGCCAGAGCTGCCAGTTAGCATGGAGCAGCCAGGGCCGCCAGTCAGCATGGAGCAGCCAGGGCCGCCAGTCAGCATGGAGCAGCCAGGGCCGCCAGTCAGCATGGAGCAGCCAGGGCCGCCAGTCAGCATGGAGCAGCCAGTCAGCATGGAGCAGCCAGTCAGCATGGAGCAGCCAGAGCAGCCAGTCAGCATGGAGCAGCCAGAGCTGCCAGTCAGCATGGAGCAGCCAGTCAGCATGGAGCAGCCAGAGCTGCCAGTCAGCATGGAGCAGCCAGTCAGCATGGAGCAGCCAGTCAGCATGGAGCAGCCAGAGCTGCCAGTCAGCATGGAGCAGCCAGTCAGCATGGAGCAGCCAGAGCTGCCAGTCATCATGGAGCAGCCAGTCAGCATGGAGCAGCCAGATCTGCCAGTCGACCAGACTCTTCCAGATCTGCCAGTCGACCAGACTCTTCCAGATCTGCCAGTCGACCAGACTCTCCCAGATCTGCCAGTCGACCAGACTCTTCCAGATCTGCCAGTCGACCAGACTCTTCCAGATCTGCCAGTCGACCAGAATCTTCCAGATCCGCCAGTCGACCAGAATCTTCCAGATCCGCCAGTCGACCAGAATCTTCCAGATCTGCCAGTCGACCAGACTCTTCCAGATCTGCCAGTCGACCAGACTCTTCCAGATCTGCCAGTCGACCAGACTCTTCAAGATCTGCCAGTCGACCAGACTCTTCCAGATCTGCCAGTCAGCCAGGATCTGCCAGTCAGCCAGGATCTGCCGAAACCACCAGCCAGCCAGGTAGATTCATCAACCTGCCTGAGCTTCCTCTCACTCCTGAGCTTCCTCTCACTCCTGAGCTTCCCCTCAGTCCCGAGCTGCCTCAGTCCCGAGCTGCCCCTCAGTCCCGATCTGCTCCTCAGTCCAGTGGGGTTCTGGGTGAGGACTACTAGGCCATGGTCGGCGGCGAGGGTGGACTATCCAGGGACGCGAGGAGAAGGGACTAAGACTTTGATTGAGTGGGGTCCACGTCCCGCGCCGGAGCCGCCACCATGGACAGACGCCCACCCGGACCCTCCCTATTGTTTTGAGGTGCGTTCGGGAGTCCGCACCTTAGGGGGGGGGTTCTGTCACACCCTGGTCAAAGTATTTTGTGTTTATCTTTATTTATTTGGTCCGGCCAGGGTGTGGCATGGGTTTTTGTATGTGGTGTGTATGTGTGGGGATTGTAGCTAGTGGGGTGTTCTAGCTAAGTCTATGGCTGTCTGAAGTGGTTCTCAATCAGAGGCAGGTGTTTATCGTTGTCTCTGATTGGGAACCATATTTAGGCAGCCATATTCTTTGAGTTTGTCGTGGGTGATTGTCCTTAGTGTCCTGATGTCATTGTTCTGTGTTAGGATACACAAGTATAGGCTGTTTCGGGTTTTGTTAAGTTTATTGTTTTGGTAGTGTTTGTGTTTAGTGTGTTAATTCATTAAACATGGATTGCAATAGACACGCCGCATTTTGGTCCGACTCTCCTTCTCATATAGAAAACCGTTACAGTCAATAACAATTCACTCTCATACCAGTCCTATTGGATAGTAGGAATGTTAGCATTCAGCTAGAGATGTGCTCTACTGCTTCAAGGCCCAAAAGTTGTCGTCATGTGTCATGCTACTTCACTAGTTGATGTGCAGAATCTAAAAAAATGTGCATTAGAAGCTTGAAATGAGGCTAGTACATTACAGTTTTTGAAGGTTGAATCTAATACAAGCTAAATTAGCTGAGACTAATTCAAAGTGAGAGATGAATTCCAGGGTAACATCACAAAGAGAAATGCTAACGAGTTAGTAAGAGGATACTGGCGCTGCTGGTCTGATTTATAGTTAGAAGACAATGGTGCTCTCATTTAGTAGGTTGCTAATGTGCAGTTTACATGATTCTCTCTCTCCCTCCATGCCTCTCTCTCTAGCCCTTTACCACTCTCTCTTTCTTTCTCTCTGTCGCTCCCTCCCTGCCTCCCTCCCTCCCTCTCCCTCTCTGGTATTGATGACATGCATTACTGGCACGGTGAGATGTCTTATAGGCAGAAGCATAGCAGTGCGGTGTGCAGAGCCTGAGCCAGTCAGAAGAGAGGAGGGGAGCTTTGGCAATGCCGCCCGGGGCTATGACATCAATCAGACCTCTGTACCCACGACCCACAGAGAACTGACCGCCTCAACAGCAGCGCTACAGGGCACCATCAATCACTCTCATATGTGAATGCTCTTTAATGGCGAATACAAACACATGCAGCCTGCCACTCTATTCTCTCAACAACACTATCGTCGGTTTTGGAGGTCATTCACTGAATGTAATGTATGCCTGATAAGAGAAACAATGAGAAAATGTCAAGTAGACAGACATTCTGCTCAAATAACACCCCCACCACCTCCCTGCTGCACTCACCCCTGCCTCTGCCACAGCAGGCGGGTGACTCTTCCCCTCCCTGTGGGACCAATGTGTGAAAACATAAAAGCATGAGTACAAAACATGAAATAAGGCATTTTATGTAAGCAATGTAAGCAAATGACTGCACAGGGGATGTTACATCTATATATGCATGCTAGCTTCCAGCTATAATGCAACATTGAGTCTGAAAGACTTAGGGTACAGTATGTGGTTGGGTGCTGGACCCCCCAGTGACTTTGTGAGAAAACAAAGCTTTTCACACTAAACCCATGAGCCAGCGGTGCAATTAAAGCACTAACCTGTCCCATGAATGTTTAATGAATTCAGGTCATCACTCAGTTCCTGGGTCATATGGAGACGCAAAAACACACACCACACCGCACCACAATACACCACACCAAAACACAGCAGAGTAAAACATAACACAACACAACACAGCACAGCAAAACAGAACACAACACAGCAAAACACAACAGAACACAACACAGCACAGCAAAACACAACACAACACAGCACAGCAAAACACAACACAACACAACACACCACAGCACAGCAAAACACAACACAACACACCACAGCACAGCAAAACACAACACGACACACCACAGCACAGCACAGCAAAGCATAACAGAACACAACACAGCACAGCAAAACACAACACAACACAACACACCACAGCACAGCAAAACATAACAGAACACACCACAACACAGCACAGCAAAACAGAATACAACACAACACACCACAGCACAGCAAAACACAACACAAGGACAGCAGCAATTAGGCCAACACCTCAGGCTCTGTACTGGCTTTGGGTTTTATTACATGACTCCTGTAGTAATACCTACAGCAAAGGTACTATTCCAGAATTTTGGCAGGTTCATTTCTGCTCCCCCCAATTTCACTGGATGTTGGTCAGGTGGGACGCTACCGTCCCACGTACCCTAGTGAGGTTAATATTTCAATGCTACATTAACATTACAGGCTACGGGCCATATGCAGATGTGGATGCGATGAGAAGAACATAGAGTAGGTGATGTTGGCTGCTGTGGCCCTTTTCCCTGTGAGCCTTTAGCACCTCTTAGTGGTGAGATAGGATAATTGCAATCAGGACTGAGGAATTCACACCATAATGTGGACAAACGGTGTGTGTAAAATACCCCTATATGCTCTTTGGACAAAATAGTTATTGCAGACATTCTCTGTTTGTCAAGCCCCTATTAGTGTACTATGTAGATCTCATCGGAACCATCAGAACCACTAGCCTACCCTGGGGTGGCAGGGTAGCCTGGTGGTTAGACTGTTGGACTAGCAAGTTCAAATCCCCGAGCTGACAAGGTACAAATGTGTCGTTCTGCCTTAAAACCTAGCGAGGGTTTTGTTAGACTTGCTAATCATTCATAAACGATGAGCACATGGGCAAGGTACATTTTGGTGTATCTTATTCAAATCTCAATTTCCATTAGCGGACATGAATGATGGAGAGTTGACGTTAATGACGAAGATGATATTGCTAAGAATATCTTCTATCTATCTAAGGATTCTTGTCATCTTTCATTATTTTTAACATCATTGTAATGAGAGGTTAGAATAAGATTCGGATCGTACTGTATGAGCCCCTGCTGTGTTGCTGGAAGATTAACAGCAGGTGGTATCAAAGACTACATTGAGTAGTGAGCAGGGAGAGCCAGGCGGGATGAACGCCTCGATACACTCATCACACTCCTGCATGGGTTTGGCTTCAACGTCAACACTCAGACTCATTATATCATAACATCATATCATGTCTGCCAATCAACCAGGGTCCTATCTATAGGCTTAAATCCACACTTGTTGAAGTCATGTACTCTAACAAAGCCAGGCAAGGCTTAATTAATACTTAACTACTGACAATAACAAATACAGTGCCTTCAGAAAGTATTCATGCCCTTGGACTTTTTTCCACATGTTGTTGTGTTTTACAGACTGAATTTAAAATTGATTAAATTGAGATTTTTGGGGGGTCACTGGCCTACACACAATACCCCATAATGTCGAAGTGTATTTTTTTTTATATACAAATAATAATAAATAAATGAAAAGCTGAAATGTTTGAGCCAATAAGTATTCAACCCCTCTGTTGTGGCAAGCTTAAATAAGCTCAGGAGTCAACATTTGTGTAACAAATCACATAATAAGTTGCGTGGACTCACTGTGCAATAATAGTGTTTAACATGATTTTTTGATTGACTACCTTACCTCTGTACCCCACACATACAACTATTTGTAAGATCCCTCAGTCGAGCAGTGAAAATCAAACACAGATTCAACCATAAAGGCCAGGGAGGTTTTCAAAAACCTTGCAAAGAAGGGCACCTATTGGTGGATGGGTAAAAATATGAATAAAGCCGACATTCAATTCCCTTTGAGCATGGTGAAGGTATTAATTACACGTTGGAGGGTGTGTCAATACACCCAGTCACTACAAAGAAACAGTCGTCCATCCTAACTCAGCTGCCGGACAGGATTTTACCGTGAGGACAAACGTGACTTTAAAATAGTTACTGAGTTTAATGTCTGTGATAGAAAACTACAACATTGTAGTTACTCCACAATACTAACCTAACTGACAGAGTGAAAAGAAGGAAGCCTGTACAGAATAAATATATTCCAAAACATTCATCCTGTTTGCAACAACCCCACTGAAAGTAATACTGCAAAAAATGTGGCAAAGCAATTCACTTTTTGTTTAGGGCAAATCTAATACAGCACGTTACTGAGTACCACTCTCCATATTTTGAAGCATAGTGGTCGCTGCTCATGGTATGTGTGTGCTTGTAATCGTTAAGACTGGAGAGTTTTCAGGATAAAAAATAAACTGAATGAAGCACAGACAAAATGCTAGAGAAAAACCTGGTTCAGTCTACTTTCCACCAGATACTGGGAAATTAATTCACATTTCAGCAGGACAATAACCTAAAACAGGCTAAATCTACATTGGAGTTGCTTACCAAGAAGACAGTGAATGTTCCTGAGTGGCCGAGTTACAGTTTTTACTTAAATCAGCTTGAACATTTATGGCAAGATTTGCAATGATTTGACAGAGCTTGAAGAATTTAGAAATTAATAATGGGCAGATATTGTACAATCCAGGTTTGCAAAGCTCTTAGAGACTTACCCAGAAAGACTCACAGCTGTAATCGCTGCCAAAGGTGATTCTAACATGTATTGACTCAGTGGTGTGAATACTTATGTAAATTAAATATTCTGTATTTAATTTTCTATAAATTTGCAAACATGTCATTTTTCCATTACAGGGTATTGTGTGTAGATGAAAAACAATTTAATCAACTTTGAATTCACTTTACAATTTACTTTACATTTGGGAACTTGCATATCCTGAGGAAGCAGTGGTCATTTCATGGTCAATGATACAAAAAGAAGGCAAATGATAAGACAAAGGCGTAACACACACACTTAGACAATCATGCCCCGCCCTCTCCAACTTCCTGCTCCTTGCGTACTCCACCTCTCATTCCCTGTGGCCCGGCCCGTGTTTCCCTTCTTCCCCTGTCCCCATGTGAGCGCCTGCCACTCTGGCTCCTGGCTGTGGTGCTCTATCAGTGTCATCACTTAGGATGGACTCCCCACCACTCTACCTGCCTCTGCTGCTGACCAGTCTGCTCACCCTCTGTAAGGACCCAGCACTCTACTTTCTGAGCTCAGAAAGGTTACCTTTAGTTCATATGTATGTCTGTCTCTCACATCGCTTGCTTTCTATTCTTAATCCTCCTCCTCTGTCTCCCTCCACTTATCTCCACTCACAGGGCAAGGGGCAGGAGCTCAGTCATGTAAGTATGAGATACAATTACTTTCTGTATTTGATGGCACTTTAATAAATGCACCAGAGAGCTGGAAGAGTCCCGGCATAGAGACAGTTTGAGGGCAGTTGGTCCTCTCTACGGTTGATAAGCGCCTATTTTTATGCCTCACACAAAATAGTTATTTTTGTAGGAAATGGGTATTGTGAGTGTCTGGCTTCCTTGACATTTTCATGTTTTTCATTCGATTTATTGAAGGTATTTTAAGCAGAATACGCAGCTGGTTTCATTGTTTTGTGTCAGCATTTGAATGAGCTTCTGAGATGTTGAACCTATTTGATCCCCCTACATTCTCAGATACTGTAATGGTTTTATTTTTCTCAGCAACTTAGTTCATTCTGAGCTCTTGGTGGGGTATTGAGAGGGAGCTGGTGGCATATAACTGTAATAACAGACCGTATCTATTCCCGAAGGCTGAGTCACAAATTTGGCTCCAAAGTACTTTTGGCTCAGGTCTCAGCCTTTTCTCCTGCATGGCTGAGCTGTATGTGTTACCTATTCTAAAAGCATTACCAGGGAGGATATGGAACAAAATGCCCACTTTGTTGTGTCAGCTCAGGCCCAATAATGTTGTTGATATTGAGTGCGAACAGGAGCCAAGGTAAGGCCACAGACCTCCCAGGGGAGGGGACGGTTGCTCTGTGTTTGTTAGTGTTTTCCTCCTTTCCTTCCTCCTTCACCTCCTGCTTACTGTGCGGTGGAGTGGAGGGTCGCCAGGCACACCTCCTGCTTACTGTGCGGTGGAGTGGAGGGTCGCCAGGCACACCTCCTGCTTACTGTGCAGTGGAGTGGATGGTCGCCAGGCACACCTCCTGCTTACTGTGCGGTGGAGTGGAGGGTCGCCAGGAACACCTCCTGCTTACTGTGCAGTGGAGTGGAGGGTCGCCAGGCACACCTCCTGCTTACTGTGCAGTGGAGTGGAGGATCGCCAGGCACACCTCCTGCTTACTGTGCAGTGGAGTGGAGGGCCGCCACGCACACCTCCTGCTTACTGTGCAGTGGAGTGGAGGGTCGCCAGGCACACCTCCTGCTTACTGTGCAGTGGAGTAGAGGGTCGCCAGGCACACCTCCTGCTTTACTGTGCAGTGGAGTGGAGGGTCGCCAGGCACACCTCCTGCTTACTGTGCAGTGGAGTGGAGGGTCGCCAGGCACACCTCCTGCTTACTGTGCAGTGGAGTGGAGGGTCGCCAGGAACACCTCCTGCTTACTGTGCAGTGGAGTGGAGGGCCGCCACGCACACCTCCTGCTTTACTGTGCAGTGGAGTGGAGGGCCGCCAGGCACACCTCCTGCTTACTGTGCAGTGGAGTGGAGGGCCGCCACGCACACCTCCTGCTTTACTGTGCAGTGGAGTGGAGGGTCGCCAGGAACACCTCCTGCTTACTGTGCAGTGGAGTGGAGGGTCGCCAGGCACACCTCCTGCTTACTGTGCAGTGGAGTGGAGGGTCGCCAGGCACACCTCCTGCTTACTGTGCAGTGGAGTGGAGGGTCGCCAGGCACACCTCCTGCTTACTGTGCAGTGGAGTGGAGGGTCGCCAGGCACACCTCCTGCTTACTGTGCAGTGGAGTGGAGGGTCGCCAGGCACACCTCCTGCTTACTGTGCAGTGGAGTGGAGGGTCGCCAGGCACACCTCCTGCTTTACTGTGCAGTGGAGTGGAGGGTCGCCAGGCACACCTCCTGCTTACTGTGCAGTGGAGTGGAGGGCCGCCACGCACCAGGGAAGGGTCTTCCTCAGTCTGGAGGACTCTACCTGCACTGTAAAGGAGAAAGCATAGAGGGAACTCTCTGGCTGGTCTTGAAGAATAGTCCATTTAGCCTTGGGTATTTTGTACCCCAAATAGTAGTCTGCATTAGCCTTGGATGTCATGGTGTCTTTGTGTGTCTGTGTGTGTGGTTGTCTAGTATTCACCATAGATAGTGTGACACTCAAACTGGACCCAAGTGGTGAGGTAACCAGTGGGACCTTTATGGACCTGAACTGTGAGGTCAGCGTCAGCCATCACCAGTCCCACCCCCTGACACACAGCTTCAACTTCCTGAGAGACGATGTCCTGGTCTACTCCAAAAATACCACCGAACCTGCGGTCCTTCACCAGCTCACCCCGGCCAGGGCTGCCAACTCTGGCACTTACAAGTGCCAGGTCATACATAGTTCAAGACAAGAGCAAAGGCAGCAGCACCCACAGACTCACCGTCACAGGTACTGCTGAAATGGATCCATGATTATATTGACTTTCTGGTAAAACTCTCTAGATCTCTAGATCCCGTAGGGCGGTGCACAATTGGCCCAGCGTCGTCCGGGTCAGGGTTTGGCCGGGGTAGGCCGTCATTGTAAATAAGAATTTGTTCTTAACTGACTTGCCTTTTTAAATAAAGGTTAAATAAATGAAATAAAATAAAAATATCTTCATTCGTAATCCATTATATGTAGGTACATACAGTATCAAGTATTTTCCTCCTGATGATGCATGGTATGTGACATCCTAGTGACTGACACTGATTGTTCGACCACAGGCTTGCAGACGCCTGTGCTGCAGGTGACCTCCCAGATCCTGTTTGAGGGGGATGAGGTGGCAGCTACCTGCAGCGCCCCAGATGAGTCCGGCTCCCTGCTCTTCCACTTCTACCGGGACCAGGAGGAGATCAAGCAGGTGAGAGCCAGTGGGAACTCAGTGGAGACCAGGCTGGAGCTGAAGCATTCTGGGGACACACACCTGTGCTGTTACTTTGAAATCACCATGCTGCCTGATGCTGGGAGGTCCAACAACAGTAACACTGTCAAGGTCATGGTCAAAGGTAAGAGTGGGGTTGAATGCTGACTATATCTGTTGCATTTGTTATTGGAAGGTACCGGTTCAGATTTATAGTAGCTATGGGCATTATGCTTCTGTGTGCTTCAATATTTGAACACCCGTAAGAAAATAAATGTTGGGTTAAAGAGTTGCTCTGTTCTTCTGTTGTATCATTAAGAACTTTTCATCACACCCGTCATGAACATTCTTCCTGGTAAAGACGTGATTTTTTAAAAATGTTTATTTAATTTTACCCCTTTTTTCTCCCCAATTTCATGGTATCCAATTGTTAGTAGCTACTATCTTGTCTCATCACTACAACTCCCGTACGGGCTCGGGAGAGACGAAAGTTGAAAGTCATGCGTCCTCCGATACACAACCCAACCAAGCCGCACTGCTTCTTAACACAGCGCACATCCAACCCGGAAGCCAGCCGCACCAATGAGCCGGAGGAAACACCGTGCACCTGGCAACCTTGGTTAGCGTGCACTGCGCCCGGCCCGACGACACTATGCCAATTGTGCGTCGCCCCTCGGACCTCCCGGTCGCGGCCGGTTACAACAGAGCCTGGGCGCGAACCCAGAGTCTCTGGTGGCACAGCCCTTAACCACTGCGCCACCCGGGAGGCTGGTAAAGATGTGATTGAGGGTGACATTGTCGAGTTTGTCTGTCGAGTGGTGATCCCCCCACCCAATGTGACGGTCTTCCTGACCAAGGCCAAGAGGATGCTTAAGACAGCCTACATTAGTCTCAGTCATTCGCTCAGAGTGCTGGCTGAGGACTCTGGGGAGTATGTGTGCAAGGCGGACAGAGGCAATGTTCAGAAAGAAGCCTATGAGAGCATCAAAGTCAAAGGCAAGTATTGGATGTCTGACTGTGTTGTAAAAGGTTGGGCCACAGCGTGTGAGCGTTTTCTAACTTAATTTAATGTTTCGCCATTCCAAAGTATCTTTGAATTTAATGTTTGACACTCTGCTTTTTCTGTCTGATCCCCACAGAGTTGTTTTCCAAGCCAGTCCTGGTGATGAAGCCCAGAGAGGTGTTTGAGACAGAGCACTTCACACTGAACTGTGATACTGACCGCTATTCCCATGAGAGAATCAACATTGGGGACGTGAAGTACTCCCTGTACAGGAACCAGGTCCTACTGACATCAGGAGGGAACTACAGTGCCACAGCACGCCCCTCCCTTAATGGAAATTACTCCTGCCAGGCCCAAGCCCAAGGAAGAGGCCAAACCAAAAAGATCTTCAAAAACAGCACACAGATTGTCCTCAAGGCAAAAGGTGAGTCTCGCTGTGTGGTGTGGTGGTTAATTTCTTTACTTTCAAAAGAGGAGAGACAAACTTATCACACAAGTCAGAGATATACTTAAACTGAATCTTTATTAACTTATTAATAAGGAAGCAGGTCAATACAACCCACACATATAAAGTGAATCGATTGAGTGCCCTACGATAATGATGGCTGGTCGACGAATCACCCTCAGATGATTCGTTGAGAGCCTCGATACAAAGGTACAAAAGTATTTTATAGCCAAGATACACCCCCTTCAGTCTACATGACAAACAACAGACGTATAGAATGGGTTACAAGTTTAAGATTTGTATGAAAGATACTGTCTGCTGTGAATTATAAGTATCTGCTGTAATAACTTCTCATTGTGTAGAAACCAGGGTCTGGCCCCGAGCCATCTCTCCCTGGTAGCTTCCAGTCAGGCACACAGACACTAATCATGCTATGGAATGCGGTCTTGTTAGGTTTATCACCCAGAAGATATTGTAAATCTTCTGTCAGTGTTAAATCTCCTAGAGGCCCACTTTCAGTAGAACACACACAGATATATGAGTGTTCTAACAACCCCTTATTATGTTGCATAAAACAACCATTTGATGAAATAACAGCATTATAAAAACCTTGTAATTTCTGTTCTGACAGTGGATGGGGTCATATTAAAAACACTCTCATTCAACATTCTCAAACATTGCATGTGCTTTATTTTCTAACAGTTTTTCTCTTCTCTGGTCTCATTCTGTCTTATTCGTTCTCTTTTTTGTTCCCCCTCTCCCTCTGTCAGTGCCTGTGTCAGTCCCTCTTCTGAGCGTGGTAGGGGGCAGGTTGATCCTGGGCAAGCCCTTCCAGTTACAGTCAGAGTGACAACGGTAGTCTGCCCATCACCTACCCTGCTGAGCCCCCACAGACAAGCTGAGTTCAGGGTGGTCCGCAGACCCTGGGATCTGGCCCTCTTCAACATCACCTCCATCCATAGGAGCATTGACATCCACAGCTTCTCCTGCAAGGCCGAGAACAACCCCAGTCAGCCCTACATGGAGAGCTCAGGAGAGCACCTCCGACGCACTGCCACCATCATAGGTGAGTTGGCCACACCACCTGTTTATAACAGAACCAAATGTATACATACATACATACATACATACATACATACATACATACATACATAACATACATAACATACATAACATACATAACATACACACACCTACATATGGCTCTAGTTTATAAAAGGGAGATGCTGGTACAGTCAGTCTAACTGATAACATAGTAGATTTACTGTAATGACTCAACAACATTAATTCCCCACAGAGCCTGTGTCCAGGCCAGTACTGACCTTGACACCCAAAATGAGGGACGTGGCTGAGGGGGAGGACCTGACCCTAACCTGCACTGTCCAGCGGGGCACACCCCCCATCACCTACACATGGTATCACACAAAGAGTGCCCTGCCCCTGGTGTCCAAGACCACCAATGACATGCGATTATCCCACTCGTTTCAAGGTGTCAGTAGAGAGCACGGAGGCGGATACTACTGCGTCACTAACAACCCATCCAATGACAGCCAGAGGAGTGCCATGGTCACTGTTGGAGGTGAGAGGGGAAGGGATCTTGCAGATGAAAGCATTATCACACAGACACACTGGTGTGTGACTAGAAGTCATTTAGCTAAATCCACTGTGGCTGAACTTGACCTGAGGTAACCTCTGTAACCTTGCTGTCTGCAGTGAAGTTGGCTGGCTGGAAGAAGGGGCTGATCGCAGTCTTCTGCATCCTGCTCACAGTGTCTCTCATCATCATCATCCTCGTTAAGAAATGCCTTCTTCCATTCAGAAGAGAGAGAACAGTGGAGCTGTCAGTGTGAGTAGGCCTGGCTTTGACTTCATCATACTACCATAGTCTATTCACAAACCATTGAATGTACAGTGATGCACAATTCTTTGTTTGGGAAGATGTGAATATTAAATCGATAAAGGTCATATAGGAGTTTCCTGTTTAATTGTTCATTGTGTTTTCTTGTTCCCCTTCTCTCAGGAAGCCAGCAAGCACTAAAACAGACGAGACTCTGAGTCTGACCCATGGAGAAGTCAATGAGGCTGCCAATGGTAAGATCTGTCTACTGATTTACTGTACAGTAGAACCTATATCTGCTGTCAGGACTTCACACTACTAAACCTTTGGCCCATGATAGAAAGTTGATGGAGTCTTGCAGACCCCTACCATCTCAGCCCTAACCTTGCTCCAACCCTTCATCCTCTCAGGATGTCATCTCTCTTCCTCTCTGTGTGTTCCTTCCTCCTAGCTTGGCTCAGGGTAAAGAGCAGGTGAGGGGATGCATACCTAATATGGCAAAGCAATGAATGTTTCATCCAATTGAATGTGACCGGTGTCCTGTATGACTGACCCCTGGTCTCTGTGTTTTGCAGTCACTCCTGGGGTCATGGGAAGGAGCGTCTGGAGTGATCACATCTCAGGCTCAGGTGAATGTACCAGAGTTCATGAGGTCAACTCCTACATTTCAACAGTAGGAACATTAACTATGTGACTATTCATGTCTAACATTGTGTGACTTAAAACCCCGGCCTGAACCAGAGCCAAAACCAGAACAAGGATCAGAGCAAGACGGACAACTTGAATGACCACCATCAATATTTATTCTCTAATTTATTCAGCATATTGAACAACTGGAGCTGTTATTGATTTGAATGCATTTGTATATTTTCTATATTTTTTACACCTCTTCTTCTTAACCTTTTGTACAGTCTTTAAATGCCTGTAATTATGCCTTTGTGAATTGAGAATAAAACAATGCAGCAGAATGGGAGACCTTGTCCTGTGTCTCAATGAGACAAAAATAGTTATTGACGGTTTCCGTCATCTCTCCTGAGAACGTGCACATAGGATGTGTGTTGTGACCCAGAGGAAAATACACACAAATACATTTTCCTCCATTGTGAGCTGAGCTCCATGGACAGGAAGGAAACCTTTGAAGCCTGCAGGGTGTAGTGACAGTCATGCGCTGTGACACCCCCGTAGAGAAGTGTGACAATATGAGAAAAGAAAGTCTATACCCCCTGGTGGGGGACCAGGCAAACCACTCTCCCTCTCCTGACCAGAGGAGGGCAGCACCTTGCTTATGATTCAGTAGGGAAACTTGGTGCCGAGCTGCTGAAATCATGTGAGAGGCTTCCACTGTGTTTTAGCATCAAGGCATATCAGTTTCAGTTTCCTTCCTTTCATGGCTTTGATTGACGAGTAGTGACTCAATAAGTTATGAGTTCATACAGTAGTCAATTCCTTTTCTCAGTAGTTGGCTACCAGAGGAGATTAAAAACAGACAAACAAACTTTAAAGTGTAGGCTATATTGTCTTTGTACAAAGGTGTACACCGAACTGAAGTCATTTCAGAACCTCTCTTCAGTCTGGAAGACTAGTGGAGTCATCATGCCCAAGGGAACACAACAACATTACATTAGTAAGGTCTGTGCCATCACATATCCTTGATCACAAAATATAAATATCTATATTAGCTATATTATTTTTGTTTATTCAAAAAGCTTAATGAGACATCACCAAGGTGATCTGAACAACAAAGGCCTATAGCCCACAAGAGGTTGATTCGTTCATTAATATCATGGCACATGTTGTTGACTGTCCAGCTCATGTGGATTTGCCTTTTGACAGGAAGCTCTTAGGGAAGTTGAAAGACTGACCAACCCTGTGTGAAAAGCCATAAAACCCCGACAACACAGCTAAACACCCTCAGCCTGCCACCCACTTAAATGCTCTCAACCACATGCCCAGTTCAGTCTAACGTATACTGTATACCACAGCCCTTAGGATGAAGCATTTATCTTCATTAGAGATAGCCCAGTCCCTTGTTTGGATTATGTTTCAGTTATTTGTGTGTGCATGCTTCAGCTGTGTGTGTGTTTGTGTGCGCACCTGTGTGAGACAGAGAGGGAGCAGTACAGAGGGGGAAGTAAGGGTGAACACAAGAGAGAGAGAGAGAGAAAGAGAGAGCTCTAGTGACAGTGTGTCTGAGCTAGGGCTCCTCCTTCCCCACCTCAGGTCATGTGGAGTTTGAATCGCCATCCTAGCAAGCATGAATGTAAGGAAAAGTTCAGAGTGACAAGTCCAGCCACCTTTAGTGTAGTCAAACTATTCACTATTGATTCTCGTACTGGAAAGTTCGAAATGTAACAACACACTAGAATATTTCATGTCCATGCAAATCTATTTTGTAATATGATACGGTAAGAAAGAAAATAAGTACTGCTATTTTAGGTAATCCCCCAAGGGGAAGACAAAACGATCGATAAAGACGGCCCCTTTAAGAGGAGGCCTTGGGTCCAATCTATGAATGGATAGTTTTCCAAAATGCGTTCCAAAATGAAAACCGAATCCATCTCCGTGTTTCAGCAGTCTGGATCTCTGCAGGTTGTTATTACTGTATCGTTACATCACACCCGGCAGTTTCAGCTTTTAGAGTGTGGGTGAATGAATCATATTACTTAACAGGTCTGTCCTGACAGCGGTTAGCAGCATATTTTGAGAACTGGCAGCGGGAGGTCATGTGCTGCTATGGAATTAAAATGACTGTAGCAGAAGTAGAATAAAGAAGAATATGGTGGCTGGGTATTAATGAGCGGGTTTTAACCTGTTCAAGCAATTTTTGGACGACATTTACTATAGCTCAGATTGGCTTTTTCATTTTCAACTGCACAATAATAAAGCCAAAGTTCTATAAGTTTACACCCTGTGTCCTATACTCTCTTCCTCCGCAAGGACAGAACATACAGAAATAACCCCACGTTTGGTGTATCTGCTGAGGCCATCTCCTGCATACCTCGCGGCGTCAACCCGGCCACCCTCCTCTCCAAACCCTGACATGTCCTGGCCATGGATGGTGCTGTCCTCTTCAGAGGGCCTGGTCTGATGTTTGAAGAGCCTGTCTACCCTGTCAAATACACACTGCTGCATTTACCATGTTCCTGCATCCATCATGTGAGGTCATGTGCTGTCATAGACGCTGTGGATTCCTGTTACATGTCATCTGCCCATCTGCACAGGAGAAGACCAGACGGTACGTCCTCCCTAGTCACAAGACCACTGGCGTGGTAACTAGATAGGACAGGTTTTCTTAATGTCTTTATAATGTTGATACAGTAGGAGAGAGTGATAAATGTGTCTTTGGGACTTTTCACTTTTAGAAGTGTGGGACGCTGTGTCCCTTTATTTTTACTGCTTGTGTGTTCGTGTCTCAGCAAGGAAACCTGATCTGGCCCCTCCTGTATCTGAAGCAGGATTCCAGCTACACCATTGGCTACGCTGCTAAAATTGGCACGTTGACCCCTATGAATATTATGTTTTTCACTTGGCCTTATGGGGCCAGTGTTGTGCACTGCTGAGACTCAGTGGTGAGGTCATCGCGGCAGCAGGTTCATTGTTCTTAGATTTGCTACTATCACAAATGAAGACGTTTCCAGGTACTTATGAGTTTGTGCTTTACAGTTGTACACAGTGTTCAAGATTACTGTGTTTTTCAGATATCGCAAAATACTGCTATCAGCAGACACCATAGTTACAACATGATTGTCAACATGATGTAAACTTTATGTTCATTTTCCCCCTTTCATGAGTAATGGATCAGCTCATCTGATTCAAATCTCAGACAGTCATTGAAGTCATGTAAACAAGCAACAAGGTATGTCATACTGTATAACACTACATACGAAGAATATAGTAGGTTTACACAAACAAGCTCAGCTCCCATCCTAACATTGACCTCTTGTCTCATACCAGAACATTGACAATATAACTCCTGCAATGTTAAACAGGTCTATCTATTCCCCCATGTTCACTGAACAAAAATATATAACATGCAACAATTTCAAAGATTTTTCTGAGGTACAGTTCATATAAGGAAATCAGTCAATTTAAATAAATGAATTAGGCCCTAATCTATGGATTTCACATGACTGGGAATACAGACATGCATCTGTTGGCCATAGATTCCTTAACAACAAAGGTAGGGGTGTGGATCAAAAACCAGTCAGTATCTGGTGTGACCACCACTTACATTCGACACCATCAGACATCTGTCCAGACAGTTGAAACCGGAATTCATCCGTGAAGAGCAAACTTCTCCTACGTGCCAGTGGACATCAAAGGTGAGCATTTTTCCAAGTCAGTTACGACGCCAAATTGCAGTCAGATTAAGACCTTGGTGAGGACAACGAGCATGCAGATCTTTGTGCAGAAATTCTTTGGTTGTGCAAACCCACAGTTTTATTAGCTGGCTAATCTCAGTTGATGCCGCAGATGAAGAAGATGGATGTGAAGTAGAGGTCGACCGATTTATCGGAATGGCCGATTAACTAGGGCCGATTTCAAGTTTTCATAACAATCGGAAATCTGTATTTTTGGACACCAATTTTGCCGTACACTTATTTATTTATTTTATTTATTTTTTACCCCTTTTCTCCCCAATTTCGTGGCATCCAATTGTTGTAGTAGCTACTATCTTGTCTCATCGCTACAACTCCCGTACGGGCTCGGGAGAGACGAAGGCTGAAAGTCATGCGTCCTCCGATACACAACCCAAACAGCCGCACTGCTTCTTAACACAGCGCGCATCCAACCCGGAAGCCAGCCGCACCAATGTGTCGGAGGCTACACCGTGCACCTGGCAACCTTGGCTAGCGCGCACTGCGCCCGGCCCGCCACAGGAGTCGCTGGTGCGCGATGAGACAAGAACATCCCTACCGACCAAGCCCTCCCTAACCCGGACGACGCTAGGCCAATTGTGCGTCGCCCCACGGACCTCCCGGTCGCGGCCGGTTACGACAGAGCCTGGGCGCAAACCCAGGGACTCTGGCGCTGCAGTACAGCGCCCTTAACCACTGCACCACCCGGGAGGCTGCCGTACACCTTTACATCTAAATGTACACCTTTATTTAACTAGGCAAGTCAATTAAAGAACACATTCTTATTTTCAATGACAGCCTAGGAACGGTGGGTTAACTGCCTTGTTCAGGGGCAGAACGACAGATTTGTACCTTGTCAGCTCAGGGGATTCAATCTTGCAACCTTACAGTTAATTAGTTCAATGCTCTAACCACCTGCCTCTCATTGCACTCCACGAGGAGCCTGCCTGTTACGCGAATGCAGTAGAAGCCAAGGTAAGTTGCTAGCTAGCATTAAACGTCTCTTAAAAAAAACAATCAATCATAATCACTAGTTAACTACACATGGTTGATGATATTACTAGTTTATCTGATCCACCTCTACGCAGACGACACCATTCTGTAAACTTCTGGCCCCTCCTTGGACACTGTGCTAACTAACCTCCAGACGAGCTTCACTGCCATACAACTCTCCTTCTGTGGCCTCCAACTGCTCTTAAACGCAAGTAAAACTAAATGCATGCTATTCAATCGATCACTGCCCGCACCTGCTCGCCCGTCCAGCATCACTACGGTTCTGACTTAGAATACGTGGACAACTACAACTACAAATACCTGGGTGTCTGGTTAGACTGTAAACTCTCCTTCCAGACTCACATTAAGCATCTCCAATCCAAAATTACATCTAGAATCGGCTTCCCATATCGCAACAAAGCATCCTTCACTCATGCTGCCAAACATAAGCTCGTAAAACTGACCATCCTACTGATCCTTGACTTCGGTGATGTCATCTATAAAATAGCCTCCAACACTCTACTCAACAAACTGGATGCAGTCTATCACAGTGCCATCCGTTTTGTTACCAAAGCCCCATACACTACCCACCATTGCGACCCTTACGCTCTCGTTGGTTGGCCCTCGCTTCATACTCGTCGCCAAACCTACAGGTTATCTACAAATCTCTGCTAGGTAAAGCCCCGCCTTATCTCAGCTCACTGGTCACCATAGCAGCACCCACTCGTAGCACGCACTCCAGCAGATATATCTCACTGGTCACCCCCAAAGCCAATTCCTCCTTTGGTCGTCTTTCCTTCCAATTCTCTGCTGCCCATGACTGGAACGAATTGAAAAATCTCTGAAGTTGGAGACTCATATCTCCCTCACTAGCTTTATGCACCAGCTATCAGAGCAGCTTACAGATCACTGCACCTGTACATAGCCCATCTGTAAACAGCCCATCTATCTACCTACCTCTGTTACGGTGCGTGAATGAGGACCCAAAAGCGAATTAACGTAAACAGAGCTTCTTTAATAACAAAACATAGGTAGGCTCAGATGGACCGGCAGATTCCGACAGGACAGGACAAGGTTGCAGCAAACATGACGATAGTCTGGTTCAGGCATGAATAACACAAACAAGAATCCGACAAAGACAGAAACAAAAACAGAGAGAGATATAGAGGACTAATCAGAGGGAAAAAGGGAACAGGTGGGAAAAGGGGTGACGAGGTAGTTAGGAGGAGACAAGGAACAGCTGGGGGAAAGAGGGGGAGAAAAGGTAACCTAAAACGACCAGCAGAGGGAGACAGGGTGAAGAGAAAGGACAGAAACAAGACACAACATGACAATACATGACAGTACCCCCCCACTCACCGAGCGCCTCCTGGCGCACTCGAGGAGGAAACCTGGCGGCAACGGAGGAAATCATCGATCAGCGCACGGTCCAGCACGTCCCGAGAGGGAACCCAACTCCTCTCCTCAGGACCGTACCCCTCCCAATCTACTAGGTACTGATGACCACGGCCCCGAGGACGCATGTCCAAAATCCTACGGACCCTGTAGATGGGTGCGCCCTCGACAAGGATGGGGGGGGGGGGGGAAGACGAGCGGGGGCGCGAAGAACGGGCTTGACACAGGAGACATGGAAGACCGGGTGGACGCGACGAAGATATCGCGGAAGAAGAAGTCGCACTGCGACAGGATTAATGATCCGAGAAATACGGAACGGACCAATGAACCGCGGGGTCAACTTGCGAGAAGCGGTCTTAAGGGGAAGGTTCTGAGTGGAGAGCCAAACTCTCTGACCGCGACAATATCTAGGACTCTTAGTTCTACGCTTATTAGCAGCTCTCACAGTCTGCGCCCTATAACGGCAAAGTGCAGACCTGACCCTCTTCCAGGTGCGCTCGCAACGTTGGACAAAAGCCTGAGCGGAGGGGACGCTGGACTCGGCGAACTGAGATGAGAACAGCGGAGGCTGGTACCCGAGGCTACTCTGAAAAGGAGATAGCCCGGTCGCAGACGAAGGAAGCGAGTTGTGGGCGTATTCTGCCCAGGGGAGCTGTTCTGACCAAGACGCAGGGTTGCGAAAAGAAAGACTGCGTAAGATGCGACCAATAGTCTGATTGGCCCGTTCTGCTTGACCGTTAGACTGGGGGTGAAAGCCGGAAGAGAGACTGACGGAAGCCCCAATCAAACGGCAAAACTCCCTCCAAAATTGAGACGTGAATTGCGGACCTCTGTCCGAAACGACGTCTGACGGAAGGCCATGAATTCTGAAAACATTCTCGATGATGATTTGTGCCGTCTCTTTAGCAGAAGGAAGCTTAGCAAGGGGAATAAAATGAGCCGCCTTAGAGAACCTGTCGACAACCGTAAGAATAACAGTCTTCCCCGCTGACGAAGGCAGTCCGGTGACAAAATCTAAGGCGATGTGAGACCACGGTCGAGAGGGAATGGGAAGCGGCCTGAGACGGCCGGCAGGAGGGGAGTTACCGGACTTAGTCTGCGCGCAGACCGAACAAGCAGCCACGAAGCGACGCGTGTCATGCTCCCGGGTGGGCCACCAAAAACGCTGGCGAATGGAAGCAAGCGTACCCCGAACGCCAGGGTGGCCGGCTAACTTGGCAGAGTGAGCCCACTGAAGAACGGCCAGACGAGTAGGAACGGGAACGAAAAGAAGGTTCCTAGGACAAGCGCGCGGCGACGGAGTTTGAGTGAGTGCTTGCTTTACCTGCCTCTCAATTCCCCAGACAGTCAACCCGACAACACGCCCCTCAGGGAGAATCCCCTCGGGGTCAGTGGAGGCTACTGAAGAACTGAAGAGACGAGATAAAGCATCAGGCTTGGTGTTCTTAGAGCCCGGACGATAAGAAATCACGAACTCGAAACGAGCGAAAAACAGCGCCCAGCGCGCCTGACGCGCATTAAGTCGTTTGGCAGAACGGATGTACTCAAGGTTCCTATGGTCAGTCCAAACGACAAAAGGAACGGTCGCCCCCTCCAACCACTGTCGCCATTCGCCTAGGGCTAAGCGGATGGCGAGCAGTTCGCGGTTTCCCACATCATAGTTACGTTCCGACGGCGACAGGCGATGAGAAAAATACGCGCAAGGGTGGACCTTGTCGTCAGAGAGGGAGCGCTGAGAAAGAATGGCTCCCACGCCCACCTCTGACGCGTCAACCTCGACAACGAACTGTCTAGTGACGTCAGGTGTAACAAGGATAGGTGCGGATGTAAAACGATTCTTGAGGAGATCAAAAGCTCCCTGGGCGGAAACGGACCACTTAAAGCACGTCTTGACAGAAGTAAGGGCTGTGAGAGGAGCTGCCACCTGACCGAAATTACGGATGAAACGACGATAGAAGTTCGCGAAGCCGAGAAAGCGCTGCAGCTCGACGCGTGACTTAGGGACGGGCCAATCAATGACA
This sequence comes from Oncorhynchus mykiss, assembly GCF_057628025.1. NCBI lineage: Eukaryota > Metazoa > Chordata > Actinopteri > Salmoniformes > Salmonidae > Oncorhynchus > Oncorhynchus mykiss. The sequence goes on from NC_143034.1 coordinate 55,223,934, forward strand.
GCTTGGACCTTAGCGGGATCCATCTTAATGCCTTCAGCGGAAATAACAGAACCGAGAAATGTGACGGAGGAGGCGTGAAAAGAGCACTTCTCAGCCTTCACAAAAAGACAATTCTCTAAAAGGCGCTGGAGGACACGTCGAACGTGCTGAACATGAATCTGGAGTGACGGTGAAAAAATCAGGATATCGTCAAGGTAAACGAAAACAAAGATGTTCAGCATGTCTCTCAGGACATCATTGACTAATGCCTGAAAGACAGCTGGAGCGTTAGCGAGGCCGAAAGGAAGAACCCGGTATTCAAAGTGCCCTAACGGAGTGTTAAACGCCGTCTTCCACTCGTCCCCCTCCCTGATGCGCACGAGATGGTAAGCGTTACGAAGGTCCAACTTAGTGAAAAACCTGGCTCCCTGCAGGATCTCGAAGGCTGAAGACATAAGAGGAAGCGGATAACGATTCTTCACTGTTATGTCATTCAGCCCTCGATAATCTATGCAGGGGCGCAGGGACCCGTCCTTCTTCTTAACAAAAAAAAACCCCGCTCCGGCGGGAGAGGAGGAGGGGACTATGGTACCGGCGGCAAGAGCTACAGACAAATAATCTTCGAGAGCCTTACGTTCGGGAGCCGACAGAGAGTATAGTCTACCCCGGGGGGGAGTGGTTCCCGGAAGGAGATCAATACTACAATCATACGACCGGTGTGGAGGAAGAGAGGTGGCCCTGGACCGACTGAACACCGTGCGCAGATCGCGATATTCCTCCGGCACCCCTGTCAAATCACCAGGCTCCTCCTGTGAAGAAGAGACAGAGGAAACAGGAGGGATAGCAGACATTAAACATTTCACATGACAAGAGACGTTCCAGGAGAGGATAGAATTACTAGACCAATTAATGGAAGGATTATGACAAACTAGCCAGGGATGGCCCAAAACAACAGGTGTAAAAGGTGAATGAAAAATTAAAAAAGAAATGGTTTCGCTATGATTACCAGAAACAGTGAGGGTTAAAGGTAGCGTCTCACGCTGAATCCTGGGGAGAGGACTACCATCCAGGGCGAACAAGGCCGTGGACTCCCTTAACTGTCTGAGAGGAATGTCATGTTCCCGAGCCCAGGTCTCGTCCATAAAACAGCCCTCCGCCCCAGAGTCTATTAAGGCACTGCAGGAAGCTGACGAACCGGTCCAGCGTAGATGGACCGACAAGGTAGTGCAGGATCTTGAAGGAGAGACAGGAGTAGTAGCGCTCACCAGTAGCCCTCCGCTTACTGATGAGCTCTGGCTTTTACTGGACATGAAGTGACAAAATGACCAGCAGAACCACAATAGAGACAGAGGCGGTTGGTGATTCTCCGTTCCCTCTCCTTAGTCGAGATGCGGATACCTCCCAGCTGCATAGGCTCAGCACCCGAGCCGGCAGAGGAAGATGGTAGTGATGCGGAGAGGGGGGCAACGGAGAACGCGAGCTCCTTTCCACGAGCTCGGTGACGAAGATCAACCCGTCGCTCAATGCGAATAGCGAGTTCAATCAAGGAATCCACGCTGGAAGGAACCTCCCGGGAGAGAATCTCATCCTTTACCTCTGCGCGGAGACCCTCCAGAAAACGAGCGAGCAAAGCCGGCTCGTTCCAGCCACTGGAGGCAGCAAGAGTGCGAAACTCAATAGAGTAGTCTGTTATGGATCGATTGCCTTGACATAGGGAAGACAGGGCCCTGGAAGCCTCCTCCCCAAAAACAGATCGATCAAAAACCCGTATCATCTCCTCCTTAAAGTCCTGATACTGGTTAGTACACTCAGCCCTTGCCTCCCAGATTGCCGTGCCCCACTCACGAGCCCGTCCAGTAAGGAGAGATATGACGTAGGCGACACGAGCAGTGCTCCTGGAGTAAGTGTTGGGCTGGAGAGAAAACACAATATCACACTGGGTGAGGAACGAGCGGCATTCAGTGGGCTCCCCAGAGTAACACGGCGGGTTATTGATTCTGGGCTCCGGAGATTCGAAAGCCCTGGAAGTGGCCGGTGGATCGAGGCGGAGATGGTGAACCTGTTCTGTGAGGTTGGAGACTTGGGTGGCCAGGGTCTCAACGGCATGTCGAGCAGCAGACAATTCCTGCTCGTGTCTGCCTAGCATCGCTCCCTGGATCTCGACGGCTGAGTGGAGAGGATCCGAAGTCGCTGGGTCCATTCTTGGTCGGATTCTTCTGTTACGGTGCGTGAATGAGGACCCAAAAGCGAATTAACGTAAACAGAGCTTCTTTAATAACAAAACATAGGTAGGCTCAGATGGACCGGCAGATTCCGACAGGACAGGACAAGGTTGCAGCAAACATGACGATAGTCTGGTTCAGGCATGAATAACACAAACAAGAATCCGACAAAGACAGAAACAAAAACAGAGAGAGATATAGAGGACTAATCAGAGGGAAAAAGGGAACAGGTGGGAAAAGGGGTGACGAGGTAGTTAGGAGGAGACAAGGAACAGCTGGGGGAAAGAGGGGGAGAAAAGGTAACCTAAAACGACCAGCAGAGGGAGACAGGGTGAAGAGAAAGGACAGAAACAAGACACAACATGACAATACATGACAACCTCATCCCCATACTGGTATTTATTTATTTATTTTGCTTCTTTGCACCCCAGTATCTCTACCTGCACATTCATCTTCTGCCGATCTACCATTCCAGTGTTTAATTGCTATATGTAATTACTTCGCCACCATGGCCTATTTATTTCCTTAACTTACCTCATTTGCACTCACTGTATATAGACTTTTTGTTTTCTTTTGTTCTACTGTATTATTGACTGTATGTTTTGTTTATTCCATGTGTAACTCTGTGTTGTTGTATGTGTCGTATTGTTATGCTTTATCTTGGCCAGGTTGCAGTTGTAAATGAGAACTTGTTCTCAACTAGCCTACCTGGTTAAATAAAGGTGAAATAAAAAAATTAAAATCTAGCGTGTCCCTTGCATATAATCGATGCAACGCAGGGGGATGATTTAACAAAAGCGCATTTGCGAAAAAAGCACAATCGTTGTATGACAGTACCTAACCATAAACACCAATTCCTTTCGTAAAATCAATACACAGAAGTATATTTAGCTAAAAGAAATCCAGGTTAGCAGGCAATATTAACCAGGTGAAATTGTTTAACTTCTCTTGCGTTCATTGCACGCAGAGTCAGGGTATATGCAACAGTTTGGGCAGCCTGGCTCATTGTGAACTAATTTGCCAGAATTTTATGTAATTACGACATAACATTGAAGGTTGTGCAATGTAACAGGAACATTTTGACTAACGGATGCCACCCGTAGAGAAAATACGGAACGTATTTCACTGAAATAATAAACATTTTGTTTTCGAAATGATAGTTTCCAGATTCTACCATATTAATGACCAAAGGCTCGTATTTCTGTGTGTTATTATGTTATAACTAAGTCTATGATTTGATAGAGCAGTCTGACTGAGTGATGGTAGGCAGCAGCAGGCTCGTAAGCATTCATTCAAACAGCACTTTCGTGCGTTTTGCCAGCAGCTCTTCGCAAGCACAGCGCTGTTTATGACTTCAAGCCATTCAGCCTAATGGCTGGTGTAACCGATGCGAAATGGCTAGCTAGTTAGCCGGGTGCGTGCTAATAGCGTTTCAAACGTCACTCGCTCTGAGACTTGGAGTAGTTGTTCCCCTTGCTCTGCATGGGTAACGCTGCCTCGAGGGTGGTTGTTGTTGTTGTGTTCCTGGTTCGAGCCCAGATAGGAGCAAGGAGAGGTACGGAAGCTATACTGTTACACTGGCAATACTAAAGTGCCTATAAGAACATCCAATAGTCAAAGGTATATGAAATACAAATGGTATAGAGAGAAATAGTCCTATAATTACTATATTAACTACAACCTAAAACCTCTTACCTTGGAATATTGAAGTCTCATGTTAAAAGGAAACCCCAACTTTCATATGTTCTCATGTTCTGAGCAAGGAACTCAAACGTTAGCTTTTTTACATGGCACATATTGCACTTTTACTTTCTTCTCCAACACTTTGTTTTTGCATTATTTAAACCAAATTGAACATGTTTCATTATTTATTTGAGGCTAAATTGATTTTATTTATGTATTATATTAAGTTAAAATAAGTGTTCATTCATTATTGTTGTAATTGTCATTATTACAAATAAATAAATAAAAATCGTCAGATTAATCGGTATCGGCTTTTTTTGGTCCTCCAATAATCGGTATCGGTATCGGCGTTGAAAAATCATAATCGGTCTAGATCTAATGTGGAGGTCCTGTGCTGGTGTGGTTACACATGGTGAGGCCGGTTGGAGGTACTGCAAATTCTCTAAAATGACATTGGAGGTGGCTTATTGTAATGAAATGAACATTCAATTCTCTGGCAACAGCTCTGGTGGACATTCCTGAAGTTAGCATGCCAACTGCACGCTCCCTCAAAACTTGAGACATCTGTGGCATTGTGTTATGTGACAAAACTGCACATTTCAGAGTGGCCTTTTATTGTCCCCAGCACAAGGTGCACCTGTTTAATGATCATGCTGTTTAATTTAAGATGACATATGGAATTGTTTTAAGATGGTAATACCATGGATAATTTAGGTATTTGATTTGAAATTCTGCTTTTTTTTCCGCTTCTTGATATGCCACACCTGTCAGGTGGATGGATTATCTTGGCAAAGGAGAAATGCTCACTAACAGGGATGTAAACAAATTTGTGCACAGAATTTGAGAGAAATAAGCTTTTTGTGAGTATGGAACATTTCTGAGATCTTTTATTTCAGCTCATGAAACATGGGACCAACACTTTACATGTTGTGTTTATATTTTTGTTCAGTATAACAACAGAGGGTAAAGCTTTGATTTAGATCATTCGCATGTTCAGATATTGAATATATCATACTTGTGTAGTACTTTTTTGTAGCACAGTTATTTACATAGTAAAATGGTAATTACTTAATCTTTATTTAACGAGGCAAGTCACTTAAGAACAAATTCTTATTTACAATGACGGCTTACCCTGGCCAAAGCTGGACGATGCTGGGCCAATTATGCGCCGCCCTATGGGACTCCCAATCACGGCCAGATGTGTTGCAGCCTGAATTCGAACCAGGGACAACAGTGTAGCCACTTGTGCTGAGATGCAGTGCCTTAGACCACCCGGGAGTGCTGTGGGTGGGTAGACAAACACCGACATAACATGTCATTGGAATCCTATTAACACCCACTGTGTACGTTGGCTGTACGTTGACAATGGGCTGTGCGGTGCATTCTGGGTAAATTCCGACAAGGAGAACTCTCCATCAAGGAGTCAAAAACCCAACACGAGCGAGAGTTACATGAACAAGAAGCTCAACATTACAAATATTTTCCAGGATTTAAGATAATTAATATCGTATAGCTTTAGGCGGGTTTCTCGACTCCTACCCTGACTTTTATAAGGGATATCTGCCTGTCTGTCAAGTCCAGACTCTAGTGGCCATATGTATGTTGTCTAGAATATCATGGGCAGGATAGACTCTAACAATGGGAATTCCAAACCCCCCATTGTATAAACAATAATAACCAATCAGTGCAATTTACTGCTAACCAATAAATTCTTATATGCCAGCAGCATACCACCCTGCATACCACTGCTGGTTTGCTTCTGAAGCTAAGCAGGGTTGGTCCTGGTCAGTTCCTGGATGGGAGACCAGATGCTGCTGGAAGTGGTGTTGGAGGGCCAGTAGCAGGCACTCTTTCCTCTGCACTAAAAAAATATATCCCAGGACACTGCCCTGTGTAGGGTGCCATCTTTCGGCTAGGACGTTAAACGGGTGTCGATGCTTGGCCAATTAAAGATCCTGTGGCACTTATCGTAAGAGTAGGGGTATTAACCCCGGTGTCCTGGCTAAATTCCCAATCTGGCCCTTGAACCATCACGGTCACCTAATAATCCCCAGTTTATAATTGGCTCATTCATCCCTCTCCCCTGTAACTATTCCCCAGGTTGTTGCTGCAAATGATAATGTGTTCTCAGTCAACTTACCTGGTAAAATAAAGGATAAATAAAAATGTTATCTAAAGTAGTCAATACTATGAAATTGTATTTAGAGTAATGTATAACTATTTGGCCTAATAATATGTCTCTTCATAATATCATGCATTATTTCATCCCTAATGGCAACTAATTCTAAACTGGTGGTAGGAACTTTAAATTCTCAAATCAACTCTTCATATGACCTTTCATAGGTTGGTCTCCCTGTCCACTGGTAAATGGTAGACATGATGATTGCAGAGCTGAGGTTTGGTAAGCATGGATGGCTGCAGGGCAGAGATTGACTGTGTGTGGTTGTCATCTTTAATAGGACTAATAAGTCCTGTCAGCTTGGCTATAGATAGGTGTGTATATTTTACATAACCTCTGTGTTTCCTTGAAAAGCTCTCTTGGCAGGTGCATGACTGAAGACAGCACAGCCCCAACCTGCTGGTCTGCAATAGGTCAAACTCCAGCTGGAAATTCTATTTGTGTTACGTAATTAGTTCACGCAGCTTGCTTTACCATCCAATCTTTTGCCCACTGGCTACTCAGTTGAATTAATTCCTGTCACGCAACCTCCACAGCTACTAACGAGGAACGGTATGCCAGAGATATGCCCCAATGGTGTGACAATAAGAGGAGGTCACAGGGGCGAGAGCTCCTGCAGGCTGATCCTCCATGGTGGGAGCAGTGTTGATAAGGGCACACACTACATGGATATTGTGTCAGAGATTAAGGAGGGATTAGTTTTGAGGTAAGTTTCAATAAGTCCATTAGTTGTCACGGTTATTATGGACCTGTGTGTCCACCATGACACGGGATCTTATATTTTGCATTTATGTCAGTGTCCTCTCCTTAATGGAAATTTCATAGGTAGGAATGATGACTGGTAAATGCTCTTGTCTGCACTTTGCTATAGAGGATGCCATCTGAAGATTGTCCAGAATGCCATTGTTCTTTGATGTGGAGGGTACAAGTTTGTAAAGGTTAGTTACTGCATGTTACTTGTTTTAATCACTATCTGTCCTCCTATCCATTGGCTGCTGAATGCCAACCATTCCCAGGGCAAAACTCAGTCACATGCCCCCATTGTGTAATCAAACATCAACAAATGAAATGCACACACGGCTGGCCTTTCACCCCACCCTCATTTTCCATGGAGGCCCGGCTCGGGTAACCCTATCCCCAGACAAGCAGGCCTGCACCCTGGCACTCTCCCCTCCATGTGAAGTCCGGACACTCCTGCTCTGGCTGTGGACTGGACAGCTGCTGACCCCGTTTACTGCTGAAACCCTTTACGGGTTAGCATTCTCATACCTGGTCACTGTCAGCAGCTACAGCCCCTCACTGTGGCCCGTGTCTCCAAAGGGAGCACACAAAGCACTATTCTTAACATACTAAGCACATAAAACTAGTGATCCCCCTTTGGAACATATTTGGCTTTGTGAAGCGGGAAGCCTTTTAACATTGGTTTGCTTTCGGTCATAGGAAACTATTAGGGGAGCGGTGTTAATGGGGTGATATTTACGGTCAGTATGTTCCCAGGTTCAATTGTTCTGCTCCATTATACAATGCCTTGCAAAAGTATTCATCCCCCTTGACTTTTTTCCTATTTTGTTGCATTACAACCTGTAATTTAAATGGATTTTTATTTGGGTTTCATGTAATGGACATACTCAAAATAGTCCAAATTAGTGAAGTGAAAATAATTACTTGTTTCAAAAAATTATTTTTTAACAAAAACTGAAAAGTGGTGCATGCATATGTATTCACCCCCTTTGCTATGAAACCCCTAAATAAGATCTGGTGCAACCAATTACCTTCAGAAGTCACATAATTTGTTAAATAAAGTCCACCTGCGTGCAATCTAAGTGTCACATGATCTGAGTATATATATACACCTGTTCTGAAAGGCCCCAGCGTCTGCAACACCACAAAGCAAGGGGCACCACCACGCCCTGACCATAGAGAGCGGTTTATTCTCTGTTGGTTGTGGCGTGATAGTGACTAGGGTGGGTCATCTAGGAGATTAATGGTTTATGTTGGCCTGGTATGGTTCCCAATCAGAGACAGCCGTTTATCGTTGTCTCTGATTGGGGATCATATTTAGGCAGCCATTTCCTCATTGTGCTTTGTGGGATCTTGTCTACAGATAGTTGCCTGTGTGCACACCAGTAGCTTCACGGTTTGTTTGTGCTTGTTTTGTTTGGTGAGTTTCTATTAATTAAAATATGTGGAACTCTACGCACGCTGCGCCTTGGTCCAATCATTTCAACGATCGAGACACAAGCGGCACCATGAAGACCAAGGAGCTCTCCAAACAGGTCAGGGACAAACTTGTGAAGAAGTACAGAACAGGGTTGGGTTATAAAAAAATATCAGAAACTTTGAACATCCCACGGAGTACCGTTAAAGCCATTATAGAAAAATGGAAAGAATATGACACCACAACAAACCTGCTAAGAGAGGGCGCCCACCAAAACTCACGGACCAGGCAAGGAGGGCATTAATCAGAGAGGCAAAAATAGAGACCAAAGATAATCCTGAAAGAGCTGCAAAGCTCCACAGCAGAGATTGGAGTGTCTGTCCATAGGACCACTAAGCCGTACACTGCACAGAGTGGCCAGAAAAAGCCATTGCTTAAAGAAAAAAATATGCAAACACGTTTGGTGTTTGCCAAAAGGCATGTGGGAGACTCCCCAAACAAATGGAAGAAGGTACTCTGGTCAGATGAGACTAAAATTGAGCTTTTTGGCCATCAAGGAAAACACTATATCTGGCGCAAACCCAACAACTCTCATCACCCGGAGAACGCCATCCCCACAGTGAAGCATGGTGGTGGCAGCATCATGCTGTGGAAATGTTTTTCATCGGCAGGGACTGAGACACTGGTCAGAATTGAAGGAATGATGGATGGCACTAAATATAGAGAAATTCGTGAGGGAAACCTGTTTCAGTCTTCCAGAGATTTGAGACTGGGACGGAGGTTCACCTTCCAGGAGGACAATGACCCTAAGCATACTGCTAAAGCAACACTTGAGTGGTTAAAGGGAAAACATTTAAATGTCTTGGAATGGCCTAGTCAAAGCCCAGACCTCAATCCAATTGAGAATCTGTGGTATGACTTAAAGATTGCTGTACACGAGTGGAACCCATCCAACTTGAAGAAGCTGGAGCCGTTTTGCCTTGAAGAATGGGTAAAAGTGGCTAGATGTGCCAAGCTTGTAGAGACATACCCCAAGAGACTTGCAGCTGTAATTGCTGCAAAAGGTGGCTCTACAAAGTATTGACTTTGGGGGGGGTGAATAGTTATGCACGCTCATGTTTTGTGTTTTTTTTACTTATTATTTCTTTGTTTCACAAGTCAAAATATTTTGCATCTTCAAAGTTGAAGGCATGTTGTGTAAATCAAATGATACAAACCCCCCCCAAAAAATCAATTTTAATTCCAGGTTGTAAGGCAACAAAATAAGAAAAATGCCAAGGGGGGTGAATACTTTTGCAAGCCACTGTCTCCCTTAGCTTGGAAAGGGCCTCAATACCTTTACCTCAGAACAAATAACATACTCTCACTCTCTAATATCTGCTATATGGGAATAAAGGAAAGGTATGGCCAGTCAAATGTTTGGCCAACTTCACACTTTACACATTCAAAATAATGAGCCTCAGTGAAAGTGTTCACTAACAAACATTGTTCTTTCTAATCGTTTATTACCTACATATAACCATTATATTATTAAGGAATGCAATTTCCTTTCCACCTTTTGATGGCATATAAAGCCCTTGACTTTGACTGCACCATTTGTTCAGAAGAAGAAGAAGAAGTTCAAGAAGCCAAGGGATTTACAGGCTATCTATTTGTATCCTTTTGAGGAGAGATTTGAGTGAGTTTGTGAACAATTTTCAATTACATCTATCTTTAGGTGGGTTCCATCTGTGTGGTAGGAGCTGCTTATCTTTTTACACATCAAATCAAATTTTATCTGTCACATACACATGGTTAGCAGATGTTAATGCGAGGGTAGGGAAATGCTTGTGCTTCTAGTTCCGACCATGCAGTAATATCGAACAAGTAATCTAACAATTTCACAACAACTACCTTATACACACAAGTATAAAGGAATGAATAAGAATATGTACATAAAAATATATATGGATGAGCGATGGCCGAACGGCATAGGCAAGATGCAGTAGATGGTATAGTGTACAGTGTATATATTAGAGATGAGTAGTGTAGGACATGTAAACATTATATAAAGTGGCATTGTTTAAAGTGACTAGTGACACATTTATTACATCCAATTTTTAATTATTAAAGTGGCTAGAGATTGAGTTAGTATGTTGGCAGCAGCCACGCAATGTTAGTGATGGCTGTTTAACAGTCTGATGGCCTTGAAATAAAAGCTGTTTTTCGGTCTCTCGGTCCTAGCTTTGATGCACCTGTACTGACCTCACCTTCTGGATGATAGTGGGGTGAACAGGCAGTGGCTTGGGTGGTTGTTGTCCTTGATGATCTTTTTGGCCTTCCTGTGACATTGGGCGGTGTAGGTGTCCTGGAGAGCAGGTAGTTTGCCCCCGGTGATGCGTTGTGCAGACCTCACTACCCTCTGGAAAGCCTTACGGTTGTTGGCGGAGCAGTTGCCGTACCAGGCGGTGACCCAGCCCGACAGGATGCTCTCGATTGTGCATCTGTAGAAGTTTGTGAGTGCTTTTGGTGACAAGCCAAATTTCTTCAGCCTCCTGAGGTTGAAGAGGCGCTGCTGCGCCTTCTTCACGATGCTGTCTGTGTGGGTGGACCAATTCAGTTTGTCTGTGATGTGTACGCCAAGGAACTTAAAACTTACTACCCTCTCCACTACTGTCCCGTCGATGTGGATGGGGGGGTGCACCCTCTGCTGTTTCCTGAAGTCCACAATCATCTCCTTTGTTTTGTTGACGTTGAGTGTGAGGTTATTTTCCTGACACACACTCCGAGGACCCTAACCTCCTCCCTGTAGGCCGTCTCGTCGTTGTTGGTAATCAAGCCTACCACTGTAGTGTCGTCTGCACACTTGATGATTGAGTTGGAGGCGTGCATGGCCACGCAGTCATGGGTGAACAGGGAGTACAGGAGAGAGCTGAGAACACACCCTTGTGGGGCCTCAGTGTTGAGGATCACCACCTGGGGGCGGCCCCTTCAGGAAGTCCAGGACCCAGTTGCACAGAGCGGGGTCTGTCTCGAGCTTAATGACGAGTTTGGAGGGTACTATGGAATCCTGACCTGTTCACCGGACGTGCTACCTGTCCCAGACCTGCTGTTTTCAGCTCTCTAGAGACAGCAGGAGTGGTAGAGATACTCTTATTGATTGGCTATGAAAAGCCAAATTTACTCCTGAGGTGCTGCACCCTCGACAACTACTGTGATTATTAATATTTGACTATGACCATGCTGGTCATTTATGAACATTTGAACATCTTGGCCATGTTCTGTTATAATCTCCACCCGGCACAGCCAGAAGAGGACTGGCCACCCCTCATAGCCTGGTTCCTCTCTAGGTTTCTTCTTAGGTTTTGGCCTTTCTAGGGAGTTGTTCCTAGCCACCGTGCTTCCTCACCTGCATTGCTTGCTGTTTGGGGTTTTAGGCTGTGTTTCTGTACAGCACTTTGATATATCAGTTGATGTAAGAAGGGCTATATAAATACATTTGATTTGCTTAGCTTGTTTGATTGCCTTGCGGAGGGAATAGCTACACTGTTTGTATTTGGTCATGTTACCGGTCGCCTTGCCCTGATTAAAAGCAGTGGTTCGCGCTTTGTTTTGCACGAATGCTGCCATCAATCCACGGTTTCTGGTTGGGGAAGGTTTTAATAGTTGCTGTGGGTACAACATCACCAATGTACTTGCTAATAAATTTGCTCACCGAATCAGCGTGTTCATCAATGTTGTTTTCTGACGCTATGCGGAACATATCCCAGTCCACGTGATTAAAGCAATTTTGAAGCGTGGAATCAGATTGGTCGGACCAGCGTTGAACAGACCTGAGCATGGGCGTTTCCTGTTTTAGTTTCTGTCTATAGGCTGTGAGCAACAAAATGGAGTCGTGGTCAGAAACATCTGCATTAATCTATGTGATCATAATTAGCATGAACTATATATCCATGTATCAAGCATAGGCTCATGTCTAATAGCCTGCTCTAAACCATTGTTCAGACCATGGTATAGGCATACACTTCAGAGTACCAGTGAAACTCCCTGAAAGTCAAGGTGATATATTTCAGCCATGAATTGTGACCACAAATAGTCACAATTCTAACTCTTTCTTTCAGCTTAAATTACCTCAAGGAATACTCTCCAACAATCTTTGGAGCCTTGACTTTTAAATTGATTAGTGCGTTTACACAGAAAGGATGTTATTTAAAACTGAGCCCCAACTAAATATAGCCTTGGAATTTCCATGGTGCCCTCCTTGTGTGATGGGTGCAGCAACAGGCCTACTGTTTGTGTTCTTGAAGATGTGTGTCTTACTTTCTCTGGGTCTGAGCACATCATATGATAAGTCTACCTATAATAGTTTTCAGGCAAAATGTTCACAATTGAAGTGCATCCAAGCCAAAGTACTGTGCTGTTAAACATGCCGTAACTTTCCTGTCTCTTTTATGTCAACTTAAAATAAGCAAAGGCAACACTGAAAGTCAAATAAATTAATTTATCATTGATACTTTTCCGGGCAACACTATTTTGGTCTTCTCTCTGTAAGAAAATATTGACCAATTCCCATGGAAACTATGCCCTTGTGCCTTGAGGGCTCAGCAACTCTAGAGTCCAGAGGCATGGGAACCATGATGGCCATGCCATACATCTCGGGCCAGGTGGTGGACGCCGGACGCTCCCATTTGCAGAGCAAATAGCCTGATTTAGTTTGGGGTGGTCTGCCGTCCGTGCTAGGAGCAAGGCTCAGATTAGAGGCTCTGAAAGCTGTCAGATCAACCGTTTGTGGATGCCTGCCACAGCATGTTCAAAGACACGCATAGAGGGCAGCGCTGATAAGCAGTCAATGGAAATGTGCCACATTATGTGATGCACAGCTAACTTTGTAGCCTCCATGTTTTGCAATAGTTGATGCCTACAATGAAGGCACAGAAATGTAGGTGTAACTGTCGGTCACCACTTCCATGGGCTGTGAGAAGGGTCACATATCCAGGGTACCTTTGGCCTTGATTATTACAATCCTGTAAACTCTTCAAACCAGAAAAGAGGATGGCCGTGTCTGAATATGTGTACTTGTATTCCAATTGAGTATTTGAAAATAGAACGTTTGAGAGTATGTGATATTCCGAAAATGAAGTATGCTTTAAAATACCAGCATCTCATACTGATTTCGGCTTTTCATCAACACTGAACAAACATGTAAAACGCAACATGCAACAATTTCAAAGATATTACTGAGTTACAGTTCATATAAGTAAATCAGTCAATTGAAATACATTCATTAGGCCCTAATCTATGACTGGGAATACTGATATGCATCTGTTGGTCCACAGATACCTTAAAAAAAAGTAGGTGTGTGGATTACAAAACCAGTCATTATCTGGTGTGACCTCCATTTGCCTCATGCAGCACGTCTCCTTCGCACAGAGTTGATCAGGCTGTTGTTTGTGGCCTGTGGAATAGTCCCACTTCTCTTCAATGGCTGGATATTGGCGGGAAGGAAATTGAACACGCCGTCTTACATGTCAATCCAGAGCATCCCAAATATGCTCAATAGGTGACATATCTGGTGACTATGCAGGCCATGGAAGAACTGGGACATTTTCAGCTACCAGGAATTGTGTACAGATCTTTGCGACATGGGGCCGTGCATTATCATTATGAAACTGTCATGTATTGTCATGTTGTGTGTTTCTGTCCTTTCCCTTCACCCTGTCTCCCTCTGCTGGTCGTTGTTAGGTTACCTTTTCTCCCCCGCTTTCCCCCAGCTGTTCCTTGTCTCCTCTGACTACCCATTCACCCCGTTTCCCACCTGTTCCCTTTTTCCCTCTGATTAGGTCCCTATATCTCTCTCTGTTTCTGTTCCTGTCCTTGTCGGATTCTTGTTTGTTGTGTTTCATGCCTGAGCCAGACTATCGTCATGTTTGCTGTAACCTTGTCCTGTCCTGTCGGAATCTGCCGGTCTATCTGAGCCTACCTATGTTTGGTTATTAAAGAAGCTCTGTTTAAGTTAGTTCGCTTTTGGGTCCTCATTCACTCACCGTAACAGAAGAATCCGACCAAGAATGGACCCAGCGACTTCGGATCCTCTCCACTCAGCCGTCGAGATCCAGGGAGCGATGCTAGGCAGACACGAGCAGGAATTGTCTGCTGCTCGACATGCCGTTGAGACCCTGGCCACCCAAGTCTCCAACCTCACAGAACAGGTTCACCATCTCCGCCTCGATCCACCGGCCACTTCCAGGGCTTTCGAATCTCCGGAGCCCAGAATCAATAACCCGCCGTGTTACTCTGGGGAGCCCACTGAATGCCGCTCGTTCCTCACCCAGTGTGATATTGTGTTTTCTCTCCAGCCCAACACTTACGCCAGGAGCACTGCTCGTGTCGCCTACGTCATATCTCTCCTTACTGGACGGGCTCGTGAGTGGGGCACGGCAATCTGGGAGGCAAGGGCTGAGTGTACTAACCAGTATCAGGACTTTAAGGAGGAGATGATACGGGTTTTTGATCGATCTGTTTTTGGGGAGGAGGCTTCCAGGGCCCTGTCTTCCCTATGTCAAGGCAATCGATCCATAACAGACTACTCTATTGAGTTTCGCACTCTTGCTGCCTCCAGTGGCTGGAACGAGCCGGCTTTGCTCGCTCGTCTTCTGGAGGGTCTCCGCGCAGAGGTAAAGGATGAGATTCTCTCCCGGGAGGTTCCTTCCAGCGTGGATTCCTTGATTGAACTCGCTATTCGCATTGAGCGACGGGTTGATCTTCGTCACCGAGCTCGTGGAAAGGAGCTCGCGTTCTCCGTTGCCCCCCTCTCCGCATCACTACCATCTTCCTCTGCCGGCTCGGGAGCTGAGCCTATGCAGCTGGGAGGTATCCGCATCTCGACTAAGGAGAGGGAACGGAGAATCACCAACCGCCTCTGTCTCTATTGCGGTTCTGCGGGTCATTTTGTCACTTCATGTCCAGTAAAAGCCAGAGCTCATCAGTAAGCGGAGGGCTACTGGTGAGCGCTACTACTCCTGTCTCTCCTTCAAGATCCTGCACTACCTTGTCGGTCCATCTACGCTGGACCGGTTCGTCAGCTTCCTGCAGTGCCTTAATAGACTCTGGGGCGGAGGGCTGTTTTATGGACGAGACCTGGGCTCGGGAACATGACATTCCTCTCAGACAGTTAAGGGAGTCCACGGCCTTGTTCGCCCTGGATGGTAGTCCTCTCCCCAGGATTCAGCGTGAGACGCTACCTTTAACCCTCACTGTTTCTGGTAATCATAGCGAAACCATTTCTTTTTTGATTTTTCGTTCACCTTTTACACCTGTTGTTTTGGGCCATCCCTGGCTAGTTTGTCATAATCCTTCCATTAATTGGTCTAGTAATTCTATCCTCTCCTGGAACGTCTCTTGTCATGTGAAATGTTTAATGTCTGCTATCCCTCCTGTTTCCTCTGTCTCTTCTTCACAGGAGGAGCCTGGTGATTTGACAGGGGTGCCGGAGGAATATCACGATCTGCGCACAGTGTTCAGTCGGTCCAGGGCCACCTCTCTTCCTCCACACCGGTCGTATGATTGTAGTATTGATCTCCTTCCGGGAACCACTCCCCCCCGGGGTAGACTATACTCTCTGTCGGCTCCCGAACGTAAGGCTCTCGAGGATTATTTGTCTGTAGCTCTTGACGCCGGTACCATAGTCCCCTCCTCCTCTCCCGCCGGAGCGGGGTTTTTTTTTGTCAAGAAGAAGGATGGGTCTCTGCGCCCCTGCATAGATTATCGAGGGCTGAATGACATAACAGTTAAGAATCGTTATCCGCTTCCTCTTATGTCCTCAGCCTTCGAGATCCTGCAGGGAGCCAGGTTTTTCACTAAGTTGGACCTTCGTAACGCTTACCATCTCGTGCGCATCAGGGAGGGGGACGAGTGGAAGACGGCGTTTAACACTCCGTTAGGGCACTTTGAATACCGGGTTCTTCCTTTCGGCCTCGCTAACGCTCCAGCTGTCTTTCAGGCATTAGTCAATGATGTCCTGAGAGACATGCTGAACATCTTTGTTTTCGTTTACCTTGACGATATCCTGATTTTTTCACCGTCACTCCAGATTCATGTTCAGCACGTTCGACGTGTCCTCCAGCGCCTTTTAGAGAATTGTCTTTTTGTGAAGGCTGAGAAGTGCACTTTTCATGCCTCCTCCGTCACATTTCTCGGTTCTGTTATTTCCGCTGAAGGCATTAAGATGGATCCCGCTAAGGTCCAAGCTGTCATTGATTGGCCCGCCCCTAAGTCACGCGTCGAGCTGCAGCGCTTTCTCGGCTTCGCGAACTTCTATCGTCGTTTCATCCGTAATTTCGGTCAGGTGGCAGCTCCTCTCACAGCCCTTACTTCTGTCAAGACGTGCTTTAAGTGGTCCGTTTCCGCCCAGGGAGCTTTTGATCTCCTCAAGAATCGTTTTACATCCGCTCCTATCCTTGTTACACCTGACGTCTCTAGACAGTTCGTTGTCGAGGTTGACGCGTCAGAGGTGGGCGTGGGAGCCATTCTTTCTCAGCGCTCCCTCTCTGACGACAAGGTCCACCCATGCGCGTATTTTTCTCATCGCCTGTCCCCGTCGGAACGTAACTATGATGTGGGAAACCGCGAACTGCTCGCCATCCGGTTAGCCCTAGGCGAATGGCGACAGTGGTTGGAGGGGGCGACCGTTCCTTTTGTCGTTTGGACTGACCATAGGAACCTTGAGTACATCCGTTCTGCCAAACGACTTAATGCGCGTCAGGCGCGTTGGGCGCTGTTTTTCGCTCGTTTCGAGTTCGTGATTTCTTATCGTCCGGGCTCTAAGAACACCAAGCCTGATGCTTTATCTCGTCTCTTCAGTTCTTCAGTAGCCTCCACTGACCCCGAGGGGATTCTCCCTGAGGGGCGTGTTGTCGGGTTGACTGTCTGGGGAATTGAGAGGCAGGTAAAGCAAGCGCTCACTCACACTCCGTCGCCGCGCGCTTGTCCTAGGAACCTTCTTTTCGTTCCCGTTCCTACTCGTCTGGCCGTTCTTCAGTGGGCTCACTCTGCCAAGTTAGCCGGCCACCCTGGCGTTCGGGGTACGCTTGCTTCCATTCGCCAGCGTTTTTGGTGGCCCACCCGGGAGCATGACACGCGTTGTTTCGTGGCTGCTTGTTCGGTCTGCGCGCAGACTAAGTCCGGTAACTCCCCTCCTGCCGGCCGTCTCAGGCCGCTTCCCATTCCCTCTCGACCGTGGTCTCACATCGCCTTAGATTTTGTCACCGGACTGCCTTCGTCAGCGGGGAAGACTGTTATTCTTACGGTTGTCGATAGGTTCTCTAAGGCGGCTCATTTCATTCCCCTTGCTAAGCTTCCTTCTGCTAAAGAGACGGCACAAATCATCATCGAGAATGTTTTCAGAATTCATGGCCTTCCGTCAGACGTCGTTTCGGACAGAGGTCCGCAATTCACGTCTCAATTTTGGAGGGAGTTTTGCCGTTTGATTGGGGCTTCCGTCAGTCTCTCTTCCGGCTTTCACCCCCAGTCTAACGGTCAAGCAGAACGGGCCAATCAGACTATTGGTCGCATCTTACGCAGTCTTTCTTTTCGCAACCCTGCGTCTTGGTCAGAACAGCTCCCCTGGGCAGAATACGCCCACAACTCGCTTCCTTCGTCTGCGACCGGGCTATCTCCTTTTCAGAGTAGTCTCGGGTACCAGCCTCCGCTGTTCTCATCTCAGTTCGCCGAGTCCAGCGTCCCCTCCGCTCAGGCTTTTGTCCAACGTTGCGAGCGCACCTGGAAGAGGGTCAGGTCTGCACTTTGCCGTTATAGGACGCAGACTGTGAGGGCTGCTAATAAGCGTAGAACTAAGAGTCCTAGATATTGTCGCGGTCAGAGAGTTTGGCTCTCCACTCAGAACCTTCCCCTTAAGACGGCTTCTCGCAAGTTGACCCCGCGGTTCATTGGTCCGTTCCGTATTTCTCGGGTCATTAATCCTGTCGCAGTTCGACTTCTTCTTCCGCGATACCTTCGTCGCGTCCACCCGGTCTTCCATGTCTCCGGTATTAAGCCCGTTCTTCGCGCCCCCGCTCGTCTCTCCCCCCCCCCCCCCATCCTTGTCGAGGGCGCACCCATCTACAGGGTCCGCAGGATTTTGGACATGCGTCCTCGGGGCCGTGGTCACCAGTACCTCGTTGATTGGGAGGGGTACGGTCCTGAGGAGAGGAGTTGGGTTCCCTCTCGGGACGTGCTGGACCGTGCGCTGATCGAGGATTTCCTCCGTTGCCGCCAGGTTTCCTCCTCGAGTGCGCCAGGAGGCGCTCGGTGAGTGGGGGGGTACTGTCATGTATTGTCATGTTGTGTGTTTCTGTCCTTTCCCTTCACCCTGTCTCCCTCTGCTGGTCGTTGTTAGGTTACCTTTTCTCCCCCGCTTTCCCCCAGCTGTTCCTTGTCTCCTCTGACTACCCATTCACCCCGTTTCCCACCTGTTCCCTTTTTCCCTCTGATTAGGTCCCTATATCTCTCTCTGTTTCTGTTCCTGTCCTTGTCGGATTCTTGTTTGTTGTGTTTCATGCCTGAGCCAGACTATCGTCATGTTTGCTGTAACCTTGTCCTGTCCTGTCGGAATCTGCCGGTCTATCTGAGCCTACCTATGTTTGGTTATTAAAGAAGCTCTGTTTAAGTTAGTTCGCTTTTGGGTCCTCATTCACTCACCGTAACAGAAACCTTGAGGTGATGGCGGCGGATGAATGGCACGGCTGAATGGCATGAATGGCAGTCCGGGTGGCTGGTCTCAGATGATACAGGTGAAGAAGCCGGATGTGGAGGTCCTGGGCTGGCGTGGTTACACGTGGTCTGCGGTTGGAGGCAGTTTATGGTAGAGAAATTAACATTCAACTCTCTGACAACAGCTCTGGTGGACATTCCTGAAGTCAGCATGCAAGGTGCACCTGTGTAATGATCGTGCTGTTTAATTTAAGATGACATATGGAATTGTGTTAAGATGGTCATACCATGGATCATTTAGGTATTTGATTTAGAGTTTTAGGAACCCTTTAGGTATGAAAAAGAAATATAAACAAATTATTTGGCCTTTACTACCACCCACAGACACACATTGAGTAACACATTCATAAATGGCAAAAAAGACAACCAAAAATAAATCATAGGGAAGATGATTTTGAAGTGTCTGTCCTATATCTAGGAGATATAAGAAAGCTCAGGAAATATGTATATACAGTACCAGTCAAAAGTTTGGACACACCTACTCATTGAAGGGTTTTTCTTTATTTGTTCTATTTTCTACATTGTAGAATAATAGTGAAGACATCACAACTATGAAATAACACATTTAGAATCATAAAGTAACCATTTTTTTTAACAAATCAAAATATATTTTATATTTCAGATTCTTCAAAGTAGCCACCCCTTGTCTTGATGACAGCTTAACACACTATTGACATTCTCTCAACCAGCTTCATGAGGTAGTCATTTGGAATGCATTTCTATTAACAGGTGTGCCTTGTTAAAAGTTAATTTGTGGAATTTCTTTCCTTCTTAATGCATTTGAGCCAATCAGTTGTGTTGTGAGAAGGTAAGTGTGGTATACATAAGATAGCCTTATTAAGTCCATATTATGACAAGAACAGCTCAAATAAGCAAAGAGAAACAACAGTCAATCATTACTTTATGACATGAAGGTCAGTCAATGCGGAAAACGTCAAAATCTTTGAAAGTTTCTTCAAGTTCAGTAGCAAAAAAAATCAGGAGCTATGATGAGACTGGCTCTCATGAGGACCACCACAGGAAAGGAAGACCCAGAGTTAAATCTGCTGCAGAGGATAAGTTCATTAGAGTTAACTGCACCTCCAATTGCAGGCCAAATAAATGCTTCACAGAGTTCAAGTAACAGACACATCTCAACATCAACTATTCAGAGCAGACTGTGTGAATCCGGCCCTCATGGTCGAAGTGCTGCACAGAAACCACTATTAAAGGACACCAATAATAAGAAGAGACTTGCTTGGGCCAAGAAACACACCAATGGTCATTAGACTGGTGGAAATCTGTCCTTTGGTCTGATGAGTCCAAGTTTGAGATTTTTGGTTACAACCTCCGTGTATTTGTGAGACGCAAAGTCGGTTGACGCATGATCTCTGCATGTGTAGTTCCCACCGTGAAGCATGGATGAGGAGGTGTGATGGTGTGGGGGTGCTTTGCTGGTGACACTATCTGTGAGGCAGAGTTAACCATCATGGCTACAACAGCATTCTGCAGTGATACGTCTGTCACGCCCTGGTCTTAGTATTTTGTGTTTTCTTTATTATTTTGGTCAGGCCAGGGTGTGACATGGGTTAATTATGTGGTGTGTTTTGTCTTGGGGTTTTTGTAGGTATTGGGATTGTGGTATGGTGGGGTTGTCTAGAAAGTCTATGGTTGCCTGAAGTGGTTCTCACAGGCAGGTGTTTATCGTTGTCTCTGATTGGGAACCATATTTAGGCAGCCATATTCTTTGAGTGTTTCGTGGGTTATTGTTCCTGTCTCTGTGCTTGTTTGCACCAGATAGGCTGTTTAGGTTTTTTCACGTTTATTGTTTTTGTGTACTGTTCGTGTTTTCATCTTTATTAAAGATGTATTCAAATAACCACTCTGCATTTTGGTCCGATCCCTGCTACACCTCCTCTTCAGAGGAAGAGGAGAAAGAAAACCGTAACAGAATCACCCACCACAAAAGGACCAAGCGGCGCGGTGACAGGCAGCGGCAGCAGGAGCAACGAAGTCTGGATTATACGACTTGGGAGGAAATAGACAGGTGGGCGGTCGACCCAGGAAGAGTGCCGGAGCCCGCCTGGGATTTGCTGGAGCAGTGCGAAGAGGGTTATAGGAGAATGGAGTTGGAGAGAAGAACACGGCGGCGCGGATGGAAGCCCGAGAGTCAGCCCCAAAAATTTATTGGGGGGGGCACAGGGAGAGTGTGGCAGAGTCAGGAGTCAGACCTGAGCCAACTCCCCCTGTTTATCGTAAGGAGCCAAGGAGGAAACCAGAACCAGAGCTGGTGTTGGAGGTGAGCGAAGCTGAGACTGTGAAGGAGTTAATGGGGAAATTGGAGGAGAGAGTTATGAGGGAGTTGCTGTGTTGGTGCATGAGGTACGGAATTCGTCCGACGGAGCGTGTCGGGGATTTGATGGCACCTGGGTCAGCTCTCCATACTCGTCCTGAGGTGCGTGTTAGTCGGCTGGTGATGATTGTGCCAGCCTCACGCACCAGGCCTCCTGTGCACCTCCCTAGCCTTGCACGTCCTGTGCCAGCTCAGCGCTACAGTGCGCATAGCAGTGCTAACCGTGGCGGGTGTGGTACTGGTCAGGCACCGTGTTATGCGGTGGCACGCACGGTGTCCCCAGTACGCATGCTTAGCCCGGTACGCTACATCTCAGCTCCTCACATCTGCCGGGCTAGGGTGAAGATCCAGCCAGGGCGGTTGGTGCCAGCCCTGCTCTCAAGATCTCCAGTACGCCTTCACGGTCCGGTCCATCCTGTGCCACCTCCACACACCAGCGTGTGTGGCAGCTCCCCGCACCAGGCTTCCTGTGCGTGTCCTCGGCCCAGTACTACCAGTGCCAGCACCACGCACCAGGCCTTCAGTGCGCTTCGCCTGTCCAGCGCTGCCAGAGCCTTCCTCCTCTCCAGCGCTGCCGGAGTCTCCCGCCTGTCTAGCGCTGTCAGAGCCTTCCTCTACAGCGCTGCCGGAGTCTCCCGCCTGTCTAGCGCTGCCAGAGCCTTCCTCCTCTACAGCGCTGCCGGAGTCTCCCGCCTGTCCAGCACAGTTCGAGCCGTCCTCCTCTACAGCGCGGCCGGAGTCTCCCGCCTGTTCAGCGCTGCCAGAGCTGCCAGTCTGCAAGGAGCAGCCAGAGCTGCCAGTCTGCAAGGAGCTGCCAGTCTGCAAGGAGCTGCCAGTCTGCAAGGAGCCGCCAGAGCTGCCAGTCTGCAAGGAGCCGCCAGTTTGCATGGAGCAGCCAGAGCCGCCGGTCAGCATGGAGCAGCCAGAGCCGCCGGTCAGCATGGAGCAGCCAGAGCGGCGCAGTGGTTAAGGGCGCTGTACTGCAGCGCCAGCTGTGCCATCAGAGTCCCTGGGTTCGCGCCCAGGCTCTGTCGTAACCGACCGGGAGGTCCGTGGGGCGACGCCAATTGGCCTAGCGTCGTCCGGGTTAGGGAGGGATTGGTCGGTAGGGATCTCCTTGTCTCATCGCGCACCAGCAACTCCTGTGGAGGGCCGGGCGCAGTGCGCGCTAGCCAAGGTTGCCAAGGTTGCCAGGTTGCACGGTTGCCTCCGACACATTGGTGCGGCTGGCTTCCGGGTTGGATGTGCGCTGTGTTAAGAAGCAGTACGGCTGGCTGGGTTGTGTATCGGAGGACGCATGACTTTCAGCCTTCGTCTCTCCCGAGCCCGTACGGGAGTTGTAGCAATGAGACAAGATAGTAGCTACTACAACAATTGGATACCATGAAAAAGGGGTAAAATAAAAAAAAAAGAATAAAATATATTTTGTATCTGTTATTTCATAGTTTCATTGTTCTACAATTTTCTACAAAAATTAAGAAAAACCCTTGAATGAGTAGGTGTGTCTAAACATTTAACTGGTACTGTATATATTTTTTAGACATATGTATATATTTTTTGAGTAGGCACAAAACTACCTCCATACTTCCATTAATGTTTTAAACCTGTACCTGTTGCCTTCAGACTAGTCCTGTGACACGTTGTAGCCCAAACGGATCAGACGCTAAAAACTGAAGTTGGCACATCGACGGTACTGACTTGAGACGAGTCCCCTGACGACACTTGTGGGTGTCGTAGAACAAAACTGAGACCACCATAGTATTCGTGAGAGTCTCGTGAGATATTTCCATAGAGTGGTCATAGTAGTTTGTATTATCCGTTGGGATGCTACAGACGTTTTCATGAGAAGACCAATCTAGCTCTGCCACCTTTCACCTCAGATGGGGAAGTGCGACATCGGCAGATGCGGTAGATTGAGATGCATCCAAAGCAAAACTGATCTCTAGCTTAAACTGACTGATTTTTATGGGAATTTTGTTTAAATGTCACTTAGATTGATGCACCGATGCGTCAACCGACTCTAGGGGGATATATTCAGGGCCCTAAATGTGTGGCTCAACCAGTTGTTGGAGGAAAATCGAGAAGTCATGGACACGCTTTCCCATCACTTTTTCTAACATGCAAACTTCCCTGCTATAAATGACCTCATGTCTGCTGTCAGTTCAGTCTCACACTTCTGCCACTGTTACTGGTGATTGCAGCTGGCATGGTGGAGGCTCCCTGTGCAAGGACTGAGGATTACTGGCTCCTGATTTAGATGTAGGCTTCCTATTCTGGCCTAGCCACACGTGTCGTAACTGGATCCAGCCGGCCCGAGCGTGTATCTCCCACTGGGCCTGGAGGATCCAGACTGAGATCCAGTCCCACAGTGTTCACTGTCCAGTAATCCAGGTGTGTCAGTCTGATCCCTGTCTCTGTTGCCTTCAGACTAGTCCTGTGACACGTTGTAGCCCAAACGGATCAGACGCTAAAAACTGAAGTTGGCACATCGACGGTACTGACTTGAGACGAGTCCCCTGACGACACTTGTGGGTGTCGTAGAACAAAACTGAGACCACCATAGTATTCGTGAGAGTCTCGTGAGATATTTCCATAGAGTGGTCATAGTAGTTTGTATTATCCGTTGGGATGCTACAGACGTTTTCATGAGAAGACCAATCTAGCTCTGCCACCTTTCACTTCAGATGGGGAAGTGCGACATCGGCAGATGCGGTAGATTGAGATGCATCCAAAGCAAAACTGATCTCTAGCTTAAACTGACTGATTTTTATGGGGATTTTGTTTAAATGTCACTTAGATTGATGCACCGAGGCGTCAACCGACTCTAGGGGGATATATTCAGGGCCCTAAATGTGTGGCTCAACCAGTTGTTGGAGGAAAATCGAGAAGTCATGGACACGCTTTCCCATCACTTTTTCTAACATGCAAACTTCCCTGCTATAAATGACCTCATGTCTGCTGTCAGTTCAGTCTCACACTTCTGCCACTGTTACTGGTGATTGCAGCTGGCATGGTGGAGGCTCCCTGTGCAAGGACTGAGGATTACTGGCTCCTGATTTAGATGTAGGCTTCCTATTCTGGCCTAGCCACACGTGTCGTAACTGGATCCAGCCGGCCCGAGCGTGTATCTCCCACTGGGCCTGGAGGATCCAGACTGAGATCCAGTCCCACAGTGTTCACTGTCCAGTAATCCAGGTGTGTCAGTCTGATCCCTGTCTCGGCCCCCCTGATGAGAGCATAGTGCTGCAACCAATGTGACCGGAGCAGGCCAGGCTGTTCTGAGAAGAGGCTCATCACGCCATGCACAGGAAGCACGCGGTACCTGGCACCCCATCATCAGTACAAGAATGCTGTCTGCCAACTTGGCAATAGGTATGCATTTTGCAGACAGCCCCATGCCCTAGTCCTACTCAAAATCTGTTAGGAGATTAATCAAAACTCAGAATATGCACTGAGTGTACAAAACATTAGAACACCCTTTTTCCCTCAGAACAGCCTAAATTCGTCGGGGCATGGACTCTACAAGGTGTCGAAAGCGTTCCACGGGGAAGATGGCCCATGCTAACTCCCATGCGTCCCACAGTTGTGTCAAGTTGACTGGATGTCCTTTGGGTGGTGGACCATTCTTGACACACAGGAAACTGTTGCACATGAAAAACCCAGAAGCGTTGAAGTTCTTGACACACTCAAACTGGTGTGCTTGGCACCTACTACCATACCCATTCAAATGACCTTAAATCTTTTGTCTTGCCCATTCACCATTTGAATGGCATACATACACAATGTCTCAAGTTTTAAAAATCCTTATTTAACCGGTCACCTCCCTTTCAGCTACACTGATTGAAGTGGATTTAACAGGTGAAATCAATAAGGGATCATAGCTTTCACCTAGACTCACCTGGTAAGTGAGCAGGTGTTCCTAATGTTTTGTTCACTCTGTATGTATGCTCATATCTAAGGATGATCCTGAAAATAATGTGTATGTCAATCATACAATGGAGTGCAGCAGGGGACAGGCCAATATTCTATGAATTCTTGTGAAATCTTTGCTGACATTGGTTGTTTCACTGTTCTGGTTTCTATGGTTTCATCTCACCTTAGAGAGTGAGTCACCAACTATCCAGCCACCAGCTTGATGAAAGTCAACATCAAAGTGTTTTGGAATCCATAGCTGTCCGGTCAACATGATAAGCCTATTTGACAGGTTGTTAACATCACGATGCCTCTGTCTGTCCTCGGCTGTGTCCTAATCCTTTGGTCTGTCCTTATAAGGATCCTAATACTTTGCAGTGGGTACAGATATTTTTTATCCATTATAGAATAAGGCAGTAATGTAACAAAATGTGGAAAAAGTCAATGGGTCTGAATACTTTCCGAATGCACTGTATACATAAAGGCTTTGCCAAAGTCATGACACAGCTGCAATTGGAAAACATGGACTGTTCTCTCTTTTCTCATGGACTTTTCTCTCTGCTCCCGTCCCGCAGGCGG
This sequence comes from Oncorhynchus mykiss, assembly GCF_057628025.1. NCBI lineage: Eukaryota > Metazoa > Chordata > Actinopteri > Salmoniformes > Salmonidae > Oncorhynchus > Oncorhynchus mykiss. The sequence continues at coordinate 55,249,724 of NC_143034.1, forward strand.
TACCGAAGCATTGGGTCTCGGACCAAAAGGCTCAGAGACAGGTTCTTTCCCCAAGCCATAAGACTTTTCAATAGACAGCTACCACTGTACTACCGGCACGGACTCTATGCTCATCCACAGGTATTTATTATGGATCCCCATTAGCTGCTGTTATTGCGTGCGTGTGTGTGTGTGTGTGTGTGTGTGTGTGTGTGTGTGTGTGTGTGTGTGTCTACCCACTAAGGCTCCCATGCCTACAGGCACACACTGACACTCTTCTCTCACACACACACACATGCACCCACACTCACGACTGACACCACACACTTACACTCATCACCATGCACAGACCCACTCACCACATACGCTACTGCTATAGTGATTACTAACTTGAAACACTACAGCGATTCACACACCAGGAAGCTTTTAACATGGAACTGCTTGGTGGTAATTGACCATATGCAATACTGTAGGTGCCCTATAAGGCATGCGGGAGGTGGGCCTGTATCTATGTATAGCACACTGAATGGAGGGTGATTCAACCCCTACAGATCACGTGAGCACTCCTTTTGGCATGTATCCAAGGGTGATGCAAGAGGACAACAAACAAACAACTCCCACCAAATGAGGCCCATCTCAGTCTTGGGTGGGTAGGGGCTTTGGGAAGGGGTAGCACCATAGTTCATGGAACTCCACCACCCTCTCACCACACTTCTTTATGAGAGACTGGTGAACTCGATAATCAGTGCATAAAGTCTCTTCCCCGAGCTGCGGTTATAAATTACTCTCACTTAAATTTGTCTAGACATGAGCTCTAAGACTTTTCCACCAGCTCCTCGGTGCAGAATGGTCAGCTGTGCTGGGTGGAGACAGTGCAGGGCTAAAAAAGGTTTATGTTCAGGGCCGGGGTCAGTTCTAATCCGAAGGTAAAGTCACCCATACAGTTCCAATCCCAATGTGGATAATCATAATGAGTTTAAAGGGCCCCTCCAGTTAGGTAATGGATGGAGTTAATGGGTGTATGTAACTTCATTTCTTTGTAACTGAATACACAAGCCTATTATACCCCTAATTACAATCAACTGTAGATTGTAGATCTAGAAGAAGGATGGTTTTGCAACAAGCTTATATCTCCTCCCTCATTGTAATACAATTTGCCATGATGAGATATAACATAAGCCTTGACATCTTGACGGTAAGTGAGCCAGTGGATCCTTATAGTGGAATTGTACCTAATGACAGATGCAGGACACACATAACAGGATGTACATTATGGTAGAATGTACTGCTTCTCAAGACAGGTATGATAGTAAGATGAGGCCTATGTTGTGGTTTCTAGTCAACCATAAAGGTTGCCCCTTAGGGCACAGTAAAGTCTACCCTGCGAGACCTTGGTAAGAGAAAACCAGTGGGATGGTAGCCATGCTATTTCTGTTAGCTAGCATAGAGCAGCTCCTGTGAAATGTCCAAGTCCAAAGCCTTTGAAATCCAGCTTGAACCAGCTCTGCTACTCTTAGAAGTTCCTGCCTGTCTGCTGAGAACAGCTGGCACTGGCACAATGTCCCGGCTGTCACGGTTCACACGCACAACTTCCAACTCACAAAATCATATGACATGAAAATGGAGTAACCCCAGTACCAACTTTACTACATTTCAAAACATTGCTTTGGGATTTGAGCTAATCAGATTTTCCAATATGATTGAAGGTCACACAGATTGAAAGATCACTGCACTGTAAAGGGCCTTCTTTTTTAAACCAAAACCATCTGATCTTTTAATGCCATCTAGAGAAATGGGTTACATTTTGCAGCATAGATTTATGTCCCTATGACACAACTGTTGGCCAAGACTGTGCTCCTGCACTGAACTCCCTGAATGGCTGGATACTATTGGCCCAGTAGTTCCTGAACGTCCTGTATGGCAAGATACTATTAGTCCAATGGGTCCAGGCAAGTGAGTGTAGATCAGATGTCAACCATGTGATAGCGTTACTGTTTGCTCTAATAGCAGAGATGCTACGGTCAAAATATTGATCCTTCCAAAGTTTCAAGACCTGTCACAATAAGAATAGATACAGTAGTTGTTCAAGCAACCAAAAAGTATGTTATCCTTTCATGGCAAATAAAATAACTTTTGAAGACCTTGTTTGTCTGCTATTTTCTTAATGTCAAATAACGTGTCCTAAATTCTCGTACATTACCTCTGTTGAAATAGTTCAAGTATTCAGGTTGTTGTTTTGAGGTGAGAGTTCTTGAACCCTTCCAAAGTAACAAAAACGAAATGTCAAACTAATTCTGAAAATCACATTTAAGCCATGTGACTCGACATGTGACTCTCACACTGTTAACCACCATGACCATGTGTCAGTGCTGTCGCTTGTGAAATTCCAAAAAAGGCTGCCTGACCTGAACCCAGGGGCCATAAAAACACATCTACACTGAACTGTAAACATTTCATTTCTCTCAACTGTTAATGACAGTTTGTTCCTCTGCTGATGTTGATCATGGACATTTTGATGTGATGTGGTATTAGGCATGTTGGGCAAGCTCCATAAAGACCCCAATGTGTTTGTGCTATGGGGTTAGGGGTGGAGGCAGTGTCAGTGTCAGGGGTCATAGTGGGAGGAGCCTGGCCTGGCAGAGACCACTCCGTTCCAAGCTAAAGTCACTCGATATGAGGGATGACGGGCACCAAAATAGCCCTCCAGAGTGTATATAGGGACCCTCTCCCACCTGCTCCATCAGACCACCAGCCTGAACAAAGCCAGAGGAAACTGTAGTGACATACAAAAGGACTGGAGAAACAAGACAGGAGGCACGAGGGAGAAATCCAGAGGAAAAAGAGGAAGTTTGGCCAGTGAGAATTGACTTTGGGAAAGTTTTGGTACTCTGCAGAGATAGTAGCCGTGCTACTCTGGTTGGAAACTCAAGGATCAGAAAGAAGTCAAGGAGTATAAGCGTGAAAAGGACAAAGGAATTTGTTTCCCCTGACTGGATTGCAAAGTTTTCTTGGATTTCTCCCACCCCTCCTCCTGGGCTGAGCGCATAGGGGGAGGAAGAACCGTGTTGACCGCAGGGATGAAGTATAGCTACCAGCTACCAGTGTCATCGTACACCACGCGATATAGTCAGTACACACCAATGACGTACACACCAACACACTACACCCCCAGCAATTACACACCTACGCATTACACCCCCAGCAATTACACACCTACGCACTACACCCCCACCAATTACACACCGACGCACTACACCCCCACCAAATACACACCCATTTCATATACCCAAACAAAGTACAGCTCAACTCACTACACCCCCACAAGCTACACCCCATCACTTTACACACCTACACACAAAACCAGTTCCAGTTACACCCCTTCCTACAGCAAAGGAACACGCTACAGTGCTGCTGCACGTCGCACAGCACACATACCTGCACAGCAGACTCCTGCACCTCTACCACTCAAGCCAGTCCGGGCTGTACACTTCTCCAATGACATTATCTTCCAGGACCTTGTCCGACATGGTGAGATGGAGCAGATTGGACGCTTTATGAGAGCGAAGAAAGTACGTCTGCATACCCTCTTCCCATCTGGTGAGTGAATCTACAAATACATAAAGACAGAGGAAAAGTGTTGAGAGATTGACAGGAGTTACCACAGCAGGCAATGGCACCTACAACTGTCTGCATGAAAATATAGTCACTAACTACAACAGCTTCTTGCTTCTTTTTCGGAGTGATATTGTGTTGACAAATATAAAACTACTGAGAAGTTAAAGGGTCTCAAATATTTATTTATATTCTAAACCAGTAAAAGAATAAAGGCTCTAAATAATTGTTTGACAAATGCATAGTGAAAGTTCAGAAAAGTTCTGAAGTTAAAAGCAGGGGTTGAAATGACAGAAAAGCAGTGTAAGGGTATGTACAGTGCAGCTGAGCCCTCTTCTGACTGTGCCCATGTATGGTGCTCTGTGTACAGGTATGGCAGCACTCCATGAGGCCGTACTCACAGGGAACCTGGATTGCGTGAAGCTGCTGGTGAGATATGGAGCTGATGTCCACCAGAGAGATGAGGACGGCTGGACGCCGCTGCACATGGCCTGCAGTGATGGCTTCCCCGAAATCGCCAGGTTGGTGTACAAATGAAACACAAACTCATAAAACGTCCACAGAAATATTTCCCTACAGTACGGAGACCACAAAACACAACATTCAATTGATCTATCATGCAACGTTGCTGCCTCTTTGAGAAATAACTCTTCTGACAAAAGGCAGGTAGGGATTTGCTAACCATACTGACCTCGGTGACCTGATTGAACCAGACATGCAGCATTTCATAGCCAGTGTGAATATAGACAATGAAGATGCCTTGTGTGAATGTGACTTGTGCTGAACAACACTGTATTTTGTCCCTCCTTAGCTACCTGCTCTCTCTTGGTGCCAGTGCATTTGCAGAGAACGAGAACGGGGAGAAGCCAGTGGACCTCATTGACCCAGACTGTAAGGAGCTGGTCAATCTATTTGAGGCAGGCTGTGTGTAACTCACTGGCCACCTACAGAACAGGACCTGAAGGAGCTTGATGTGGACAGATGGATAGTGTACCCTGGTCCTGAGACTAGCTTCTTGGAATGGAAAAGCCCAGCCAGAGAGAAGGAGAAAGACTGGGACAAGGGACCAGGCCACTTTTCCTGCTTCAGAGCACTTATAGACTATTGTTTTCTAAATGCATAATTGTGATTCACAATGCTTTTTGGAGAGGTTTTGTATATCAAGTTGGACAATGCTTTGTAAAGGTTATTATTTTTTGTATCTTTTTCATTCTTTGCTTAAAAGAAGTTGGCTACTTTTTGTTTGGTGCTTTTCCACAAAAACATGCAAACCAGTCTTGTCACTTTAGTTGTCACAAACAGCATCTCAGGCTGTTCATAGCACCAGCAGCTTTCAGTTTCCCAGATCATGTAGCACCACATACCAAAAAATATAGTGTGACACACCACAGTAAACAGTTATTTAATCTGTGTAATGAATCAATAGGGTATGTCTTCATTCTGATTACCCAATGAGATCATCCAGCCCAATTCTGTGATCAATCTTATAAAAATCTGACTGTCCATTGCTTGAATTTTCCACAAAACTACGCAGCATTGAGGATAGTTCCTGCTGAGCAGAGAGAGGGCGTCAATAACAATTCACATCAAAAATTACATTTCATTTGGTAGGCCAGAGATCATTGGAAAATAGCTACTATGCGATACACGCACTGGTGCTGCTGTATTGGCATTTTTCCTATTATGCTTGGCAGTTGTTATTTTCTGAAATAGTTAACAGTGTTGCTGAAAGAGTAAGTAGTATTCTGCCCATTTCAACTAATCTAATGAATTTCACCAATGAACGTCTTGTTTTTTTACAAAATATTTTCATAAAGGTGCTTTTTATAAATATTGATGAAATTAATTGGTGAGGACGCAACTCTTTTCTATCTCACTGATTGACTCGATGGAAAACTCTACGTAGCCTATTATAGGTTATGATAAGGATCACCTAGAGGAAAAGGGTAACGAGCTGCTAATTCACATAATTTCATTAAAATAACGTTTTTACGTTTTTTAAACAGTAATTTCATATCAACCTGAGGTTTATGTTTAGGCTTAGTGTGGCGTTCACATGCTGTCTCTGAAGTGTGGAGTTCTGACTTGGAAGTTTCACTTGAACGACCCTCAAGTCGTACGGTGAATCCCAAACCAGGCCCTCGCCCCTACCAACTAACTCATTTGTAGAGCCCTCAATTTGCTGTGTTACTGATAAAATTCCGAGGGTGACTTCAAAAGTGGCGAGGGGACCCAATAAACCAATCGACTTCGGGACACACTTGTGACTTGAATGATGAAATTACACAGGTATATAATAATACAAGCATACAATTTTAATGACAAAATTCCATCATGTTTCTTCCAATGATAAAACATTTATTTCGTTTAGGGTCAGTAGTCAGATGGGGTGGTGTGTTTTGGGAGATAGTGTATAGATGTGCAGGTTTAGATGGTGATGCAATTTAAGATTTTCCCATTCCCTTTTCCCTTTTTTGTTTGTGACCAAAATGTGCAATCTGCACTCTGACCTGCGAAAGGCAGCAATACACAACACAGTGTCTACTCTGCCGGAAAACCACATGAAGACAAAGAAGAAGTTTGAACACGGTAATACACCTTTGTCGGAGGACTGGGCGAGCAAGAGGATGGATGGCGAGAGGAAGCGAGGCAAAAAGAAGTGTGCGAGGTGCAAACCTGAACTGACGGTGAAATACAAGCTGAGTACTTTCTCCTTTAGGTTAAGTACAGTAGAGAAAAATGCATGTTACGCACCTGAAGATCCTGAGCAGTCGACAGATAATGATCTTGAAATTGATCCTGACATACAGTGGGGAGAACAAGTATTTGATACACTGACGATTTTGCAGGTTTTCCTACTTACAAAGCATGTAGAGGTCTGGTACACTTCAAAAATCCAGAAAATCACATTGTATGATTTTTAAGTAATTAATTTGCATTTTATTGCATGACATAAGTATTTGATACCTCAGAAAAGCAGAACATAATATTTGGTACAGAAACCTTTGTTTGCAATTACAGAGATCATACGTTTCCTGTAGTTCTTGACCAGGTTTGCACACACTACAGCAGGGATTTTGGCCCACTCCTCCATACAGACCTTCTCCAGATCCTTCAGGTTTCGGGGCTGTCACTGGGTAATATGGACTTTCAGCTCCCTCCAAAGATTTTCTATTGGGTTCAGGTCTGGAGACTGGCTAGGCCACTCCAGGACCTTGAGATGCTTCTTACAGAGCCACTCCTTAGTTGCCCTGGCTGTGTGTTTCGGGTCATTGTCATGCTGGAAGACCGAGCCACGACCAATCTTCAATGCTCTTACTGAGGGAAGGAGGTTGTTGGCCAAGATCTCGCGATATATGGCCCTATCCATCCTCCCCTCAATACGGTGCAGTCGTCCTGTCCCCTTTGCAGAAAAGCATCCCCAAAGAATGATGTTTCCACCTCCATGCTTCACGGTTGGGATGGTGTTCTTGGGGTTGTACTCATCCTTCTTCTTCCTCCAAACACGGCGAGTGGAGTTTAGACCAAAAAGCTCTATTTTTGTCTCATCAGGCCACATGACCTTCTCCCATTCCTCCTCTGGATCATCCAGATACTCATTGGCAAACTTCAGATGGGCCTGGATATGCGCTGGCTTGAGCAGGTGGACCTTGCGTGCGCTGCAGGATTTGAATCCATGACGGCATAGTGTGTTTCCATATGTTTGATGCCATTCCATTTTCTCAGTTTTCAACATTATTATGAACTAGATTCCTATGCCACATGCGCTGCTACTACAGTCTATTATCTATCCTGTTGCCTAGTCACTTTACCCCTACTTATATGTACAGTACATACAGTTGAAGTCGGAAGATTACATACACTTAGGTTGGAGTCATTGAAACTTGTTTTTCAATCACTCCACAAATTTCTTGTTAAACTTCTTATGGCTGCAATCCCGTTAACGGAAGCAATTTGACAACAGCCAGTCAAAGTGTAGGGCGCCATTTTCAAAACATCAAAACTCTCGTAATTAACATTTGTTAATCCCACCACAGTGTCCGATTTCAAATATGCTTTACAGCAAAAGCACCACAAACGATTATGTTAGGTCTCCACATAGCCACAGAAAAACACAGCCATTTTTTTCAGCCAAAGAGAGGAGTTTCAAAAAGCAGAAAATAGAGATAAAATGAATCACTAACCTTTGATGATCTTCATCAGATGACACTCATAGGACTTCATGTTACACAATACATGTATGTTTTGTTTGATAAAGTTCATATTTATATAAAAAAAATCTGAGTTTATATTGGCGCGTTACATTCACTAGTTCCAAAAACATTAGGTGATTTTGCAATGCCACATCATTCAACAGAAATAGTCATCATAAATGTAGATGATAATACACGTTATTCACATGGAATTATAGATATACCTCTCCTTAATGCAACCGCTGTGTCTGATTTCAAAAAGACTTTACGGAATAAGCCAGCCATGCAATAATCTGAGACGGCGCTCAGAAATATTTGTCACAATAGCCGCCATGTTGACGTCAACATAAACAAGAAATTACATGATAAATATTCCCTTACCTTTGATGATCTACATCAGAAAGCACTCCAGGAATCCCAGGTCCACAATAAATGTTTGTTTTGTTCGAAAATGTCCATTATTTATGTCCAAATACCTTCTTTTGTTAGCGCGTTTGGTATACATATCCAAACGCTCATTCTGGTCAGCGTTATATCGGACAAAAACTTCAAAAAATTATATTACCGGTCGAAGAAACATTTCAAACTAAGTACAGAATCAATCATTAGGATGTTTTTAACAAAGAGCTTCAATAAAGTTCCAACCTGAGTACTCCTTCTTGTCTTCGTGAGCAATGGAACGCAAGTGACTACCATGAGGAATAAACATGATCAGAAAATGGCTGATTGCCAGACACCTGACTGATTCTGCTATCATTCACTCCCACAACACCATAGAAGTCTCATTATAATTTATATTGATGGTTGACATCTAGTGGAACCCCTAGGCAGTGCAGCATCATTAATATCTCAAGGGGATTTCATTGGGGACTCTGGTGAATACATACAAAGCTCAGATTTCTGACTTCCTGTTTTGATTTCAACTCCGGATTTTGCCTGCCATATGAGTTCTGTTATACTCACAGACATAATTCAAACAGTTTTAGAAACTTTAGAGTGTTTTCTATCCAATACTAACAGTATGTATATATTAGCAACTGAGACTGAGGAGCAGGCCGGTTACTTTAGGCACCTTATTCATCCAAGCTACTCAATACTGCCCCCCAGCCATAAGAAGTTAATTAATTAGCAAACTATAGTTTTGGAAAATCGTTTAGGACATCTACCATGTGCATGACATAAGTAATTTTTCCAACAATTGTTTACAGACAGATTATTTCACTTATAATTCACTGTATCACAATTCCAGTGGGTCAGAAGTTTACATACACTAAGTTGACTGTGCCTTTAAACAGCTTGGAAAATTCCAGAAAATCATGTCATGGCTTTAGAAGCTTCTGATAGGCTAATTGACATCATTTGAGTCAATTGGGGGTGTACCTGTGGATGTATTTTAAGGCCTACCTTCAAACTCAGTGCCTCTTAGTTTGACATCATGGGAAAATCAAAAGAAATCAGCTAAGACCTCAGAAAGAAAATTATAGACCTCCACAAGTCTGGATCATCCTTGGGAGCAATTTCCAAATGCCTGAAGGTACCACGTTCATCTGTACAAACAATAGTAAGCAAGTATAAATACCATGGGACCACGCAGCTGTCATACCGCTCAGGAAGGAGGCATGTTCTGTCTCCTAGAGATGAATGTACTTTGGTGTGAAAAGTGCAAATCAATCCCAGAACAAAAGCAAAGAACCCTGTGAAGATGCTGGAGGAAACAGTTACAAAAGTATCTATATCCACAGTAAATGAGTCCTATATCGACATAACCTGAAAGGTTGCTCAGCATGGAAGAAGTCACTGCTCCAAAACCGCCACAAAAATGCCAGACTACGGTTTACAACTGCACATAGGGACAAAGATTGTACTTTTTGGAGAACTTTCCTCTGGTCTGATGAAACAAAAATAGAACTGTTTGGCCATAATGACTATCGTTATGTTTGGAGGAAAAAGGGGGTGCTTGCAAACCGAAGAACACCATCCCAACCGTGAAGCACGGGGGTGGCAGCAATCATGTTGTGGGGGTGCTTTGCTGCAGGAGGGCATGATGCACTTTACAAAATAGATGGCATCATGAGGGAGGAAAATTATGTGGATATATATTGAAGCAACATCTCAAGACGTCAGTCGGGAAGTTAAAGCTTGGTCACAAATGGGTCTTCCAAATGGACATTGACCCCAAGCATACTTCCAAAGTTGTGGCAAAATGGCTTAAGGACAACAAAGTCGAGGTATTGGAGTGGCCATCACAAAGCCCTAACCTCAATCCCATAAAAAATTGTGTGGGCAGAACTAAAAAAGCGTGCGTGAGCAAGGAGGCCTACAAACCTGACCAGCTCTGTCAGGAGGAATGGGCCATAATTCGCCCAACTTATTGTGGAAAGCTTGTGGAAGGCTACCTGAAACATTTGTTTCAGGTAGCCAAATACTAATTGATGAATGTTAACTTCTGAACCACTGGGAATGTGGTGAAAGACATAAAAGCTTAAATAAATCCTTATCTCTACTATTATTCTGACATTTCACATTCTTAAAATAAAGTAGTGATCTTAATTGACCCAAGACAGTGAATTCTTACTAGGATTAAATGTATTTGGCTAACACGGAACCCAAACCGGCTGCGCGTGTGCACCATCGTGCATACATTGATTTTATCCCCCTACACCAAACGCGATCACGACATGCAGGTTAAAGAGACAAAAAGTGAGTAAAAAACACCCTAAATATGTTTAGAACCACAAATGAACTGCGATTCTTGTTTTTTTTTACGTCACAATTCCAACCCTCCTTCTTTATCTGGGCTTGGAACTGGCAAAAGTGCATGCGTGCGCATGCGCCCGATTCATTTGCAGTCTGGATGCAGAGGGGTGAACATCTCATGCGCTGACTGCAGCTGGGAGAGACTGCTGCAGGAGGACTGGGCTGCCTGTGAGTGCTTTGGGACAGGCGCTGCTAGTTGAGAAGAGTAAGAACAATACGTGCTTTCACGTCAGAGTCTCCAATAACACCAGAAAAAGTCGCTAATATAGAGCCCCACAGTGGAGGTGTCATAATACCCATAAAACCTAGCGTCAAACAGGGAAATGGTGTGGGGCTCTATATTGACATGCTTTTAAAAAAAAATGTTTTACTTGTTATCGTTAACTCTTCATTGTTGGATAAGGACCCATAAGTAAGCAGTTCACTGTTAGTCTACGAAGCATGTGACAAATAATATTTGATTTGAGTAGTAGGCCACTACAGGGTTACATGGCGTCTCATTTTCCTTTTATTGTGAACAAATGTGAAATGTACTTTCCAAACTGTGAAAAGCAGCAATACGCAACCACGTTAATATTGGAGCAATTTCTAAATTCAAACGAACCCCCCTGCAACTAGACATGGACATTTAGATTAAATGCGTTCTTCCAAGTCGGGAACTGAGGAAGCATCATCAAGTTGGTCGAAAATGATCTGTGCTACACTTAACATTACCTACCTAATAACGCATATAAGCCAGCTGGAACAGTAATGGTCTGACTAGGGCTTGTTGATATTTTTAATAACTAGGGTGCATTATGATGATTTTTAATTGCTAGGGTGTATTTTTTTAGGGCCTATAAACTCAGGTAATGGTATTTTTAGCCAATGCTTTTTCTAACTTCTTCTCAAGCTGGTCTATGGTCTGTTTTATTTAAACAAGTACCAAAAAGACCCGATCAGAGAGGGTAAATGTTGGGGAGAAGGCATTCATAGAAGCATCACTTTGGGATTTTAACATTATTTTGAACCAACAAACCTATTAAGTTTTGTTGACTTCCGTTTTAAATTACTTGCCCAGAAATGATTGGTTGGCCTTGGTAACCGTTTTAGCCGATGGGAGGCCTAGCTCGCTAACGCTAGTTACATCTTGTTGGCTGAATAAAGAAAGCGAAAGGAAGCCGGATCTAAAGACAGGTTTGTAAACATAGTTTACATCTTGGTAATTTTTTGATTATTTCAAGATGGCTATAGCGTTCTAAATTAATATGCCACTGCTGTTGGAAACATTTAATTTGTACTATTGTCTGGATATATTCAGCTAGATAAAGTTAAATGGCTTAGCTAATAATATTAGATGTTGATAACGTGTAGCAAACATTCGCTAGATAGCATATTCGGTACCATAACGTTAGCTTGACAGTTAGCTAACGTTATCCTTTATCTGTCAGCCAGTACTTCAACCGCAAGCTAATTTCTAATCAACAAAAATGTCAATTTAAAATATACGATATTGGGTAACGTTAGTTAGCAAGCTATGTGCTTTATATTTTACGAGTCGCTGGTCAATATGAGTTGGCTAGTATAATTTATTGCTAGCTATTGTTAGCTGTCTTAGCTAACGTTAGCTAGCTCGCTTGTGTAACGTTAAGTGTCAGATTCAAACATGTAAACATTGAAGCATAACTAACATCAACAAGCAAGCTAATGCCGGTAGTGTGGCATCCAATGTAGCTTTCTGGCTGTGTAGTTAAGTAACTGTATTTTGCAGTCTGTTTTAGCTAGCTAGCTTTCAAATGTCAACATTCCTCAATTGTTTGTGATTGGTGTCTTTATTTAGAATGAATCATGTCTCGCCTTGTTTCCACCACTAGCTATCCAACAGAGGATAAAGAAGGTTCATACTCTCTCAACCCCCCCCCCAAAAAAAATCATTAGAAAGGAGCAAGAGACAGACTACACACAGAATGAGGTTGGAAGAGAGTTGTTTACCTGTTATGGTTGTGTTGTGTGGTAACTGTATATCAAGCTGCATGCATGCCAGAAAAACGTATGTTGTGTTTTCCAGCCTGTCTGTTCTGTGTTTTCATTCTTTTTTGCTGTTTGTTTTATTTGTTTTTTATTTGTATCTTTGCTGCTTTACAGCTCATCTGCTCCCAGGATGGTGAACAACTACAAGCGGACTTCCAGCCCTCGGTCTCCTACGAACAGTGGGGAGCTCTTCACTCCAGCGCATGAGGAGAATGTGCGTTTCATCCACGACAGTGAGTCTGCCTCAGAAGGCCGATCTCTTACTAAGACTAGCCCTTAACGTCTCTCACCTGAGTAGGCTTATATGTTGGCCATCAACATGATCCAAAGCTTCTTACAGAGCCCCTGTACCACTGAGCTCAGATGAGCCATTTGGATGGAATGTGGTATGTAAGGAGGTGGTTGAAAGCTGGCATGTGTATGCTTCTTTACAGCCTGGCAGTGTGTGCTCAGAGACATCCGGTCACCTCAGAGCAGCGAACGCAAAGACCGTGGACCACAGGAGTATGTGGAAAAGAACCCAAATCCCAACTTAAATTGTAAGTGACTTGATGGATCTGACTATGTTTGTCATTTAAAAAGGCTATTTACTAGATTTGTCAAAAAGACAGAGTAGTAATGTTATTTGTATCCTTTCTTGCAGCTTTCACACCAGTTGACCTGAGTGACCTCAAGAAACACAACACACAGGACTCCAAGAAGTCCTAGTCTTTCTCTTTATAGTCAACAGCTTTTTTTCTGCACCAATTATCCTTGAGAACTTTCTCCTCCTCTGTCAGCCAGCAAGTCAACCTTTTGGCCATTCCTGCCCAGAATTCCGGTCCTCTTTCTGCCCACCTGGACTAACAGCTTGCCCATTCAACAGCAGTGGGCTGATGTCCTAACAACCACAACATTTTTGGAGTTCCTTATCCACCCCAGTCCCCCCCCCCCCTCTCTCTTTCTCTGTCCAGGCTCAATATTTTCTTACCCTACCTCTCATCTGGTTGATGTGGAATCCAAGAAAGCTTGCATTTGATTTCCAGGGATTCTCCAGGGATTCTCTCTTCCGGTTCTTGGTTTTACAGCCATGAATTTTTCATTTTCACTCTTTTTTTATGTAAATGGGACTGATGCAGAGTTTCAATGAAATATGCTGACATCCTGATGCCGAAGTACAGATGGTGTAAAAATTCTTCATGGGACACTTTAAAGGACTGCAGTCTTAAATATTAAGTTTTCTTTTCAATCTACAAAGGATAACGCTGAATGGCTGACATTCTTTTTTTGGAAGATAGTTGAATTGTAGATATATTGGAATGGAAACCGATTGTACGGGCGAGTTTTGGAAGCCAAAAATTCTTTAGGATAAATGCCAACATTTTTCATATAAATTCATGCCCCTAAAATGGACTTCAAGTAGACATTGCCACATTGACTTCCCAGCCTTGAAAAAAAAAATGGAATAAAATAATTTTACAGTATTTCACTCTCAATGCATTGGTCATAGATGTTCTGACCTAAATTTACTTTTTGGATGTGTTACCTATATACTCCCCAATGATGTATGTACAAACATCACAGAACCTACAGTAGGATGGTAAATGATTGTTGTCTCATGCTCTTTGTTTTGTTTGTGCATTGTTACTGAAAACAGTGTAATAGGCTACTGAACAAAAATATAATTGCGACATGCAACAATTTCAAAGATTTTACTGAATGCATTTCATAAGGAAATCAGTCAATTTAAATGTATTCATTAGGCCCTAATCTATGGATTTCACATGACTGGGCAGGAATACAGCCATGGATGGCCTTGGCGGGCATAAGCCCACCCACTGAGTTTTTCCCCACAAAAGGGCTTTTATTACAGACAGAAATACTCCTCAGCAACCCCTCCACACCCCCCTCATACAATCCCGCAGGTGAAGAAGCCGGATGTTGAGGTCCTGGGCTGACGTGGTTACATGTGGTCTGCGGTTGTGAGGCCGGTTGGACGTACTGACATATTCTCTAAAACAATGTTCGAGGCACCTTGTGGTAGAGAAATTAACATAAAATTACCTGGCAACAGTGATGGTGGACATTCCTGCAGTCAGCATGACTATTGCACTCTCCCTCAAAGCTTGAGTCATTGTGTTGTGTGACAAATTAGTGGCCTTTTATTGTCCCTAGCACAAGGCGCACCTGTGTAATGATCATGCTGTTTAATCAGCTTCATGATATGCCACACCTGTCAGGTGGATGGATTTTCTTGGCAAAAGAGAAATGCTCACTAACAGGGATGTAAACAAATTTGTGCACAAAATTTGAGAGAAATAAGCTTTTTGTGCATATGGAAAACATGGGACCAACACTTTACATGTGTTTATTTTCATTGTATGTATAGTCAGCCATATTTCTTTCTCTGATCTAGTTCCTTCATATCACAGAGGGAATCAAGAAGTGCTCGGTTATGGTCTGAAAGCAGTTATAACAACAGGGCTCAGCCAGTATTCACAAAAGTTAGCAGAGAGAATTACTCCATAATGGTAAACCTATTAGTAGTGCAAACAAGTACAAGAAGATACAATCATGGCTGCATGATATATTGTAACAAAATGTGATTCTGCGCCCCAGATATAGGTGTTGATGCATCTGTGTTGACAAAGTTCACATGTGGATACAGTTGGTGTAGGCCATGGTATTAACACAACACATTTATTTACACATTTGTCTCAGGAATCTTATATCAAATAAAATGTCATTGGTCGCGTACACATTTTGCAGATGTTATCGCATGCTGGTAAAATAAAGGTAAAATAAAATCGCAAGTGCAGCTAAGCGCTTATATTTCTAGTTTCAACATTGCAGTATACCTAACAATACAAACAATCCTAAAAATTAAGAAATATCAGAATGAGCAATGTCAGAGTCTGGGATAAAAATATATATTTATATATACATATATATATTTATAAACTGGGATGTTCGAGCCCTGAATAGTGATTGGTTGACATCCATGGTATATCAGACAGTATACCACGGGTATGACAAAACATTTATTTTTGCTACTCTAATTAAGTTGGTAACCAGTTTATAATAGCAATAAGGTAGCTCAGGGTTGTGGCACACCCCCTCGTGCCTTATTGTGTAATATAATGGTGTGTATAGACAGTATGGCTAGTATACTGTATGAACAGGAGTGGTGTGTACAGCGGTAGTTATAGGATGAATACAGTATATACATATGAAGTTGGTAAAACAGTGTGTAAACGTTATTAAAGTGACCAGTGTTCAATGACTATGTACACAGGGCAGCAGTTTTTTATTTTATTTTTATTTCACCTTTATTTAACCAGATAGGCTAGTTAAGAACAAGTTCTCATTTACAACTGCGACCGGGCCAAGTTAAAGCATAGCAGTGTGAACAGACAACAACACAGAGTTACACATGGAATGGAGTAAACAATAAACAAGTCAATAACACAGTAGAAAAAAAAGAGTCTATATACATTGTGTGCAAAAGGCATGAGGAGGTAGGTGAATAATTACAATTTAGCAGATTAACACTGGAGTGATAAATGATCAGATGGTCATGTGCAAGTAGAGATACTGGTGTGCAAAAGAGCAGAAAAGTAAATAAGTAAAAACAGTATGGGGATGAGGTAGGTAAATTGGGTGGGCTATTTACAGATGGACTATGTACAGCTGCAGTGATCGGTTAGCTGCTCAGATAGCAGATGTATAAAGTTGGTGAGTGAAATAAAAGTCTCCAACTTCAGTGATTTCTGCAATTCTTCCAGTCACAGGCAGCAGAAAACTGGAAGGAAAGGCGGCCAAATGAGGTGTTGGCTTTAGGGATGATCAGTGAGATACACCTGCTGGAGCGCGTGCTACGGGTGGGTGTTGCCATCATGAACTGAGATAAGGCCGCGCTTTACCTAGCATGGACTTGTAGATGACCTTGGAGCCAGTGAGTCTGGCGACGAATATGTAGTGAGGGCCAGCCAACTAGAGCATACAGGTCGCAGTGGTGGGTGGTATAAGGTGCTTTAGTAACAAAACAGATGGCACTGTGATAAACTGCATCTAGTTTGTTGAGTAGAGTATTGGAAGCTATTTTGTAGATGACATCGCCGAAGTCGAGGATCGGTAGGATAGTCAGTTTTACTAGGGTAAGTTTGGCGGCGTGAGTGAAGGAGGCTTTGTTGCGAAATAGAAAGCCGACTGTAGATTTGATTTTGGATTGGAGATGTTTGATATGAGTCTGGAAGGAGAGTTTACAGTCTAGCCAGACACCTAGGTACTTATAGATGTCCACATATTCTAGGTCGGAACCATCCAGGGTGGTGATGCTAGTCGGGCGTGCGGGTGCAGGCAGTGAACGGTTGAAAAGCATGCATTTGGTTTTACTAGTGTTTAAGAGCAGTCGGAGGCCACGGAAGGAGTGTTGTATGGCATTGAAGCTCGTTTGGAGGTTAGATCGCAGTGTCCAAGGAAGGGCCAGAAGTATACAGAATGGTGTCGTCTGCGTAGAGGTGGATCAGGGAATCGCCCGCAGCAAGAGCAACATCATTGATATATACAGAGAAAAGAGTCGGCCCGAGAATTGAACCCTGTCTCTAAGATAGCTGGCTAGTAAAAGTGCCCTAAGTTCAGGGCAGTGAACTGGGGGGAAGCCGGCTAGTGGTGACTATTTAACAGTCTGATGGCATGGAGATAGAAGCTGTTTTAAAGTCTCTTGGTCCCGGCTTTGATGCACCTGTACTGTCTCTACCTTCTAGATGGTAGAGGGGTGACCAGGCCATGTCTCGGATGGCTGAGGGGCCAAGCCGAATTGCACCAACTATCAAGGAATATGTCAGATCTATCTATTTTTGTATAACCAGCAGTACAGTAAATTCGAGACCATTGCGCTGCTGCACTGATAATAGCAGCACAGGTCTTTGTAGTGATATGACTCAAGGGATCAATTTCAAATGGTCCCTTCTTGATTTAATTAACAGCATAACCTGAGTAAAACTGTGGAAGGGGCGGCGCACAACAAGCGGACACTGACAGCGTCATCCGTCCTCACGTAACGAGGGCTCGTGGCTATAAAGACAGCTTGCGCTCCATTTTAGCGGTTTTTTTTCTCACGCAACTGAGTAGTACCGCCGGGTTATTACCACGTTTTTTATACTTAAGGCAGGGATCCGTCAGGCTAGTTTTTAGTTCGCTAACAGTTCTTAGCGTAATTGAAACTGCATAATGTCTGATAAGATGGATATGTCTCTAGACGACATCATCAAGCAGAACAGGCAGCAGAGAGGGGGCGCAGGAGGCCGTGGTGGTGGAAGAGGCCGTGGCCGGGGAGGCTCTGGCGTGGGCCGAGGTGGTGGTGTTGGCCGTGGAGCAGCTGGTGGAGGCTTTGGGGGCCGAGGTGGAGGATCGGGCCCCATGAGGAACCGACCGAACCTGAGCCGTGGCAGAGCAAGACCTACGCCATACAGCAGGGTATGAGAAATTTAGAGGAATGGGCTGCGAAAAAGGAAAAATGCCTGCGCGACGTCCTAATCTTCAGGCTTGCTAGCTGCTCCCAATGCAATCAATGGCTAGCTTGCTAGTCGAGAGGCACTTAGCTAGCTAATCGAATTTCTCTCGAATTAACCAAGGGAAACCCTTTAAATTGCATGGAGATATAATGCACATAATGTATCCTTGTCCACCCAAACCCATGCCTGTTACCACTTTTTGAGAATAAGCTTTTGGAGCAGGTTAGCTAGTTGCTAACTCTGGAAAAGCTGCTAACCTACAAGGCCCAGAAGGCGCCATTTTGAATTCAGCATCTTCAATCAATGAAATATTGATTTCATGGTCTGTCGCAGTCTCTTTCGACCCAGAAAGTCACTTGTTGGACCACCGAACGGCACTGCATCGAAGAATATCGTTGCATTTGGATGATTTTTTTTTTTTGTAGCAGAGGCAACTTTTGGCGTTTCATCCTGCACTCTTATCCTTTTGTTTGGGAGTGGCAGGCGGGTTAACACAATCCCCTTTGAGCAGCACCATGTCAACACAGAACGGTGTCCTTTATGGATGGAGCAGTGGACTTTTCCCCCTCTTATTACATACATATTTTTATCTCCACATTTCTAGTAATGTTACTCGTCACAACTCAATCAAAATGGCGTGGTTTCAAAATGGACGCTCAGATGGTTGACATCCATGTTCCGGCCAGGTAGTTGGCGTACTTTATTTTGCTAGTTGTCTCTTTCAGACAATGGACACTTAACTCATCAAAGCCAATTCATGGCTTTTAAAGAACAATTTAAGCTAATAACCACAGCTGGAGTCGACACTGATGCAAAGTACTACAGCGCCATACGGATGGATGACTTTCTTCAGCATACTACTCTCGCTGGAGGATGGCCGCCTGGAGAGCCTTTGGTGGAGGAGCAGATGGCAAGAGAACAGTGGGCGACATTGCTAGCCTAGTTAGCCAACAAGGGGGTGGGAGCGGAGTGCAGATGGTAGCGAGTAAACGTGTACTGTTATTAATGACTTGTTCACTGCTAAATGTTGATGAAAATAGCCTCAGACGTTAATGCACACCATTATATTATGGGAAATGTTTCATTTTTTTAGTAGGGCCCATCAGTTTTAGCAAAATGCTTTAAGACCTGTTAACTTGGTCTAGTGTCTAGAATTGATATGTTGCCATGTGTCCTGTTTTTGAACTGGTTTACTTGCTTGTAGTGATTGGGTGGGCACTGGGCAGGGAATGCTGGGATTTTCCATGGGGTAGCAGTGTGCCAACCACCTGGCCCTGTTGGCTGTGTATTCCCTGGTCTCCCCAGCACCTACCCAGCTGTGTGGACTGGACTCTGTGATTGGCAGAGACAGGGGAGCCTGAAGTTAGCAGGTTCGTTCTCTTTCATCTGTTGCAGCCCAAGCAGATTCCTGATAAATGGCAACACGACATGTACGGCAATCATGGCTTCAATGCCAGTGTTGGGGGTGGCGCTGGTGTGGAAACCGGAGGGAAGCTTCTTGTCTCCAATCTCGACTTCGGCGTTTCAGACGCAGATATTCAGGTACATCTAATTTTATTTTTGACTTGGTTAACTCTTTAGAAATGGCTTATTTGCCTTGGCTTAGCATTTCCAAAATGGCACTTGAAATCACTTACAATCACAATACATGGTTTCTCTCACTGCAGGAGCTCTTTGCAGAGTTTGGTACACTGAAGAAGGCAGCTGTTCACTATGACCGGTCGGGCAGGAGCTTAGGCACTGCAGATGTCCACTTTGAGAGGAAGGCAGATGCTCTAAAAGCTATGAAACAGTACAACGGTGTACCACTTGATGGTAGGTTTCTCATTTGGCTTTGACAATTGCCACAAATACTATGTCATTTGTACCTTGCTGAAACATTTAATTGTTTTGTGCTGCTGAGGTGTCTTTCACCATGCTGACACTGTATATTCATCCAACCTTCAAGTTGCTGAAGGTTAAAACTTAAATGTGTGCTCAGGTGGTTGCCATCCATGTTCAGACCAGGTAGTTAGCTTGTTTTACTAGTTCTCTTACAGAAAATGGACGTTTAACTCATCAAAGCCAACTCATGGCGTTTAAAGAACAATTTAAACAAATAACCACACCGCCGGAGTCGACACTGATGCAAAGAACTACTGCGCCATATGGATGTTTATCTTCAGCACACTACTCTTGCTGGTGATAACCTGAATACTTTCTCTTGCAGGGCGTCCCATGAACATACAACTTGTCACATCACAGATCGACACACAAAGACGACCACCCATGCAGGGGTAAGTTAAGATTGAGCTGTTTTCCAAAACAACCTGAGCCAATGATAAGTGTCATGAATGGAAAGTGCTAATGTTCAGATGTTCTACAGTATGAATCGAGGAGGTGGTGGCATGAACAGGGGTCGTGGTGGTGGGTTTAGAGGGATGCAGAGAGGACGTGGAGCAGGACGTGGAGGAGGCAGGGGCCGAGGTGGCCGCGGGGGAAGCACTAAGCCACTTTCCGCTGAAGAGCTGGATGCCCAGTTAGATGCCTACAATGCCAGGGTGAGTCTCGGTTTGAAAATGAGAAAGGGGTTATGGAGTGTTGTAGGAAGTTTAAAAAAAAAACATTTGTCCCACATGTATATGGCGTTGGAAATTAATGATGGGACAGGCCTACTATGGTAGCATGCGTTTTATCTGATGCGTTTCCTCCACCCACCCCAGATGGAAACAAGCTAAGAGCCTAGGTGAATCCTCCAGGCTGCATTACTCTCCAGGCTGAACATGAGGACAGTCGCTGTTGTTACAGCGTTGAAGATGCAGGACATTTTACACTTAAATGTCTTCTGGTGTGATTTAAATTTGTATCAATCCTTTTAAATTCTCCAATGTGTTTTTTTTTTTACCAATTTTTGTTTTTTGGAAAAAAAATATTGGTTTTGACTGTAGGTTTAAGGGGGTGAGTGGGGCTTTCCTTGCTGCTCTGATTCCTTTCCCCGTAGATCATTGTAATAAACCCTGCAGTACAAATTAACCATACTGACTGATTTGTTTTTTGTTGTCACGTGCACAAGTACAGAGAAATCCCTTGCATTGTTGGGAGGCCTGCAAGTAAGGGTTTCACATTGTTTACATAGTATGTGACAATTAAAATACAACTTGTTTGCTCGTTCACAACAATGCAGTGATCAATATCGGTAGTACTATAAAGTACAACAAAGATATAAGCACACAAAGGTAAGCTTTCTACAGGGTTAGTGCCAATACTATATTTACAATGTGCGGGGAATGAGATTTGTGGTAGAGGTAGATATGTAGAGTTAAGGTGATTAGGCATCAGGGTATATGATAAACAGCAGCAGAAGTGCATGTCGGGTCAGTGTGAGCAAGTAGTGTGCATGGAGCAAAAATAAGGGGCAATGAAGATGGTCAGTGTAGCCATCTTGTTAGCTATTTGACGTTATGGCTTTAAGGGCCTATGCCACATAGACTTTTGCAGTGCCAAATCTCTGGTTCCAAACATTGTGTCTCTGGTTCCAAACATTGTGCAACAGCCGGACACTGAAAGTACTGAGGTTGTCATGCACATCTTAGCTAAAGTACACTGCACCCAACGGTGCAATAGGACATGGGAAAATGTCTAAAAAAAGAGGTGTCATATTTGGCGACGTAAACTATCCTGTCGTTTTACTACAATTAGACCAAATTTGACGCAACTGCGACACATTTGATTCGCCCAGATCCAAAGGATGTATAAGTGACTGCGTTACCTAGGCTAAACCACTAGATGGCCACATAGTCCATTGAGTAACATTGCTTTGCTAAGGCTACTTTGTCTGTTTTGCAGTCTGTCCATTACTGATGTTTAAAAACATGGTCTGTTACTCTGTACTTGATAAGGTCATTCCTGTCCCATCTGGGCTCTCAAATGACGTGATTGTTTGCGAATTTTCATACTCTAAGGTAATTGCGCTAATTTACTATACGTGTATTCTAGTCTACAAATACATTCGCGAGTTTATGGTAACGAGCATTTACCTGACTAGTGCACTTTACACCAGGCTTGTTGTTGAGCGCCCGCCTACATTCGGACAGCCTTTGTAGTGCGAGTCAATATTCCCGGAAGCGTGCTGTGCGTTTGATTTGAGCTGCTCCCTCCTCGCCATTCAGTGGCGCGTACTCCAGTGTAGCAGCAGCATTACGGTAAGGTCCGAGAGTGTTTTATCAACTTTTCAAAAATGTGTCTACATTTAAGCTAAAACGCTCATTTGTACTTCCATGTTTGGTAGTACAGAGTTGCAAGTTCTGGTTACTCGTGCAACTTGTTACATGCTAACTAGCAACTTCAGGATGTGTAGATTACTCATCTTAATTGTGACGCAGACCAGGAACTGATGTTTGCTCTATGGTTGCTGCCAGTTTACTTATCACTGTAATAATTAAATAATTAATCTCTTTCCATGGAGGTAAGCTATCCTTGTGAATATCCACTAAATTGATCTGTGATTAGATCCTGTCGACTAAACAAGTCATTAAATGAATTTCAAAACACTATTCAAGAGAAACAAGTTAATTGTTTGTTCAGACCCAATGAATGGGTATGTATAGGCTAACTTTTCATCTCATGAAAATTGCTCACGTTCTGTCAGCAGTTGACACTTCCTGGAATGCAAGTTTATTTTCCGCGGTGATTCAGCATTGAACATATTTTTCTTAAACTTGATTGAAGGGAATGAGCGAATCCTGTAAATTGCTGCAAATATTATTTATATACACTCTCTGAAAGGGAGTTTGATACAGATGTATATTTAAAATAGGCCTAATGAAGTTCAGATTTGACTGACGGATCCAGGAGGACTCACCAACTGACTGGCACACTTCAAATAATGCAACTTTTAAACCCAGTCAGCATATCTGTTAGGACGTGTTTTTGTGGCATACAAACGTGTGCATCTTTTCTGAAAATTATTAGGCCCAGTAACCCGACAGACTGGCGGTGACATGCTTGCAAAACTACGAGGGCTGGCTTTTTCCTGAACGTGAAGCCTCCCTTTCCTTCCTGTTTCTGACGAATGGCGCGGTAGAGTTCTAGTTCCTTCTGTTGGAGAGTAGGCCAGGGCGAGTCTTAGGTCTTCACCAAATTTAACCCTTTCCTCTTAGTATTATCAATTTACAGGTAGTTCACTCACTGTAAGTAAAACGATTTATAGTATCTGTAAGGTAAAGCAAACATACTAACATTTCAAAAGCCAGGCTGCTACATTTTTTGCTCTTTTCGACCTACATAAGAACACTATAGCATCTGCTGGATGTTCAGCAGTTCAAAGGTCCCCTAGCCTTGTTATTAACTCAACAAGCTTACAATGTTCTATGCAACAGGAATAAAAACAATAACTCTACATATGTATCTTTCCAGAGGTCGAGGGACATGTCATGTTGACTTAATTGATATACACTTCAAGCCAAATAGCTTCTTCATATTTTCAGCGTTAGGGCTTCACTAGTCTGTTATTTAGTTCATGTGACATTTTGTATTACCCTGTCAGTTTGTGGCAATGGGGGGTATTGATCCATAGGGATACTTTGGGCATCTGTCCCCTTTACCACTATCCAATCAATGGCAGCTCACCACTGCAACTACCATTGTTTTCTCTTCTGGAATGCTGTTTTTCTACTGACTTGTTTTGTTTTGAGTAGGACTAGAGATTTTAAATCTCTGATGTGATGTTTTTCAGTAAACCCCTTTCAACAATAATTGGTTTCATGTTTTCTATGCTATGTTATTTAATAGGACTTTTTAGAGAATTTCCCAGCCTTTGGATTGATATGTAAGTGTTAACTTCTCATTCGACAACCACATGCCTTGGACAATACCCACAGCCATGTAGCTAATCCTGTAATGGAGGTTAGAAATTAGCTAGGAGAGAGATGGAAGCTTGCTCACTTTAAGAAGAAAAATATCTGTGCGTTTTTATCAAAAATCAGGTTAAGATTGGTTCCTGGAATCGTGGAGTAATCACTACGCTTAAACCTCCTTGTCTCTACTTCCCTGTCACTCTGCATTAAGGGAGGGGATCTGGTTGGGGAAATTGTAGCAAACCAAAGGAGATTAAATTCAGGGCTGAGCACAGCACCATCTGATGGCCTACAATATGTAGCACACAGTGTACATAAAGACAACTCGCCACAATGGAGGTATGGAGATTTAATGACGCCTCCCACACATTCCACCCCCTCCTATAGCCTGTCATGACAAGAACCAGGCCTGATGTTGACCCCTTTTCTCTCAGAGCCAGTTGGCTATCTGTCCTCTTTCTGCCTGTCAGTTCCTTCTGTTTTTGCTGTAACTCGCAAGGGACTAGAAACGAGGACACTGGCCAGCATCTCCACACATACAGCAGTGTTAAAGATTAGCTCTTCTCTTCTGCTGTTCCTCCTCATTGTACTGTGGCTTAGACTGAACAACAGACCACACAACCCCCAAATGTACCCCAGGGGATATCAGCCTTCACATACACCTCATTCAAAAGGAAATGGCTTCCCTTCATGCAGGATATGTCCTTATTTAGTCATTGCTGTCATCCACCAAAGGGCAAACGTTACACTGTGCATACTTTTTGGTTTCTTGTTGCAGATGTTGAGATATTCCTCAGACCACATGACTAGTGCCATCAAGTTTACCACCCATCATTAGGTCATTGCTCTGTCAATGATGCCACATTAAAAAGCCCAACTGAATGGAGCCACCATACAACAGTAGGCTTATTGCTGTCCGTAGTGGATGCTGTTGCCTTGTTGTTACCAAGGGAGGCAGACATAATCTGGGCATGTGTCGCTACTCGCTAAGCCCCCCCACCGTGCAGGGAGAGAGCCCTGACCTTTCAGCTGGCACCTTGGCACTCCCGTTCACTCTCAGCTTCCTGCTGTGTCTATACAGAGTGATTTCTCAGACCGGTTATTTTTAATGCTCAGACCGTATTTGTTCTAGTTTCCCCCCTTGAGGTAGAATATATTTTTCTCTTTCGTCTGATACTTCCTCAATTTTGACTCCTCTCTGCGCTGTTTATTCATGTCTCACTCTGTGGAAATGAGTGCCTCCTGCATGGCATCATTTCTGCGAGGCACAATCCTTCCTGAAGGCACTGTTCTGCATTTAGCGCTGCATCCTCTGCTTTGTGCAGCAGCCCAGCGTGTCTGACATTACATCAAGCCAGCGTTGCTTACCTGAATACCTGCTAACAAATCAAGACTGCAATGGGGTTTACGTCAGGTGGAGAAAAGCTTACAGGGAAGTCAAGGGGATCATTTAGAAGCCTTTTGCATTACTATGTGTGTTTAAGTGCAGTCCAACATGTGGTTAAACACAGTCCTCTTCTCTAACTGGCGGATGTGAGTCATGTTGTCGGCAGAACATGAAGGAAACACAATCACAGTTGACAAAAGTGCTGCAGAGCACAAGGAAGTCAAGCACTCTGGTGAATGGCACATAAGTCTAGAAGGGCGTCACAAAGCTACATCACAAGGACACATGAAACGGTGCGTCCTGTGGGGAGGAAAGGGAGAAATGCTAAAGTTCACTTTTAGAGCTAGGTCTATGACAGGGAGGGAGACCGAACAGAGAGGATCAAAATAGCCATAGATGTTTTGTGTGTGACATTAGGAGTCAGAGTAAAAAGAGTATCCAGGCTGCTTGCCAAATCTAAGGTTGGTACAGCACAACGTTCCTGGAGGCGGTTGTGTCAGTGATTAGGTAGGTTTATCAGAGACCTGCCTGGAGCTGGAGTTCAGCCCAATGAATGAGTACGTAATCCCTGATTTCTCAATCTCTTCTTCTCTTGTCCTGACTGCCATTTCTCCTCCCCGTCTGTGGTTTAAAGATAATTGTAGCTTTTGGACAATGCCAGCTGTTCTTTATTGCAGAATACACTTGGGCGATCACTTTATTATTATTTAAATAAAAAAAAATGTTTTACTCTGCCTTAGACATGGCTGAGACACTAGATTGCAGTAAATGCTTCTATTTTAGCATTTGTAATGTATCTTGTCATCTATTAAAATTCCGTTCAAATTGCTGTCAGGCTTGTGCTGTCCTTTTCCTGTACTCTTCCCTGTGAAATGTCAAAGGTGAAGTCCTATGAGAGTACAAGTGAATGGGTTAGTTGGAAAAGAATAAATACAAATAAAAGACAGCTATGTGACCTTTACTACAGAAGAATGATTTATGAGCTGGAAATTTCTTGAGGAACCCTTTGTTTGCCTTTTTTGGGGGGTGATTAAGATCTGGTTTCTGACACAGAAAGACTAAAGTTACATACATGGGATGCTTTAGTGAATTTCAGAATGTCTGGAATAGAAAAGGCAGAAATAAAACAATTCAATAAACATTCGCAGCCAGTCATCCAAAACATAGCCCTATGCAGTCGTTAAATTCTTATAGAATCTGTTCCGGTTAAACTGAACTAACTTTGAAGGAAAAGAGGAACTTAAGGTTTTGTCTTTGAGTTTATGTCACTTCCAACTCTGACCTGTGCTGAACTTCTTTATGTTTGTGTCCTGCTTACAGAAAGCCTCCATCAACCACAATGTCTTTAGCCATTTTCATCAACTCGGGAGGCGTGTCTCGCCCTTGTTCAATTTGGTAATGAAGACCCTTGAATCTGTAGTGGACACCAAAGAGGTTTGTCAGGGGAATCATCTTGATGTGTCACCACTGACACCCCCAAACACTTCCCCTTTGCTATTCCCCAATTGCCTTATTAGCAGTAATCTCTGTCCCAATAATCTTACTGCTCTAATTGTTGCTAAGGAACAGCCCTAATCTTGGTGTCAGCTACTCTAGAAACCAGAGTGCTTGGATGACTATTCCTGGACCTGATCAAATGGGGATAATCCTCCAATTAAAGCTATTGGTATTTATTTAGCAACCAGTGGTAAGAACCAGTGTGAGGGGTTCAATGTTGACACATAAGCCGATCACTACCTGTATTTATACCTCAGTTACACCAAAACATGTCACTTAGCAGTGACGAGTGAACAAGACCTTATTTCCGTAGTCAGTCAGTATTTGTGCCATGTCAGCTGGTGGAAAAATGTGTATTGGGACTTATGTTATTGTTGAAACTAGGCTTAATCTATTTCATTGAGCTCAATGGACCTATAATTGACCCAATCATCCATTTCGTGCTTAGTGAAGATCGCATATGAATCATTATCTTGACGTGGTTGGTCAAGCCAGAAACTGAACGTGCTCCAATAACTTATTCTATGCAAGCCAAACTGTGTTGAGAATGAGATGGCTGCCAACTATTGAACAGTATTTATAGTCTACGTGTTTGCCTATGGGCATTAGGCAGTCATGCCAAGCAATGGCCACACTGATAAACGTGTGAGACTGAAGTGGGTCACTGCTCGGATGGTGCCTCACATCCGTTGTAACTTCCTACTAAAATATGTATCTCATGATAATTGTTGCATTGTACTATTTTTTTTAAACTCTAGCCACCCTGACTCCCATCCTAGTACTCTCAACAGTATGATTTTTGTTTTTCACCCTCTTGTTTGTCACTATTTCCTGTCCCCCACCTCACCCCCTCTTTTTATCGATCCACTTATTGTGATGCACACACCCCCTCCAGCTGTAGCCGCTTGACCCAACAGCAGGCCAGTCATGAGGGGCTGTGTTGTGGTGTGCGTTAGCAGCAGAGAAATATAGCACTCCTGAAGTATTCCCTCTCATTTATCACCACACCAATCATGGGGGACAACTCGGTATGTAGCGGCAGTCCACCAAGGCTCAGGCCTGGATCTAGGCTAGCACATGAGGAGCGACTGCCAAATTAATAGAGATGACATGAGAAAGATGGCACAGTATCCCTGAATCTGGTACCGTCCTCCCCTCCCACCCCTAACAACATGTCCTTCTCACTATTTCTCCAACTTCACACACATTTGCACAGCTGAGCTACCAAAACACACTACTGCTAACAGAACAGGAATTTCTGCTTTAATGAGAATGTGGAGAGGCCCTGTTTGGGGAAAAATGGTGCAACGTGCTCCCTGTTCCTGCTTGGCGCAGGTCCATCTGTGTATATCAGGCGCTATGCAAAACAGAGAGGGGCAGAGGGAGGGAGAGGATTACAGAGCGAGGAGGGGGTGGAACTGGTTAGTGTGGTGAGAGGTTTGAGAGCCAGACAGGAGCCCTTGTTTGCAGTGGTGTGATTTTAATGTACTATTGCTGGGATTGGTGTTGAGCTGGAGTTTTTATGGTGTTATGTCACCAAGGTAATACCGGCGTCTGTGTTCAACATCTGGAGTCTTGCTCATGGCACAACATCAATGTTGAACTTGTCTTTTTTTCTCTTTGCAGTTGCGTGTTTGTGTGTAGCCCAATAATAAAATCTTTCACACATTGCTCTTCCCCCGAGGCGTTCTACGTGGCTTTTTAGAGCACAAGCCTGTTTTGTTATGTTTTTCTACTATTGTTATGGGGCTAAGTTTTCTCTCGTTATATTGGAATGTGTGAGCTACTACGGTCCTTGAACAAGTGTGTTTCAAACTCGACTGCTGCATGAGCATGACAGTGTGTGATATATAGCATAGCCTAGGCTTCCTGTCTCGTTGTTGGTTAGGTGGTTTCCTGTGAACTGACTGACATCCACAAACATACTGGCATTGTTCTGTGTTGTGTCAGTGGAGGTTTGCCAGGGCCCTTTGTCAAAGTAGTATTCTTGCTCTTGCCATTTTCTGTTTTACAATTCATCAGAGATACTCAATGTTGCTCAGTTAATTGATTGTATTACACTAATACACTTGTGTATTACGGTGTAATTACACAGTGCTACAGCACAGGCCAAGTTGAATAGCTTTTTCCCGAGTTGATTTGCTTTGTTGCAATGTAATTGCAGCCAGCTGGTGTCAGTTCCCCAGTAACAAATTGAGTCAATGGATTTACAGTCTCTCAGTTGAAATTCCACTTAACAAAGTATAGTAAGCTGAGAAAAGCACTAGAAGTAGCCTTGACCTGCCCTGTCAGTGCAGAGTTTAAGATTTTTACCCAGAGAAGGAATAGGTCTGTCATTTATTGTTGTGGGGGGAAAAAAACTATTGGTCTGTGGTAAAGTGAACCTTTTAAAGTATTAGATGCAGTACTGCAGTAAATCACTAATGCATCAGTAGAAAATGCAGCATGGCATTGGCGCCATCACGCTGAACTGCTACCACTGAAGACTACGCTGCTGACTGTCTGTGGTGTGTACACGGATACAGAGAGGCGCTCTGTGCCAATCACTCACAATACCACGAAGAACAAGGAGGCCTGTCTTCATGAAGGAAGACAGAATGCACAGAGCAGCAGTGTTATGAAATCATCTCGGTGTAGCAGAGGTATTACACCAGCTAGACATATACATTTGGACATGCAGGCTAGACGTAGGCCTCTATTTTACTACAGTACTTAACCGGCAGGTAGCCTAGTGCAGTGGTTCCCAAATTGTGGGGCAAAGGGTGTCAGCCCCCCCACCCCCAAAATAGAAAAACTCTGTCTGGCTTTTTTAAAAGCTGTAATAGTAGAATGCACAAGAGTTGAGTAGTGTATCATCAGTTTTCCTCAGTCATTGTAGACTGGAGAGCTATTTATAACTTGTCAGAAATGTCCAAAGATCAACTAGGCCATGTCGGCTAAAGATTTTTTATCTAGGTTTTTTGCCACAGATTTTGTTGTAATGTTTGAGTCACCCAAATAACACATGAATAAACATTAGACATGGCAAAATGTATAGAATTGCAAGAACATTAGCTTTACAACTGCAACAACATTTCTGTACCCCATGACAAAATGTGTAGAATTGCAGGAAATTAGCTTTACAACTGCAACAACATTTCTGTACCCCATGACAAAATGTATAGAATTGCAGGAAATTAGCTTTAAACCTGCAAAAATGTTACCTTCGCCAACTACAGGGGTGTGAACAGTTTGTGTCATGAATAGTGCTTGTACCCATAGAAGTAGGGGTGGTGCAGGATGTTCCCCCATGTACCGTAACTAGAGGGGTGTGAACAGTTTGTGTCATGAATAGTGCTTGTACCCATAGAAGTAGGGGTGGTGCAGGATGTTCCCCCATGTACCGTAACTAGAGGGGTGTGAACAGTTTGTGTCATGAATAGTGCTTGTACCCATAGAAGTAGGGGTGGTGCAGGATGTTCCCCCATGTACCGTAACTAGAGGGGTGTGAACAGTTTGTGTCATGAATAGTGCTTGTACCCATAGAAGTAGGGGTGGTGCAGGATGTTCCCCCATGTACCGTAACTAGAGGGGTGTGAACAGTTTGTGTCATGAATAGTGCTTGTACCCATAGAAGTAGGGGTGGTGCAGGATGTTCCCCCATGTACCGTAACTAGAGGGGTGTGAACAGTTTGTGTCATGAATAGTGCTTGTACCCATAGAAGTAGGGGTGGTGCAGGATGTTCCCCCATGTACCGTAACTAGAGGGGTGTGAACAGTTTGTGTCATGAATAGTGCTTGTACCCGTAGAAATAGGGGTGGTGCAGGATGTTCCCCCATGTACCGTAACTAGAGGGGTGTGAACAGTTTGTGTCATGAATAGTGCTTGTACCCGTAGAAATAGGGGTGCAGGATGTTACCCCATGTTGGAAGGGGGCCAGAGTAAAAAAGTGAACCCCTGGCCTAGTGGTTAAGAGTTTTGGGCCAGTAACCAAAAGGTCGCTGGCAAGGTGGACAAATCTGCCATTCTGCCCTTGAGCAAGGCAGTTAACCCCCAACAACAACTGCTCCTGGACGCTGATGACAGGGATGTCGATTAAGGCAGCCCTCCCGCACCTCTCTGACTCTGAGGGGTTGGGTTAAATGCAGAAGACACATTTCAGTTGAATGCATTCTGTTTTGAAAGTGACTAGGTATCCCCTTTCCCTTCCCTATCTGGGGGGAAAGGTTGATTTCAACACTCACCGCTCTCTCCTCACGACACCCACCTCTCTGGCAAGAGGACCCTCCCTCTAATATCATTGTCCTGATTCCTGCGTAGCATCACTCTCCCCAGACCCTAATTGATGTTGACTGGTAATGCAGTGCAGCTGGGTGCTGCTCCCCACATTAGCATGTTGTTATCTGCTTGATCCACAGAAGCTTGACTGTAGCTCACAACAGTGTGGTAGAGGAGGGAGGGAGAGGGTTTGAGTTGAGATGAAGCTCTGCTTTTCGACCAACCAGCCCACTGTGGTTCCCCCCAGCGTGTACAGCGCTGGCCCCTCTCTGGTCTGACCTCCATGCTGGGACTGTGTCCAATGTAGTCCAAGCCAGGACTTGTGAATCAGGCCCAGAGATCTTTATCGCAATAGAAAGTTCTGGTTAGTCTCAGTCACATGCCCTGGCTCTGTGTGTGTGATTGGGTATTGTTTCAGAGCAGCAATGAGTCTGCTGAGGTCAAAATGCAATGAGAAAAGGATGTAAATCCATAATCATCTACCAGGACAACCTATTAACCTGGTGCCTGCCTCACAATGCATGCAAATCAGATTTATTTAAAGGATCCTAATGAGCATCTGGGAAATGGCGTGTTGACTGCTACCACAGAGTTTCTAAACCCAGAGGCCCAATATCGCAAGACTTCTGGGAACCCATGCGAAGCAGACTGGAGGCCAGACCAGGGTTTGAGAGTCAATGAGAGAAGTGCAAAATGATTCCTTAGTTTTTCATTTTCGAGAAACATGTTATTACTCAACAAAGTGACACGTTTTCATTTTTGTCAAAAACAACTTTATATCGAAGGAGTGCCTTTGATTTGATGGCCTGCACACCCGCAGTTCGGCGCGAGACGACTCCTAGACCTGATGACGTATTTCTGCGCATGAGCTTAGCTAGCCAATGTCGCCATGACATCACCTCAAGCGTGATCTGGGATTTTTATTGGCTCATACTAAACCATCTTTGCTGCTACCATCATTCAAACTCTGGCCCTGCTTGAATAGTTTGGATATACAACATCCTTACCTCCTCCCTCCCTTGTAAAAGTAACCAATCTCACATGATTCATTAGTTAGTAGCATGTGAGGTCTCTACTACACGTCTTTTACCAATGCAGTCATTTCAGACCAGTCGTTTACCTGAAGACGAGGTACTGTAGGGAGGACACATTTTTCACCCTGACAAGGTATTCGGGGAGTACGCTCAGGTGTGCTGTTTTTAATCTTGTCCTCCTGCGATGTAATTTGATAAAGGCGTGTACATTTTTCGTTAAGACAGAGCCTTGGGGGGGGTTTTAGAGCCTTGGGGGTTGTTTTGTGCTCACTACGTAACAACTGTGTTTTACAGTGTTTTGTGCTCACTACGTAACAACTGTGTTTTACAGTGTTTTGTGCGCACTACGTAACAACTGTGTTTTACAGTGTTTTGTGCTCACTACGTAACAACTGTGTTTTACAGTGTTTTGTGCTCACTACGTAACAACTGTGTTTTACAGTGTTTTGTGCTCACTACGTAACAACTGTGTTTTACAGTGTTTTGTGCTCACTACGTAACAACTGTGTGTTACAGTGTTTTGTGCTCACTACGTAACAACTGTGTTTTACAGTGTTTTGTGCTCACTACGTAACAACTGTGTTTTACAGTGTTTTGTGCTCACTACGTAACAACTGTGTTTTACAGTGTTTTGTGCTCACTACGTAACAACTGTGTTTTACAGTGTTTTGTGCTCACTACGTAACAACTGTGTTTTACAGTGTTTTGTGCTCACTACGTAACAACTGTGTTTTACAGTGTTTTGTGCTCACTACGTAACAACTGTGTTTTACAGTGTTTTGTGCTCACTACGTAACAACTGTGTTTTACAGTGTTTTGTGCTCACTACGTAACAACTGTGTTTTACAGTGTTTTGTGCTCACTACGTAACAACTGTGTGTTACAGTGTTTTGTGCGCACTACGTAACAACTGTGTTTTACAGTGTTTTGTGCTCACTACGTAACAACTGTGTTTTACAGTGTTTTGTGCTCACTACGTAACAACTGTGTTTTACAGTGTTTTGTGCTCACTACGTAACAACTGTGTTTTACAGTGTTTTGTGCTCACTACGTAACAACTGTGTTTTACAGTGTTTTGTGCTCACTACGTAACAACTGTGTTTTACAGTGTTTTGTGCTCACTACGTAACAACTGTGTTTTACAGTGTTTTGTGCTCACTACGTAACAACTGTGTTTTACAGTGTTTTGTGCTCACTACGTAACAACTGTGTGTTAGTGTTTTGTGCTCACTACGTAACAACTGTGTTTTACAGTGTTTTGTGCTCACTACGTAACAACTGTGTTTTACAGTGTTTTGTGCTCACTACGTAACAACTGTGTTTTACAGTGTTTTGCCTTGCAGTTTGTTGATCTATTTTCAACGTATTGGACCAAACCTCCTGACCTGTGTCTCTCTCGCTCTCAGTAGACTATGGCAGAGCAGGATCCCACCCCGGAGCAGCTGGCGGCCATCGCAGCGGCCAACGAGGAAGCGGAGGGCGGGGTCAACTACAAGCCCCCTGCTCAGAAGAGTCTGCAGGAGATCCAGGAGCTGGACAAGGACGACGAGAGCCTGCGCAAGTACAAGGAGGCCCTGCTGGGGAACGCCGCCGCGGCTACAGGTTTGTGTTGCTGCGCCAATTACACACGTAGAGACACACACACACACACACACTCTGCAGACGCACTCATGCAATTTGGACACACCAGCCCTGCAGACTGTTTCTCTCTCTCCCTCTCGACCTGATTAACAAACAAACCCACATCCTCAATGCACATCTTGTGCCACCATCTTTGTTTATTTTCTTATAATTTCCTCCTACTTATAAGTCCTTCAGCAGGCTTTCTTTTCAGGGATTTAATTGAATGAGTTTGCAAATACCATAAGAGAGGGTGGGAGAGGGCAACAGGCTGGCAGTCTTGGTGCTCAGTGGGTACAGCAGTGACAGAGTTACCCCCCCCCCCCCCCCTGACACCTGCAACAGTCTGAACTAGATACAGGCTGGCAAGATACAGGCTGCTGACTGGAAAGGAGGCCAAGCCGCCTGGGCTTTAGTTGGAGCTGCGGTATCAAAGACTGATGAACCACTGATCGCTGGTAGAAATATTTTTACATTGTTTTATGTCTGATACTCATTTCCATCTTCCAAATGTCATTATTCACAGTTGAACTGTTCTTCATGAACTGCTGTAGTTCTCTGCTTCAGCCTATTGATTTAACCCCCTTGAGTTGATTGACGCACCGATGCATCAATCTAAGTTGCATAACAAAACAAATCCCCATCAAAATCAGTCAATTTAAGCCAGAGAGAAGTTTTTTGCATTTGGAGGCATCTCAATCCACCACATCCTCCGATGTCATACTTCCGCATCTGAAAGTTGGCACAGCTAGAACAGTGTTTGTCAGACCATGAGACATCCGGAAAATTGGTCTTCTCACGTTAAATGTCTGTAGCGTCGGAACGGTTTGACCTAGAAACTATTGTGACCACTCTATTTATAACTTTTTAACGAGATTCTCCATTTTGTGTCACCGGTTTTAAAAACAAATGGAAGTATTAAGGTAGTTTTGTGCCAACCCCAAAAAGTGGTTAAATATGTAAAAAAAAATATATATATATATTTTTTCTTTTTTTCCAGAGTTTAAAAAAATAATAATCTCCTAGAACTGACACTTTAACCTTTTATTGACACTTTAACCTTTT
This sequence comes from Oncorhynchus mykiss, assembly GCF_057628025.1. NCBI lineage: Eukaryota > Metazoa > Chordata > Actinopteri > Salmoniformes > Salmonidae > Oncorhynchus > Oncorhynchus mykiss. The sequence goes on from NC_143034.1 coordinate 55,284,465, forward strand.
TATTTCTTATGATTTTGTTTTTGACTGACCTTTTTTCCATTCATGAATGTGTTATTCAATGCGTTTCTATGGGCTTTAGTGTTAAAGGCCAAAATCAATATATATATTTTTTAAATTATACCTAAAAGGGTCCTAAAATTCTAAATCAAATAGCTAAATGATCCATAGTATGAGCATCTTAACCTCCCAATGTCTTAGACTCTAAAGAATTAAACATGCACTGCTTATAATAGTCAATGTTTTTTGTGTTTACCATGAACTATTTTTTACATCTTGTACTTTGCTTAGATTTTTTCCCTTTCTCCCAGTAGACCCCAACGCTCCCAATGTCCAGGTGACACGCTTGACCCTGATGTGTGACACGGCGCCGCTGCCCCTGACCCTTGACCTACAGGGTGAGTAGAGCAGCACAGTGGTTGTAATGATATTTTGAGAAAAGGCTCCATATTGAAAGACTTCTAATGTGTTTTAGTGTGAAAAGAAGCCTTTGTAGTGAGCACATGTAATATTTTCCATATGAATGTGTGAGGTTGGAAGCTTACCATTGGGGGGGACAAAAGACATTGCCTCATAGCAGCCGCAATTGTCAATAGTAGCCGCAACACCTGGTTTACAAACATACGTTTTCCAGTAGACATATCAGGCATATTCCATGGGCCATTCCTAATGGATTGGTTTTATTATTCCAGTTAATGAGGCATTTCTTCTGCTGGTTTGAGACTCTTCTGCCCTCATATGGCCTGTAGAGCCACCTACAGGGAAGAAACCAGGGCCAAGAGCTGAACTCACATACAGGGAAGCGCCATCTAGTGGACACTATAATAGCAGACTACAACCCTGTTGGAACACATTTTTAAAGATGCTGAATCACTGATCTGACACCTTTCACCCATCCAGTCTAACACGATTACTTCCAGGGAAGAACTTTGTACATTGCACATATTGGAACACAATTATAGACTGCTCCTGCATTCACTCTGCCTGAGGGTCTCTGACATTCTCTTTCTGTGGTCTGGCCACCTCTTTCTCTCTGCTCGACCTCCTCAGGAGATCTGGAGTCCTTTAAGAAACAGTCCTTTGTCCTGAAGGAAGGCGTGGAGTACAAGATAAAGATCAGCTTCAAGGTGAATGAGTCTGGCCTTCTTCAACAACGTGTTATGTCTGTTTATCCAATCAAACTAACATGACCAGTGTCAGCTTGGCCACTATCAAGCTATTTTGGACATTGAAATTCAATTGTAAGCTGAATACACACCATGTCCTATCATGAAAGGGCTGCTGTCTTATCCGAAGGGTGGATGTGGAAAGAGGATGTGACCTCATCACTGATTGTCTCTGTCTGCAGGTCAACAAGGAGATTGTGTCGGGACTGAAGTATGCCCAGCAGACCTACAGGAAAGGAGTCAAGGGTAAGTTCTGCTGTTTCATTTTCTTGCTCTGTCTACTGTGAGGATTTGAGAAGGCCGGATAAGGTTAAGCAATATAGTGTACCTTCCATCTAGAGGACAACATGGGGATATGACCATATTGTTTATACTTATCCAATTATCTCAGATATCCAGATATGCATTGGAAACAGGGGTTAGGGATGTATCTGGGAGTGGCTTGGTCAACTCAGGTGACTGTATTCGCCTGTGCACACAGAAATGAGGTAAAGTTAGTAGATGAGGTATTTACATTGGCATTCCTAGACGGCCATTAAATGACTTGTTAATAGTTCCGGAGTGGCGCAGAGAGGTGGACTGTTTTTGTCAAGAGGCAACTTTGGAAAATAAATCTAAGCCCCTCCTCTCTTTTCTCTCTCTCTCTGTGTAGTTGACAAGTCAGACTACATGGTGGGGAGCTACGGGCCGCGGCCGGCAGAGTATGAGTTCCTGACCCCTCTTGAGGAGGCTCCTAAAGGCATGCTGGCCCGCGGCACCTACAACATCAAGTCCAAGTTCACTGATGACGATAAGCACGACCACCTCTCCTGGGAGTGGAACCTTAACATCAAGAAAGAGTGGAAAGACTGAGGCCCCGTCAACTTAATTCTTCCCCCTCTTCTTATTCCCCCTCCATTATTTTGCATTCATAATTATGTGATAAGTAATTAAGGCAAATTGCTCTCTCGTCCACCCCAATCCCTGCAGTAGTTTCATTCCAGTCACGTTGTCACCCCCCCCCCCCCCCCCACCCCACCCACCCACACACACACACTCCTTGTGATGCTGAGTATTGAATATGTGGAGAAAGCAAATCATGTGCACAATCATGAATTTGTTTTGGTTAGTTTGTATATAACCTTTTTTTTTTATATGAAAAAAATGAAAGATTGATTTGTTAATGCTCTTGATATGGATGTCAATCAACTGTGTGAATTCCATCCTTTCCCCTTCATCCCCTCTTTACCCCCCTTCCTGCTGATTGTTTTATACAACCATGATCTGCCTTGTAAAGGTGTTGCTGTGGTAGGTCCACACTCTGTACTCTTTGTTGGGGACGTTGCTCTCTGTCAGTGGAAAGCCTTTGAGTAGATTATATGTACCAGAGTCCACACAATTAGTTTATTCTGGAACTAGTGTGAATTCCTAACCGTTAAGAGGTGCCATGAACAGCACTTACCGGCAGTCACCAGAGGCACTGTGACCACCTGCTGAAGGTGCAAGTGTGCCTCTTCCTGGTCAGGGTTTTCACCTCCCTACCTAGTTCATTCAGCAGCCATGTGGCCTTAAAGAGGATTCCTGTAGAACTAACGATGAAGGAAATGATCACAAAGAGCCATTTGCCTTTAGAACAGAACTGTCAGATTGTTACGAGAGCCTCCTACGGGGTTTGAGTAAAAGAGTTTTAGGCTGAGTGCAGGTGCGAACAGATGATCAGACAGACCATTGAGATGCTTGTACCTTCTTTCCAGAATTAGCCAGTAGAAGTAGACCATGAAAGAGAACAGCAGACATCTCTGCTCCCTTCCCTCCTCACCACATCCAGTGGTCTCAATGTGGACCACCTTTAGTGCTGTTTGCTGATGTGAATGTGTTTACGTTGATATAAAGAACCTGGTTTTGTTGACAACTAAGAAATGAGCTCCTTGTCAAATGCCCTCTAAGCAGACCTTGAGGCCTTCTTCCAGTCACTAACTCCATTACTCTAGCGTCTCATATGGGGCCTTGCTGGTGGCCCTTGTGAGCAGAGAGGAATGTCACACAAGGGTTGTTAATCTGCTCACCTCGAGTATGAATCAACTTTAGGATTACCAAAACTGGCTGTGCCTCTAGCCTTTACAACCACCAGCTGCTCTCTGCTAAGGTCAGACATTCAGAATGGGAACTCAACAAATAGTTTTGAACTTTGGGCCTGATGTTTTAGGTCAGGTCTAAGTTGTGCACAGACCCAGAGTTAAGTAGAAGGAGAACAGCCAAGACCTCTTAATACAAAACCGTGTTATATTTTTCTACACTCCATTAATCAATGTCATAACTTGTGATGTAGGGCTCAGGCTGTTTGGTTTCAATGGTTCAGTATGCTTCACTGGATCATTATTCAGTATTGTTTTGATTCTGTGTGCCACCTGGAGAACACTGTTCACCTGTCACATTAAAGTCTTCAGACTGGAAGTCCCGGTGTCTTTTTAATCAGTCATGTTACTTTTTACACTGTTCTGTTATTGATCCAGCTCTAAAGTACAGCGTTCTGTAAACCATCTTTACCCTTCTATCAGGCATGCTCCTTCTAACACACCAGCAACCCTTCTATCAGGCATGCTCCTTCTAACACACTAGCAACCCTTCTATCAGGCATGCTCCTTCTAACACACCAGCAACCCTTCTATCAGGCATGCTCCTTCTAACACACCAGCAACCCTTCTATCAGGCATGCTCCTTCTAACACACCAGCAACCCTTCTATCAGGCATGCTCCTTCTAACACACCAGCAACCCTTCTATCAGGCATGCTCCTAACACACCAGCAACCCTTCTATCAGGCATGCTCCTTCTAACATACCAGCAACCGTTCTGTAAACCATCTTTACCCGTCTACCCTGCAATCTCCATCTAGAACACACCAGCATAGAAGACCATATCACATGAAGTTTGTACACAAAGAGCAGAAGAGAACAAGGAAAATATTCAAATGAAAAGCCAAAGTACTGATAAGAGGGCAGCTAAAGCCCCTTGTGTACTTGAAATAAGCAGTCCAGGAAACAAGGAGTCATGGAGATGTACCCATGGTCTGAGTCAGTGCTTAGAGAGCACATAGTTACAGTAGCTTAGTCAAGTGTGGTTGAGAGTTCCATTTCTACACAGTACAGCATCAGCAGGTCCTCCACAGAGGCTGACTGCTCTGCCCCCCTTAAGGACAGTGGAACTATGGACCTTCAGGCCTAAAGGCCCTAACTCCCTATCAAGGAACAGGCCTCTCTCTGGGCATGAGAGTACACATAAATCCCTAAAGGCCCTCACTCAGCAGGTCCTCAGTTCTCTAGCTTGGACAACCTAACTCCATTTTGGCAACATTATCATATCCATCTTGAGAATCCTTTTACAAAAGGTAAATTCACCAATACACTGATAGTTTTACAGTTTACATACAGTATTTATTTTAGAACAAGTTATCACTTCCTTGAGTACCATGGGCTCCCTCAATTGAAGTCTACTGATTTCAAAACCATTGTATATGTTGGATAGATGCATACCTGAAGCCTAAGATGTTAAGGCAACAGTGTTATTCATTGAGAACGTCAGGATTGTTTTTGAAAACACCTTTTATGAATAGCTCTGCACATGTTATTCACTGTCAGTCATCAAAAACATTAAATAGCAATTATTTATACATTTTAAATAGAACTAGTGCAGTCTCAGTATACACGCTCAGTAATTTAAACATTGTACTGGATTGTCTTGACCAAAGACGGGTCTAACAGATTTTTAGTGCAGAACTAGGTTGTCATAAATGATCTTAAATTATGTCAAGAATCAAGGCATTTCATCTACCCAGATGATGAATGTCGTTCAGAGGTACAATTCATTGTACATCTGGGTGAAACGTGGCTGTATCCAGAAAGATAAAACAGCTGAGGAGATCATCCACAGTATATTGTATCATTTCCCCAGTGCAGAAGTACAGGTAACCTGTCATCAAGTGACCCCTTTGAACAAACACGGTCAAACAAAGAGAAACTAATTAAGAAAAAAATCTGTGGCTTTTGTACCCATTGTTTTCAGTGCATGTTCAGTAGTATCAGGAGAGGTCATGTTCAGTAGTATCAGGAAAGCAGCTCATTTGTCTTTGGACTTTTTCCCCTTAGGACTTCCTACCCTTGGGGACTTTCTACCCTTGGTGGAATTCACTTCACTCTTGGTCTTCTGTAGGCGGGAGAAGATCTCTTTGAACAGGGCCTTGTACTCTGGGGTGTTCTGGCCCAGCCTCTTGTCTACCTGGTCTACCTGCCGGCTGATGCCCTCCAGGGCCTCTGGGGTGGAGGGGGTCTGGGGCGGGGTGGGGGGTGCAGCAGCCATGGCTGAGGGGCCGGGGGTGGCCATGCTGTAGTCCTTCATGGAGGGGTCTCTGGAGACAGGGCGTGACGTCTGCACCCCCGCGTGGCACATGCCCTCCTCGTGGCGCCGGCACTTCCCCAGCAGCTCCTCGTATTTCTCCAGCAGGGCGTGGTACTGCTCGTCCACTTCCCTCAGGATGGACATGCCGCGCTTGCGCACGCTGTTGGCATGGATTGCGTAGCTGCCCTGTCGCCTGCCAGGGGCGTCGCAGGCCGAGATGGCGTTGAGCGCCGTGTCGCTGCAGCTTTTCCTCACGGGGCCTCCCTGCTGCCCCCCTCCTCCTGTCCCCCCGGACTCCCCCGTCCCCTCCCCTCCCTCCTTTTGCCCCGGTCCCTCCTCGGGTGTGTCGGTCTCGGGGGCATTGTTGAGCAGGGTCTGCTCCAGACCCTCATCCAACAGACAGACCCGGGACCTCCTCAGCTGCTGCATCTCCTGTAGCTCCGCCTCCAGCTCCTGCACTCGCAGCTGGCAGCCCTCAGCACCCAGGAGGCGTTGTTCCATAAGCTCAAACTCCTGCAGCACAGCTGTGCACTCCCTCTCTGCCCCCTCCCTCCGGCCCCGTTCTGCCACCATGGCGGACCTCAGGGAGGAGACCACACCTTTTAGACGCTCGTTCTCCTCGTCCAGCGGCCGGCGCTCACGCTCAGACACCAGGTCCACACTGCCGGGGTTGGCCACCAGGAAGCCATCCTCATACCTGGAGAGCGATACACCACACAGAGGAGCACAAGGATACAGCAGAGTGATTGCATTCTTATGTAATCTGAACACCATACATTCAGGTCATTTGTCAAATGTACTCAGCATACTTTCACATACAGTACTTTGGACTTTTGAGAGAGACTACATAGAGCATTGCTCTTTACTGTACTTTGGTGCAGTGCAGAGTTCTTTAAGGCAGGGGAAGGAGTGGACAGTCTTGCGTCGCTCCCGCTCCTCTCTGTGGTCCCTCAGCTCCTTCAGTGTACGTAGTTCCTCCACACGAGCTGTCATGGTATCCACCTGAGCCTGCAGTGTCTCCATGGTACCCGTCAACCTGTAAGTGCACACACACACGAAAGTGGACTAAATCTTATTTGCATCACAACATAATGTACAATACTGTACCGTGACTATGCTGAGCCCGTGTCACAAAAACAACGGTGAGACGCATTTATTTACTATGAACAGTAGAAACCATTCAAGAACTAAGCTTGTTAACTCAAACTAAATATTTCTTACAAATCCTTGGTATAAACACCATGAAGAAAGAGGTCATGGTACAGTCTTACATAGAGTGAATGCTCAGATTGTAGATCATAGCAGCGAGAACAACTCGGGAGAGTATTAACCCTCACCTGTCTATCTTCTGCTGCGAGGCCTTGCTCTCTATAACCAGTTTCTCATTGGTGATCTCCAGCTCTCTGGCCGTCACGTCTAGCTGCTCGTAGACCTTGGCATGCTGCTCGTTCATCTCCCTCAGCATCTCCAGCTGCTTGGACAGGTACTGCAGGGGGAATAGACATGTGAATGAAGACATGGACCTTACAGGGAGACAATCTAAAGAGTCTAAAACGGATATAAAATAACTGGACATCTATAGGTTACATCAGGGCAGATGGAGAGGAGAGGAAGCTGTTTTAGACTATTGAGATACACCCAATGCCAGACACTGATGTAAAACAATACAAATAATTAAAATCAGTCACATAGATATGACAGGATTCCATGATGGTTAAGCAAAATAGCGTCACAATTTCCTAATTCCTGTCTACAGAAACAAATGTGGATCAACTTTATTCTTCTTCTCCAGCAGATTAAAGTGTGTGATTGGTTGAGTCGGCCATCGGCTTTGTTGTTGCCTAATAAGGAGGCCAGTCTTTTTCGTCTATTGAGGTGGCAGATCTAGCTCAGAGTCAGAGGAGTCAGTGGGTTCCTCTCTCCCACACAGCCGCACACTCTAAGTAAACACACACTCTCTCACTCTCCCACTCTCATGCAGCTGCACTCTGCTCCTCTCCTATCAGAGCTCTGCAGGGTTTAATTGACTTGATGGCACGTCAAGGAGAATGTAATTGGGCTAGCCTAGAGAGAAGAGCCACTTTGCAGGATCATGAAGTGCACTGTCAGTAGTTTAAAACCCACACACTCCAGCTAACACACCAGTCCGGTGCCATGCTTGACAATATGGCCTCTCAGGATTCAACATTTAATTGTATTTTTACATTTTAGTCATTTAGCAGACGCTCTTGTTCAGAGCAACTTAGTTAGCTACCTGAAGATGGATGTTCTAAGTGGGACAACCACATAAAGGCATAGAAAGTAAATTTTTCCTCAATAAAGTAGCTCTCAGTAGAGTCAGAAAGGGGGAGGGGTCAAGTGCTTGTTCAGGTTGGGTTTTTTTTTTTTTGGGGGGGGGGGGGGTCAAGGTGATGAGGAGGATTATTTAAAATACTGTTTGAAGAGGTTTCAGGGTTTCAGATGTTTTCGGAAGATGGGCAGGGCACTTTGCAGGATCATTCATGACATGTACACACGCTCACACATAGTTAGTGAAAGTGGTATGATGCTATACCTCGATCTCCTGCACCTGTTCCTCATTGTTGATGTACATCTGTTGTAGGGAGTCCTCCAGCTCCTTGTTACGCTCCAAAAGGGTCTTCCCCAGCTCAGCTGCCAGGTGCAGATCTGTGAGGGGACAGAGAGGAGGTTGAGAGAGTACTGGTCTGGATACAGAAAAAAACAACTATTTTAACTCTTTCATTCACATTTCATCCACCAGTAATATTGGTAGTTCCAGCATTAGCCCAGCTCAGTTCAAGTGTTGCGTTGGACTGTTTTTAACTCCATTAATGCAATACTTTCTGGCTTTCCTTAAAGAACGAGCAATAGAGAGAAAATCCCCTCATTCAATTCCCCTTGCTGGAGTAAAAAAAATGTAATCCTCCATCTTCTCTGACTAAGACCAGCTTCTGTGATCTCTGCCAAGATGAGCTCAAGAAAATGGAGTCTGACTGCAGGGGAAAGGAGGAGGATAAGGGAGAAAACCTAGTTAGCACAGGCTCTGTCTGGAATACACAGGGCAAAACACCAATACAGGTCATCTCAGAATTCATTTACCATTACTCCTGGTCAGAATGACAGAGATATCCCTCTTAGTTCGTATTACCCCACTCCAAAAAGAAGAGTGGCTGTACATTCTGTACATACAAGCGTAAAGGTTTTAGCTGCACTGGTTGCTACACATACATCTTTATTGTCACAACAAGACTGTTTAACATTTTCCCCAGAAACCAATCAACTCCAGCACATCTCTGCTCTCAATCTGCTTTGACAGACATTTCCACAAATAAACACACATACAAACATGATCCCATTTTAGACCTGGGAGGGATAAGGGCAGCGAGTCACTTGGTTTCCACCAGCAGCTTGATGGATTCATCGGGTGCTGCAGTGACGAGGCCTACTTGGACTGAGAGTAAGGATGAAGAGGGGAGCTGTGCTGGCTCCAACATGCCTGCCCCACTACTCAGAGCCCATGACAATACAGTGGGAGGAGAGGGGGTGTTAAACGGAGAACAATTGACCTCCATTACAGAACATGAATGCAGCATTTTAAAATCAGCACAGTGCATGGTGTCAGCACAAACAGGAACACAACAGTGGGGAACACCATGCTGCTGCACAGTACACATCTAAGGAACATGAGTTGAATTATAGTATGGCTGTCTGGAGGAGTAGCTGTGTGTGTGTGTGCGTGTGTGTGTGTGTGTGTATCAGAGATAATGCAATGAATGGCAACAGGAGCTAACCATTCAAAAGGGAACGAGGCAGAGGACAAGAGGCCCGTCTTCAACATGTACAGTACCAGTCAAAAGTTTGGACACCTAATCATTCAAGGGTTTTTCTTTATTTTTTTTTACATTGTAGAATAGTGAAGACATAAAAACTATGAAATGACATATGGAATCATGTAGTAACCAAAAAAGTGTTAAATAAAAAGATATCTTATATTTGAGATTCTTTATTGTAACCACCCTTGATGACAGCTTTACACTCTTGGCATTCCCCCAACCAGCTTCATGAGGTTAGTTACCTGGAATGTATTTCAATTAACAGGTGTCCCTTGTTAAAAGTTAATTGGTGGAATTTCTTTCCTTCTTAATGTGTTTGAGCCAATCCGTTGTGTTGTGAGAAGGTAGGGTGGTATACAGAAGATTACCAAATAGGGCTAAAGACCAAGTCCATATTATGGCAAGAACAGCTCAAATAAGCAAAGAGAAAATGATAGTCCATCATTAAACTTAAGACATGAAGGTCAGTCAATATGGAAAATGTTAAGAACTTTGAAAGTTTCTTCAAGTGCAGTCACAAGCGATATGACCGCCACAGGAAAGGAAGACCCAAAGCTACCTCTGCTGCAGAGAAAAAGTTAATTAGAGTTAACTGCACACCAGATTGCAGCCCAAATAAATGCTTCACAGAGTTCAATAACAGACACATCTCAACATCAACTATTCAGAGCAGACTGCGTGAATCAGGCCTTCATGGTCGAATTGCTGCAAAGAAATCACTACTAAAGGACACCAATAAGAAGAGACTTGCTTGGGCCAACACAAACAATGGACATTAGACTGGTGGAACTCTGTCCTTTGGTCTGATGAGTCCAAATTGGAGATTTTTTGTTTCCAACCGCTGTATGTCTTTTTGACGCAGAGTAGGTGAACGGATGATCTCCGCATGTGTGGTTCCCACCATGAAGCAGGTGTGATGGTGTGGGTGTGCTTTGCTGGTGACACTGTCAGTGATTTATTTAGAATTCAAGGCACACTTAACCAGCACGACTACAGCAATACACCATTCCATCTGATTTGCGCTTAGTGGGAACTATCATTTGTTTTTCAACAGGACAATGATCCAAAACACACCTCCAGATGCTACGTGACCAACACAAAAGTGCCTGGTACACATTGTCTAAAGCTTAAAAGTTATGTAATCTTATGGTTGTGCCTTTATCAAAACGCTGCCACACAACGGTTGCTTGTGCTGGCAAACGGATAAGAATCTGAGTTTGCTGAGAGGGCAAGAGATATCCCGGTAAGTAGGACAAATCATGTACCCACTTCATTGAAAACAAGTGAATAACATAAGAATTGTAACAGGACAAAGCAATGACACTGTGAAACTGACATCTCCCCATGGCAACCTTGGCACACACACAGCTCATGTGCACTGCATCCTTCTGCACGTGTGGCTATGCATCATCCTTATGCCCTCGGATGTGTAGAACTCATATAGCATCTAGTGAAGCACATCACAACCACACTGCACCAGCTGCTACAACTATGACGTCATACCCTACCATCTGGACAGACAGGATACACATGTTGAGCTGATGATTATGACCAGAGGGCAGCCCTGAATACAGATCACTTACATAATAATCACATATTCACTCTGTGTGAAAGTGGGTGTAAATAGACCATAGCAAATACAATATGACCCCTTGGTTGGAACAGCATGCTAAAACTGTACTATTACAACTTTATATGCAGGGTCGCACCTGGTTCCCAAACGCTGACCAGGGAAACACTGATGAGACGCAAAGCTGCTTTTATTCTTTGGGTCATCGGTCAATGGGGTGATGTGGAGGACGAGGGCTGAGCTAGGGAAGGACATATACTGTACATACAGTTGAAGTCAGAAGTTTACATACACCTTAGCCAAATACATTTCAACTCAGTTTCTCACAATTCCTGACATTCAATCCGAGTAAAAAATGTCCTGTCTTAGGTCAGTTAGGATCAACATGTTATTTTAAGAATGTGAAATGTCAGAAAAATAGGAGAGAGAATAATTTAATTTGCCGTTTATTTCTTTCACCACATTCCCAGTGGATCAAAAGTTTACATACACTCAATTAGTATTTGGTAGCAATGCCTTTAAATTGTTTAACTTGGATCAAACGTTTCAGGTATCCTTCCACAAGCTTCACACTTGTTGGGTGAATTTTGGCCCATTCCTCCTGACAGAGCTGGTGTAACTGAGTCAGGTTTGTAGGCCTCCTTGCGCACACACGCTTTTTCAGTTCTGCCCACATATTTTCTATGGGATTGAGGTCAGGGCTTTGTGATGGCCACTCCAATACCTCGACTTTGTTGTCCTTAAACCATTTTGACACAACTTTGGAAGTATGCTTGGCTGTCATTGTCCTTTTGGAAGACCCATTTGCGACCAAGCTTTAACTTCCTGACTGATGTCTTGAGATGTTGCTTCAATATATCCACATCATTTTCCTCCCTCATGATGCCATCTAATTTGTGAAGTGCACCAGCCCGTCTTACAGCAAAGCACCCCCACAACATGATGCTGCCACCCCCGTTCTTCCCGGTTGGGATGGTGTTCTTCGGCTTGCAAGACTCCTTTTTCCTCCAAACATAACGATGGTCATTATGGCCAAACAGTTCTGTTTCATCAGACCAGAGGACATTCCTCCAAAAAGTACAATATTTGTCCTCATGTGTAATTTCAAACCGTAGTCTGGCTTTTTTATGGTGGTTTTGGAGCAGTGGCTTCTTCCTTGCTGAGCGGCCTATTAGGTTATGTCGATATAAGACTAGTTTTACTGTGGATATAGACATTTTTGCCCGTTTCCTCCAGCATCTTCACAAGGTCCTTTGCTGTTGTTCTGGGAATGATTTGCACTTTTCTTACCAAAGACAGAAGGGGTCTCCTTCCTGAGCGGTATGATGGCAGCATGGTCCCATGGTGTTAATACTTGCGTACTATTGTTTGTACAGATGAACGTGGTACCTTCAGGCATTTGGAAATTGCTCCCAAGGATGAACCAGACTTGTGGAGGTCTAAATTTTTTTTGTGAGGTCTTGGGCTGATTTCTTTTGATTTTCCCATGATGTCAAGCAAAGAGGCACAGAGTTTGAAGGTAGGCCTTGAAATACATCCACAGGTACACCTCCAATTGACTCAAATGATGTCAATTAGCCTATCAGAAGCTTCTAAAGCCATGACATAATTTTCTGGAATTTTCCAAGCTGTTTAAAGGCACAGTCAACTTAGTGTATGTAAACTTCTGACCCACTGGAATTGTGATACAGTGAATTATAAGTGAAATAATCTGTCTGTAAACTATTGTTGGAAAAATGACTTGTGTCATGCACAAAGTAGATGTCCTCACCGACTTGACAAAACTATAGTTTGTTAACAAGAAATGTGTAGAGTGGTTGAAAAACTAGTTAATGACTCCAACCTAAGTGTATGTAAACTTCTGACTTCACCTGTACCTCATCCCACCATCTGGAACTCACACCGCCTACTATCCTAATATACCAAATTTACCCTTTATAATAAATGATTGCTAGGAAAATACCGCTTTGACCTATATCATAACTTGTGGGGACATTTAAAATGCTAAAACAATCGCTTCTTTCCCGTTTTGTTTCAAAATATGGGGATAAGACCAGAGGTGGGAGACACTGCTCTGCCAGATCAATACACAGGGAGTGAGAGCAGAGACTACACAGGTCCTCATCTATGTCTATCTAGCCATTAGTGGAGGAAGAGACAGACAATGGGGTCCAATTGAGTTAACTAAATCAAACAGTTGAGGAAGAGATACAAAGGGGTGTGTCACTCTATAGGAGGGATGTATTATCAGACTAAGCCCTGGGTGAATGGAAAAGGTAAGCCCTCCCACAACCTCCTTGGGTTGTGCCGTGGCGGAGATCTTTGTGGGCTATACTCAGCCTTGTCTCAGGATGTGTCCTCGGATGGGGCCACAGTGTCTCCTGACGCCTCCTGTCTCAGCCTCCAGTATTTATGCTGCAGTAGTTTATGTGTCGGGGGGCTAGGGTCAGTTTGTTATATCTGGAGTACTTCTCCTGTCCTATTCGGTGTCCTGTGTGAATTTAAGTGTGCTCTCTCTAATTCTCTCTCTGAGGACCTGAGCCCTAGGACCATGCCTCAGGACTACATGACATGATGACTCCTTGCTGTCCCCAGTCCACCTGGCCGTACTGCTGCTCCAGTTTCAACTGTTCTGCCTTATTATTATTTGACCATGCTGGTCATTTATGAACATTTGAACATCTTGGCCATGTTCTGTTATAATCTCCACCCGGCACAGCCAGAAGAGGACTGGCCACCCCATGGTTCCTCTCTAGGTTTCTTCCTAGGTTTTGGCCTTTCTAGGGAGTTTTTCCTAGCCACCGTGCTTCTACACCTGCATTGCTTGCTGTCTGGGGTTTTAGGCTGGGCTTCTGTACAGCACTTTGAGATATCAGCTGATGTACGAAGGGCTATATAAATACATTTGATTTGAAAAGGTTGTGTATTATGTGCCTTTTCAAGCATCTCAAAACATAGCATCTCCATTGTTGATCCCTATTTTTTTTATCAGAGCACAGACATGAAGTTAGTAAATGTCTTGCGTCTTCAGTCTAACCAGTAATAAATCATTTTTAAAAAGACAGAACTCTGACATTTCCCTCACTCAGCAATTGCAACTGCATAGAATCTTTGTTCAAAATTTCACAGAATCCTGCGAATGTCAACCAGTTGTCTCCCTGAATATCCCACTTGTTCTAAATCATCTGTCAGTCTGTCAGCCTGATGTCAGCCCCCATCACCTAATACCTCACCAGCACATCCCCATGCAAGTGGGAACCACAACTCAGCATTTTGGTGACTTGAGAAAAATAACCGAGGGCAGAGGGATGGCACGTGACCGTTCATCATATATGATGTGAGAGATGGAGGGTGAAGTCAGACAGACAGCAGGGTTATTCTGAGAACACGCACTTCACTGACAACATCAGAATAATTGGAAAATAGCTCGATAATGGATAAAGGGAAGTCTAGAACAGTGCCTATACACAGAGAGGTTGAAATTAGAGAAATGGAAGTAGGCCTGTGTGTGTGTCAGAGAGAGAGAGAGAGAAAGGCGAGAATAACAGAGTATAACATGGTCTGACAGGTGAAACCTGCAGCAGAATTTCGATAGTTCCCACGCCTCGTTCTTAAATGTATGGGACTTGGGGTGATGGGGTCTGTCTTGAAAGTGCATGAGCGCCATCACAATTTCTCAGTTTTATCATATCAAGGATAATATCAACAAGACAGTAGTCTATTCCGGACACGCACGCTTGTATATCGAGCCAGAATTGCAGAACATGTCATGAATTCTTCAAATGAAATGTCAATAATATTATATTTTCTTGAAGGGCCAATTAACATCCTTTGAGACATCTTCAGGTTGTTGCATTAAATGACAGTGATGAGGTCGGTAGCCAGCATCAGCTGCTTTTTGCTGGGACTGTTTATTGTATCGGAATGATTCGCATACAAGGCTAAACAAAACCTGCAACAAATATAACCACGGTCACAAAGTAACAACAATGGTGTGTCAGTCTACTCACCCTGCTCCAAATCCCGTTGGTCGTACCATGGCTCATCTTCCTCCGTAACAAACTCCTCCATCCTGCCTGCACGAAGCATCGATGCTCGGTCTATCGTTGTGGATGTTCACTGTGCGCTCTGCTCCAACATCTCTGACCGCTAGCCCGGAAGCGAAAGCATGCCTCGTATGATCAAGAAATCTCGAACTGCGCAGCCTCCCAAACCGTAACCCTTTCATCAACCTTTATCATTCACTAGGAAAGCCGCGGGCGCACCTGCCCCCAACATTCTGCAATGAACCATTCGAATGAGACAGATGCATCAATTTACCGCACCTGACACTAAATTAATATCTCAAGGCCGAAAAAAATGCACGCACAAACTGGACACTGTAAGCGAGTCCCTATACGCAACGACAGCACTGTCGGCCTACAATAAAAATAGAGAACGTACGAAATAAATTGTACAATATTGAGACGTGTACGTTCACTGAACAAATGTGTGACACTGGCAAATGCCACTCATAATTCCCCCCCCGCCATTGTGATTTACGTAGGCCTCCAGCTGTTGTTACAATCTCACTCGTGCTTTGCACCGATATCTCCCCAGATCCATTCTGCAACGATCCCCAACCCCCTTCCCTATACAGGGGAAGATTCTGCTCCATAAAACAGTCTTCCCACTTAATCTAATTGTATATTGCCTACGAGCCAATTAGTCACAACCACTAGACATTCAGTGTTAAGATATTTTATTTTACAGGTCTCACATGGAGCAATAGTGTGTGAAGGCTGGGTTTTGTTTAGATACATTTCTGTGATGGCTGGGTGTTTTTCCCCATTGGTACATCAAGTGCTCTTTGGATTCCATCATGTTTGAAATGACTGACTGTTTGAAAAGTCACCCACCCTGTCACCAACCTGCACAGGCAGAGTGGCCAGCGCTGATCTTTTAAGAACTTTGTACCAGATAACAATAAGGACAAGAGAAAAAACAAATTAATATTTTTGGGGATTCCTCAGCATAAACAAAAGTTCTCATTTAGAATCTCATGAAAACAACTAATAACTAACAAACTAACAACAAAAAAGACATTAAATTACATCTCTAAAATCAATCAAGGATAGAGTGTGGTTGTTACACATCCAGCTGGCTGTCCTCTTTAGTCAGGCAGAATGACAGACCAGGTAGCAGCAGGGTTTGGCCTGGTATAGCCATAGCATCCATGTCCTAGTCACATGGTGCTAACATCAAACAAAGAGCCACCTCTGTTCGGCGTTGAGCAGGGATGACTACTTGTTCCATAGCAGCATCAGCAGACATGCTGTATACAGTACATGTTTAATAGCCGCCATTACAGCGGCTCTCCACGCCACGACAGCATGAGCCTGGAGTTGACACAGCATAGCAGCATATCATCTCTGAAACGGCTCAGTATCTTGGCCTGGGAGAGATGTGAGGGAGGGAATCAGTTGGAGAGCGAGAGTGGATGAAGGGATCAGACCCCCAGGTTGTTATCCTCCTCCACCTTTCTGTTCATAGTCCCGCCTCCTCCCATCCCTCTGTGTTCAGAGGTCTCAGTGCTGTGTGGTCCCTTCAGGTGCTTCCAGTCTGCTTCACTCTCACAGCGCTTCACACTGCTGAAGAACTTCTTTATCAGATTCCTGGCCTGCATTTTCACTGTGGACACAAATATAGTTCATTATTAGAAAAGGCAGCTTGCGCTAGTGCGCACACACAATGTTTATCTTCCTCACCTTGACCTCTTCCCCTACTCCTCCCCTCTGCTAGTAGATGAGACAAGTAGCGGGCAAATGACTTGAACAGCTCCTACAACAAGGAAGATTTGGAATACTACGATTTGAAAAAGTGACAAATGAAGAACCAAATATCTTCATCACAGCTTATGCCCCTTCCCTCTCTCCCTCACCTTGGTGGCAAACTTGCCCTGCGTATAGAAGGGGTCTAGACAGCGCACCACGATGTCAGCCACCTCCTTCAGAGACACAGGCTTGGGGGCTTTGCTTGGGCTCCCTGGCTCCAGTACAGTCTCCTGGACTTTGGGGTTAAAGGTCACCTTCTTCCTGCTGTCCTGTAGGGGGCAGCTGCGCTTGGCTGGAGGGAGGGCCTCCCTCTCTTCACATAGCTGACACACACACACACAGAGAACATGTGGTAATAGATGTTACCAATGATGTCATCATTACATTACTGTTAAAAAACCATGGACGACACAATAAGACTGTTGTGGCAATATAATATTGATCTCCATACCCTTAGTTTTAGCAACGATTTAGCCTTGTTTTCATGTGCATTTTGCCTGGGAAGAAGACAAAGGAGTTTAGAGAGAGAGATGCAAAACGGAATAAACCAGTGAAAGACTTTATCTACAACTTCCGAGGGACATCTTACACTGTGATAGAGTCCAAGTCCAGTTTAGCTTCCTCTTTAACCTCCTCCTCATCATTATCCAAGTTGTTGATTTCTGTGGGGATGGTGTCCATAGGGATAGTTTCAATGGGGATGGTTTCTGTGGGGATGATTTCCATGGGACTAGTGTCCATAGGGATGGTATCCATGGAGACAGTAGCAGGTGTGATTTCCTGAGTGGGGAGTGACTGGGGTGGTATTGAAAAGGCCTGAGATGACACATCATTGGTTCTTATCTCCACCTCTTGACTCTTTTCAATCGGGTTCTTCCCAAAGTACTGGGTAATGTTGCGGGAGTTCTTAGCAGCCTCTGCTAGCTTCTGCTTCTTGCTCAGGGCCTTGCCTCCTGTCTTGGTGGGACTGTTCAGGAAGGCAGAGACTGCACTGGCTTTAGCTCTGATGGAGGAGCTGATGGTTGTTGCTGTATCTCCAGTCTTTGTCTCCTTCCTCTTCCCCCTCTCCTCCTCACCGGCTGACTCTCCAGACCCAGCCAGGCAGTCAGGGCCCCCGCTCCCTGTCCCACTGTTGGCCCCTGGACCTGTAGTGGAGACTTCACAGTTAGAGGCCCTCATCAGCTCACTGGCAGTCTGGAAGGGGTTGGAGGAGCCCCTCAGACCTGCTCCTATTCTCTTCCGCTTTAGCTGGTGAAGAGAAGGAGACACAGAAGGAAGGATGCTTAGTTACTAATAGAACCCAGTATGAGGCTGACTCACAATAACACTGACGCATCCTGTTACTAAATGGGCTGAGACAGTCTCAATGCATTAGCCAGTAGATACATATTTAGTCATTACTGCTGCTTATAAAGGAGCACTACAGTATTTTCTAAGGCAAAGTAAAAGCAGAGTCCTCTGTGTGCTGTGGTGTTGGGCCTTACTGAGTAGATCTGTGAGGCAGGCGTGAAGCCCTGTTGCTCCTCAGTCAAGGAGGAAGAGGAGGCTGCTTCTTCTTTCGATTCAGTCTTTATCTCTGTGGATTCCCCAGAGCCGCTGGTCCCTTCTCTTCCTCCTCCTGCAGAGGCAGCCCCTCCCTTCTTCATCTCTGATACCTTTAGGAACAAGAGATAAGTTAGCTGAGTGAAAGAATAACTTAAAAAAAAAATAGCTTCCATAGGACTCGATACATAAAGTGACTTTACAGTTGTACAATAAACCAGACAGTAGTCAGGAGCTACTTACTCTCTTCAGGACAGCTGCTTTGTACAGGTTGGAAGACTTGGTGATCTTGAAGACCTCATGTTCAATATCCACTGCCAAGGAGAGTGTGTCAGAGCTGGATGAGGGGCGGAGGAAAAAGGGAAAGAAAGAAATCCAAGTGTCAGTTCAGTTGTCCCAGTGGCATCAGGGACTTGGTATTTTAGGTGCATGTGGTTAGTAGTGACTGGTACCTGTGTGTGTCTGCTGCTGCCACCTGGTGGTTGTTCAGAGCCTCCTGTAACAGGGCCACACAGTGCTCCCGGGCCTAGAATTGATGCACACATTTGGCACACACTCTCGTCAAAACTATTTTTTAAAAGTTAAGTGAAGATGTATTCATTTTATTTCCCCCCTCTATTCAAAGGGAAAGTGTCATTTAGATTTAAAGCATGTCTTTACAAGGGAGAACTGGTCAGTAGCAGCTCCAGAATAAAATCAACACTATACATACATTTATTTAAACTTTTTTAAATCATGGCATACCATCAGTCAGACACCGCTAAAAAAAATACAAATGAGGCTACGTTTTTTCTTGAAAATGGCTATTCTTGTAATACATGTATGAACCACAGTGGTAGTACAATCCCCTTTCTGTTCCCTCGATCTGCAAACATAGATGTTCAGTGCTCTGTGCATTTGATCACAAATTGAGAGTGGGACCCGGGATAAGCCAGCATCTTGTTGGGTGAACGATTTAAAGCAGAATTTAATTATGGATGAATAAATAGTTTCTAACGAGCTCATGATGGTGGAGACGCTGAATACACAAGGACATGTGCATTAAACATCAAAAACATGCGAATGTGCATATTGCTTTGCAAGTACGTGGGCATGCATGTGAGCATGCGCGTGTGTGAGACGTTTCCATACTAGAGCTGTACCTTGACAGTGAGCCTGGGGATTTTCTGGCTGCTGGCCTCCCTGAGTGGGCAGTTATCATCTGCAGACACAGTTGAACACAACATCCAAACCCATTCAGTCACACAACAGTATTATTAGCCAGTCACTTTGCTTGTCTACACTGATATTACAACAGTAGAGAACCCACCTGGGGGGATAAATGAATCTTTGTGTCTCTCAGAAACCTACAGAGGAAAGAGAGAGAAGTAAACAAAGGGAAATAAGACACCCCCCCCTCACACTTCTATTGTCAGTTAGAGCAGAGAACCTACAGAGGGCCCCTCAAATTCCTCACTCCAGCACTAGACCGCTGCCTCTCTCACCTAGTTTCTAGTGCTTCAGTGTTCCAAGCCCCATGCGGTTGCTGGCAGCATCTCAAACCAACAGTCTCAAAATAATGGCTCAACTCAACACATCTTTTGTTTGTCAGGATTAATAGTATGGATTTGAATAGCCCTGTTGTGCTGATTTGACTCCACATATGGGAGAGATTTACCACATGGTGCCTTACAGGGGCCCCTAGCCCCATAGCCTCCTTGCCTGGCTGGCTGACTGGCTGGCCACAGCTGGAACACAGATGTGGAGAGAGAGGAAGCTGCTACAGTGTATGAAGGTTTGTTTACTGAAGCAATGGAACGCTTATGAGTCAGATGTTGTGTATAACAGTATGACAGCAGGGCTGTCCATGTACACTGTACATGAATGCGAGGTTTCACCTTGCGCAGGTTCATTTGTTTCTTGAAGAGATCTCCAAACTCCTTCCTCCGATGCTCGGAGCCATCATCATCACCACCACTCTCCCAGCCCTCCTCATCATGCCTGAGGAGATGACATCACCACAAACCTCAGCATTCCTACTGTACTGTCTATGAGTGACAGCTAGAAAACACATTTTAAAATCAACAATACATTTGAAAATAATCCTAATCCAACCAAATACTGCAACCAAAACATGACTAGCGAGTCAGAAGGAAATACCCCCCCCCCCCCCCCCTCCCATCTTGCCCTGTTAGCAACTAACAACTACAACACATTTTAGCCTGGATGCCAGTCTATTTCTGCTTTAGACTGGCCTCCAGGCTACTAGACCATTGCATTTCTGACCTCTCAAAGCCGTAGCCCTTCCTCCCCCCGGCGTAGAGGTCACGGTCAAACCCAAACGGGCCCCTGGGCTGTGTGCTCCAAGCTGCTCCAGTCTTGGTGCACAAAGTGGCCCCCTTCTCCAGCTGGGCCCGCACAGCCTTGGGGTCACGACAGTAGTCACAGGCCCCCGCACAGTCCGGCTTCTGGTCCCCAAAGAACTTGGAGATGGTGGCATGGCGGCAGCTGAGAGAGCCCAGAAATACAGGTGTGAGAGAGACAAACATATTGCAGACATGCTAGAGGTCAAAACCCTAGGAGGCCTTGCATTCACAGAGTAGCTCAGTGGAGCCCAGTGTCTCAAAATGCTCAGAGCCAAGATATTGTGCATTCCTCATTAAGACTCACAATACAGAAGAGTGCACATGACACAGTAGAATATCAGAAAGGTAGCTAATGCTGCTGATAGGAGGAATTATACAATGATTGTGTCATGGAGAAATGACGAAGAGGATTGTCATTGATCAATAGCTACCACTGTGTAACAGATTCCCCATTACTGTGTATGATCAATGTGTATGTGTGTGTGTGTGCACATGATGTGTGATCAAACAAGGTCACACTCAACTGGCCATCATGTGGCCAAATAAGGCTTTGACCCAACCCGAGTCACTAGATGTTATTCCCACTTGATCAGAGAGGGGTCGTTCCATTTGATTTGAATGCCTGTTTGACCACACCCCTTTTGATTTGAATGCCTGTTTGACCACACCCCTTTTGATTTGAATGCCTGTTTGACCACACCCCTTTTGATTTGAACAAAACTTACCATACTTATTTGCCCATGATAGAAGTGGTCAGAAAGTGACTTTTTGGCAGTGGTGGAAAAAGTACCCAATTGTCATACTTGAGTAAAAGTAAAGATACCTTAATAGAAAATGACTCAAAAAAAAAAAAGTCACCCAGTAAAATACTACTTGAGTAAAAGTAGTTGGTTTTAAATATACTTAAGTATCAAAAGTAAATGCAATTGCTAAAATATACTTAAGTATCAAACTTAAAATAATTTTAAAATTCCTTAGATTAAGCAAACCAGACAGCACAATTATCATTGTTTTTTTACATTTACGGGTAGCCAGGGACATGCTCCAACACTCAGACATAATTTACAAACTAAGCATTTGTGTTTCGGAAGTCCACCAGATAAGAGGCAGTAGGGATGACCAGGGATGTTCTCTTGATTAATGCGTGAATTGGACAATTTTCCTGTCCTGCTAAGCACTCAAAATGTAAGGAGTACTTTCGGGTGTCAGAGAAAATGTAAATAGTAAAAAGTACATCATTTTCTTTAGGAATGTAGTGAAGTAAAAGTTGTTGAAAATATAAAATAGTAAAGATACCAGGAAAAAAACCTACTTAAGTAAAAATACTTTAAAGTACTACTTAAGTACTTTACACCACTGCTTTTTGAAACCTGACTGCCAAAACCTTTAGGCGATAGAGGTGCTCAAGTTGACTTATTTTGCATACCCCACCATAACATGAGACATCAATGTCTTAAATCACTGGAAAAGATAAACAGTTGAGTTTGATATAATTTAAAAACATACAAAAAGGGTTGTCAAACTATCATCTGAGGTTTTTGAATTGTGCCTGCCATCGGTTGAGACACAGCATACTCTTGAATACAGGGTGGTTGTCATGTTTTGGCTGATACATTTACTAAAATGTGACTAAAATAAAAATGTCTACTTTTAAAAATGGTACCACAGAGATGGTTGGAGGTCCAGTATGGTTGGAATATCAGTTTGTTTAAATAACATTGTCAATCTTCCATTGGAAACCTATTGAAATCAAAGAAATATAGGATCATAGAATAGACATTCCCATTTAAGTTGACATTCAATTGTGGGTGGACCAGCAGCCATCTTTATGGTAGTAATTAGAAGTAAACATTTTAGTTACATTTAAAATGTCAATGGTGTATCGGCTTAATTGCAGGGGTCTGAAGGGATAGGTCTATTCTATTAATAATATTTCTATGATTGAAATGACACCCACCCTGTACTCAAGAGCATGTTGTGTCTCAACTGAAAGAATGTATCAAATATTTTGACAACCCTTTTTGAAAGCTTTTAAATGATTTAAAATCTAACTGTTTATATTTTCCAGTGATGAAGACATGGATGTCTCATTGAATTGTGGGGGACGCAAAACTGGTCCACTTTGAGCAATGGGTCAACTTTGAGCTAGAATGTTTTGGCATTTAGGTCAACAAAAAAAAAAGACACTTTCTGACCACTTCTACCATGGGCAAATATGTATGGAAAGTTTTATTCAAATCAAAATGGGTGTGGTCAAACAGTTATGGAAATCAAATGCAGTGACTCTGCAGGAGTGTGAAGTGTATTCTCCAGTAAAAGAACACCCGTTTAACGATACGTCTGTGAACTGGATGCGGTTTCTGATCACTCAGACACACCACTCCCTTCTATTCTGACAAACTCCATTGATGAGGAGAAAAAGGGGTTGTGGGTGTGGAAAGACTCCTGAGTGAATAATGTGAAACAGAGACGAGGTTCTATAAAATAACTGCTTCCCTAGAGTCTAGTCTGAATAGCAAACCAAAATTATCTACTTTTAGGAGACTTGTAGGTGAGTGAGATTGGCCATGGGTGGTGGTTGGTGAGGATGTTACTGTTCTAAATGACTTTTAAATAGATTTCAACATCTGAATGTCTATTCACCTTTAGAGTATGGCTGTTCCGCTTCTTTGTATAACAGCTTGCTCTTTCACTCAATACACAATATTATGTCATGTATACACACACACACACACAGATCCACTCCGTCGTACACACATTCATACAGGCTAGTGTCTCTTGGAGGAATACTAGTCAAGACACCTCCATAACACACAAAGCAAGACTACCTCAGATGGAAACCCAGTCTCCACAGCTTTCAAAGAGGGGGGAAAGAGGCAGTCTCACCAAGGGAGGAGGGGAGAGTAAGAGACAGACAGTGAGAGAGACAGAGAGAACGAGACATAGAAAGAGAGCGAGAAAGAGACAGAGCTCATGAAGCAACAGAGTCTTTCCAGAGGAGGAGTGAAGGAAGAAGAAAACGACCCACAGCAGAAGGAGGAGATGATGAACTAGCCTATATTAATACAACAGGCAGAGAGCACAAAAACACAGCAGGAGTCCTTTGTAAGTGGAGATAAACAGTGTTGCTATTGCACAACCGCTGCCTTTTCCACTGGCACCAAGAGACGACAACAGCTACTACAAACTGGGAGAGAAGCAAGAATAAAAGGAGAGAGTAAGAGTGGAGCAAGAGACGGTGGAAAGCAAACCAATGACAGCTGGAGAAAGCTCACTTCGAGCCCGATTCGTTTCCTTTCTGAAACCCAGAACAGACTGTACAGAGGACAGCAGTGCAGCGGGTGGGGCTTTGGTCATCTCTTGGCTTCGATACTAATCGCTACTTGAGGACTTATCTCTGCTAACCCTAATCCTGAAAAGACCGCTGGGTCGAGGAGGCGAGGTCACCACCCCTGTCTCACTGCTGGCTCCAACTCACCCAGCAACACACAGGGAACTCACTCTCCACACTCACTCAGGTAGGTGTTGGTTCTTGTGTTACATCACTAACTGATTATCTTTGTTAGACAAGCACAGTTTAGCACCTTTATTTACTCTGTTGCATATCTGCAAACTACCCATACAGTTCAGGTGAGTGTATGCTGGTTGTGAGTGTGTACATGTAGGCTATATACATGCAAATACAGGCCAGAATAACAGTCTTAGCATACTTTATAGCCTAATCAAAAGAATGTGAAGAGTGTAATTTAGCTGTATGGGTAGTGTATTCTGTATTTAGTGTATTCCAGCTGTGTATTAATAGGGAGGCTATTTACATGTGAACACAGTGTGGACCAGAGTTGGAACAGCTCTAGAAGGAGAGCACTCTTCCTGTATGTCATTATCATAATGACATTTCTAACAGCTAAATATTTAGCTACACTTTACTACTGTGGGAAGACTTGCTCCCATACCCCCCGGCCTAGCCATGAAACCGGAGACTGGTGAAAGCCCAGTCTGACTGGGATCTATCACCACACCAGCTTGTGGGAGTCTACCTGGGAGAGAGAGACAGAGCAGCTGTGGGAAACAGCACTAAAGTAAAAACTATTGTCAGCGGAATTCATACAGAATACATTGGCCAGAACACATTCCACCACGATGGACTCGGTCTGGTCCAGCAACACTACAGGAACAGAATCTCTTTAAAGGGACACAGACAACAGGACAAAGAGACTGAGCCAACAGTCTGGTATCTGTTTTACATGCCACACCTATAGTCATTAAAGCATTTTACTATCAAATGAATTGAAGCACTATTCTATTTGTCTAAAGACTTCCCCTTTAATAGAATCAATACATCAATACATAATCCAGGTCAATCTAGTGTTGTGATGAAGAGAACTGACATGTAATGTAATCAAGTAGCCTACAGTGTGATCAGGGTTGGGAGAGGAGAAGTAACACTGTGGTGTAGGTGCATAGCTAGAGAGAATAAGATAAAGAGAGTGTGATGAGGAGGAGAACTGTGAAGGGATGATCATGAGATAATTCATATGAGCAGGATCCTGTCTTGGCATCAATTGTCACACCCAACTGCTATTCACAATTTATAGGGAACATACTTTCCCATAGCAACAGCAACATATGTCCTACTCATATGTGCATAATGAATAGACAGAAACTTAGAAGATATTTTAACACACAAGGCAAATATCAGTGTCTGCCCTTGAAATAACATAGATAAAAGTCCTCCCTTTATACAGTCAGCCAGTGGGACCCTCCTCTCGGTCTCATGACAGTTGTGATAACGGTGGTGTGTCAGTCCACAGCTATGCTGCTGGGAGAGCCCTAGAATTACTCTAGTAAGCCTGGAACAGTTAAAATCCCACTGGCCCAGAAAAACTCAAATCTTCACACACCAACATATTACCAGATTATAACACACTTTCTAGATCCTCCTCTTTCT
Source organism: Oncorhynchus mykiss (assembly GCF_057628025.1). Classification (NCBI taxonomy): domain Eukaryota; kingdom Metazoa; phylum Chordata; class Actinopteri; order Salmoniformes; family Salmonidae; genus Oncorhynchus; species Oncorhynchus mykiss. The sequence continues at coordinate 55,310,052 of NC_143034.1, forward strand.
TATAGGAGGAGCTGGAATCCGTTGATTTCGCTCTGTCCTACCTACTCATCAGAAACACATGCACTAGCAGCTCGCCTATATATTCAAGGATGAACACAATGGTTTGTCAACATTCCATTGGTGTCAGGTCATCTACATAGTTAGACAGTAACATACAGCATCTCTGACTTCTAGACTCACAGTCCATTATGGGTGAAGAATAAGGAATGAAACAAATGCCTAGATTCTAATAATTCTAACAATATATTGTTATAATAATCCATTATTAATAATCAATAATCCATCTTTCATCCAGTTTTATCCCTTTATTTGTGGCTTCAGCAAAGTGATCACATCACACAACCTGCACCCAGATACTACAGAGTTGCACCCACCCTCAGTGTGAGGGACATGATGGATGCCAGGGAGGAGATGCTGACCCTGCTACAGAAGCTCTGGGCCAAACTGCAGGGTCTCCCCACCGCCAGCCCTCTGGAGATGGGGGCCTTCGCTGTCCTCGTCCTCTTTATCGGTAATCTACACCTCTCATACATAATATATACATAGATATAACACACACACACACACACACACCTCTCAGTGGAGATATACTCCATACACCTAACCATGTGCTTCAGAACATGTCAGAACATGTCTTGCAAAGGATGAAACTCCAACATCTTTAATATCACTTTAGATAGTGTGAAATCAATCATCTTGTCTGGACAAAATTCAAATATGTAGGCTAGCTACTATAAAAGGTGTTGTCAATCGTGTGTTCTTTCCTAGTGGTCTTCCTGCTCATGCTGCTGATGACCTGTTTGACGTGCTGCTGCTGTCACAGAACCAGAACCAAGGGACCACATAGTCAGCTAACCTGAGACAATCCCCACTTCCCCCAATAATGAGGAGAGACATTATAAAACAGGCACTCTATGGAGTGCCACTGTATCACCAGGAGAGACATTCTGGAGAGGCACTCTATGGGCCTCTTAACCCCGGAGGAATGATGAGGACCCGTGGGGAGGGTGTGGAGCCCATCTATAAAGGAGCCCGGCCCTTGAACAACACACCTCCATACAAAACACACACAGAGCCTCCCTGAGAAGCAGCAAAACAGGCCAGGCTTTCAGGAGTATCAACATTCCATGGGGCATCCCTGGGCTCTGCTGGCTAACAAAGCAGTCTTTGACGTGAGAGATGGACAAGACTAGACCTCTAGGACGGCTTCGACTGATCCACACAACACAAAGACACAAGGAACACAGGAGCATGGAATCTCACACACACACATAGTAATGCAAACAACTGGACATGTAGCTAAAAGATCCCAATAGAAGCACATGGGATTGCTTGGGGAGATGAATGTCTGTCAGTTCTAGGATGTATGGGTGTCAACTCAACCTCTGCCACTGGCTCAGAGACTCTAAGAAAGAGCCCTCTGCAGTTTCCAGCAACAACTCACTTAAATGGAGGCATCTTGCCAAACCCCTTAGAAGACATATGGCAACACTCTTACATCTAAAGGACTTCCTTTGCTAGATGGAACAAGGAAACTCAGAAATGTCCGACTTGCTAACTGGTTGAACGCGGCACGTGTATAACTACAACCAGTTAGCAAGTCGAAAAAGTCTGTTTCCTAGTTCCGACTAGCACGTGAACACAGCATTAGTTCAGCAAAAACAAGCAATTATCTCATTCCTCAGGCGATTCAGAGGACCATGCCTGCCCTCTGCTGCCTTGTAATATGCTTCACAGTTATACACAAAAACAGAAAAAGAGTAATGCTGTCATTTCCATATAGTTGTTGCATAGGTTAAAAAGGGCATCTCTTCCTTCTGAAAAAGCATTTTCTTAGGCTGCCTAAAATAGTGCAATACGCTTTTGTATCGCTTACATGAAATAAGACAAAATGCAGATGATTGTGGTGAGTTATATCAGGGGTTCCCAAACTGTTGGCTGCTACTGTTCCCCCCCCCCACACACACACACACACACACACACATTGCAATTTCAAAATGATGTAGTGCATCATCAGTTTCTCAGTCATTGCAGACCTTAGAGAGCCATTTATAACTTGTCCGAAATGTCCAGATCAACCAGCCTGTTGATTTTTGAGTCACTCAAATATCACATGACAAAACATATAGAATTGCAAGAAAATTTTCTTTAAAACTGCAAAAGTTTCTCCACACACCATGACAAAATGTGTAGATTTGCAGGAAATATTGTATGCTTTTAAACCTGCAAAATCTTCTCTCCTCCAAAAAAAAGGATGTGTCATGAACAGTGCTTGTGGTCACAGAAATAGATGTGGCGCGTGAGCGCAGGGGGAGCGCGAGATGTTCCCCAATGCTGGAAGAGGGGGCCTGAGTGTAAAAGTTTGGGAACCCCTGTGTTATATAACACTCACCCCTCTTGCTCACAGAATGACACCATGGCCTCGAAGTCTGTGATGGAAGCCTTGTCCTGATCTTTCTCGGAGCCACGCTTTGCCTGCAGAGAAGTCACACAATCATTCGCTCAAAGTTAAATAAACAAACATAAAACGATTTGAACACTCTACACACCAATTGCAATCCCCATGCATTTCCAGCACCATCATATTTCTATACTAATAACAAGCCTGTGAGGCAGGTTGACAGTGTAGTCTACACGTAACCTGTTTGCGGGCCACCTCCTTGCGGATGAGGAAGTTCAACTGCTCCCTGTCCTTGGGGGAGTAGTACGTCCTGCAGGAAGAGGGCAGCCCGTCTCGCCCCGCACGCCCAGATTCCTGGTAGTAACTGGCTAGTGACTTGGCAAGGTTCCAATGGGCCACAAACCTGACATTAGATTTGTCCACCCCCATGCCAAAGCTGATGGTGGCCACAATGACAAGCACCTTACCCTGCATCCAATCAGTCTGAGCCTCTGTGCGATCTCCTGCCTTCAACCCTACACAAGCAGGAGTTAAAGGTCAAGAGTCATGCCGCCCACTTTGTTATGTCTCGTCATCAATAAAATAATCTGCTTGATTCTTATCTTTATTAAACTTTAACATTGCCATTTACTATCCTACCCCACAATGTTTGTAAGCCCTTGAGGAATGTCTCACCTGCATGGTAAGGCTTGGCCAGGACTCCAAGCTTAGTCAGTTGGTAAGCCACCGTCTCACAGCCATCTCTGGTCCGACAGTACACAATTCCACAACCCTGAAGAAAGACACAGATAAATATCCCAAGCTAAGTACCATGCACTGATTATAAGGCTGGATGACATATGTTTTTTAGCGCAATATTCCAAATGCCTGTATCACAACAATCACTTTTTGTATTTTATGACCGTTTGTCTGCATTTTCTCATGTCTTTTTGGTCTTGTCTCCTTTGCACCTTCCCATTCTCTCTCACACACACAGGCCCCTCCCCCTGCCACTCACAACAACAAAGATGACACATCACTTCCTCCCTGATAAGTGGTTCAACTCACTATTTGCATTTAAGGTTTGTTCCAACAGAATCAGTCATAGGGACACCGAAATACATTACTCTGATTACACCATCCATTATTTTACTGTAATAGAGGAGAAGTTAACCTTTCAACTCATCAAATTGCATGCAGAGCAGACACTAATAAAACCAGAGAATCAATTAACACTGATTCTAGTAAATTTATGTTCAGTTTGTTGTAAACCGGGCATTTTCAGCCAGATCGCTGAATATTGCAAAAAAGCAGGTTAAACTATTTTGATAAAATAATTACATTATTAGTGGGTTTTATGGTTGTGGAAGGCTTATATTTACCCTAGGTATAATTTCACAAGCCCATTCATTAGATTATTGCTGACTGTTTGAAATGCAATGTATTTGACCTTTAAATCTAGATATATATTGTGAATGGCCTATAATTAAAAAAAATAGACCTATGAATTTTAGGCCACAACGCCCAGCCCTAACTGATTACACCATCCATTAGATAGAGTAGGAAGAGATACTGCATATAAGGACAGAGTCAGAGGGGAATCTAGTCCACCAACCTGTCCTTTGGGGCCTTCCCCCAGAGTCAGGGCCTCCCTGATGAAGGCATGCAGGTGCTTGTAAGGGTCCTCTAGTAGCTCCCTGTACACCACCTCATAATGCAGGTTACTGCGAAACACAGGTGTGGCAAAGGACAGCGGTGATCGCAGCCTCAGGGACTTTGCTATGTCCTCCTGCACCTTCTGGGGTGCCGTGGCCGTCAGCGCCACGCAGGGTATCCCGGGCAGACGGGCACGCAGACTGCCCAGTTTGAGGTAGTCTGGTCTGAAGTCATGCCCCCACTGGGAGACACAGTGAGCCTCGTCCACAGCCAGGTAGGAGAGGAGGCTCCGGGAGAGAAGGCCTGTAAGGCAGGGCTGGAAGGCAGAGGAGGCCACCATCTCTGGGGTGATGTAAAGCAGCTTCAACCTGGGGCTCTCACTCTCCAGATCGGCCAGGATCAGACGGCGCTCCCCTGCAGGGAGCTTGGAGTTGATGGAGCATGCAGGAATGTTCAGGTCCCTTAGGTGGTCCACTTGGTCCTGTTATGGTGGATACAGAGAAAGGGATCATCATTGAAGAAACCTAAATACATAGCTAGCTATGCAGTTAAGGATAGCTCAGTCTATATCAGAATCAATCACGTAATCAGTACAAATTACAACAGAAGAAAATGCTAAAGAAGAGAGACTGACCTGGATGAGAGCGATAAGAGGGGATATGACCAAGGTAATACCCTTAGCCAACACTGCGGGAAGCTGGTAGCAGAGGGACTTCCCTGCCCCGGTGGGCATGCACACAAAAACATCCCGGTCACCTGCACACAACAGGGGCAGTAATTTACAATTTTCCATCGACAGTCCGATTTGGGCAACGGCATTACTCAGATATGTTTAATAACAATAGCTGATCATGCTAGCTAGTAGTAGGTAACAGTCAATGAACTGGTTGAAGAATTGGCTAATTAGCTACCTAGCTAGTTAGATAGCCCGCGGCTGGCTAAGATTAGCTAAAACTAGAAGAGCCGTTCCTAGGTAAATTATTGTAAGTCCAACAAGTCTATTGTGGTTCTCACCTTTAACAACTGCTTTAACAACGTCCTCCTGCTTCTGGGATCGGAACTTATCGAACCCAAAATGGGTTTTTAACGCCTTTTTAATGGAAGTCATCTCTTATCCAGAAAAACGTCCAACTTGACAACAAACTTCATTCTCTAGTCGTCGCGTATCGATGACATCATGCCAGTCGGCACATAATAAAGAAAGCCATATTTTAACTAGTGAATCTCTTTAAACATATTTTATCTACGGTTCTCTTTCAAATATACATTTTTATTTAATGTCAAATGACCGAAACAGATCTGTTTATATTTTGTGCAAAAAAAACATTAAACGCACACAACTGATTAGATTCATCATCCATGGGTACACGCCTTTGTTTTCCTGGCCAATGAGAGTCGAATGCGCTGTGATTCGCACCTGATTAGCACGACCCAGACAAGGACAGATTTTAATGCTAGAATTGTTTTTGTTGTCTCGATCTGTGAGGTGAGTCTCCGTTTACGTTTGAGTTCTGGTTGAATTTGGTGACCTCCATAGACCACTTTATCAACACCCAAACCAAAACACTGACACAATCGAAACCCCTGATTTATGTATCAATAAAGCAGGGAGAGAAGAGGCATAGGATTGCAGAATATTAAAAGGAGGTTTACTCCACTCCACTTCATCGCCATGGATCTCTCCCTTTCACCCTCTGTTTCTGACACTGTCTGTGTGCTCTGGGGTATGTACTGAGGTTAATGCCACTTTGAGATGGCTTGAAATTGGTGACCTAGATGCACAACAATGTATTGTAAACCCAGGGTCTCCTCTCTCCTCTGACTAGGCTGTGAGCTGAATGACACCCAGAGAAAGGCAGTGTTTGAAATAGCGGAGGATTTGTTGGAGCATCAGTTCTTTATCCGAACGGTCAGTCCATCTCCAGCCCTCTCCACACACCCCATTAGCAGAGATCACTTGACTTAGTCAGTGACACAACAATTAACATAGTCCAATGACAGCCCAACCTCTAATCTCTGCTCCCCTTGTGTATAGATGTGTCTGAGTGCAGAGGCCAGTAACGAGATGCATGTGGTGGAGGTACAGGACAGAGTTGGGGAATGCTGCAAGCCAGTGCCCATTGCCACTCTTCACCCTATGTGCCAACCTATGGTCAGTTTCAGTGGGTTTGAGCTCATCCCACCTGTCATCTTCAACCTTCGCTCTGGGCAGGGCCCCCTCTTCATTTCTGGGCAGCATTTGACATGTAAGTAATTGAGATAGGAGAAAATTATGTTATTGTCGAGAGAATGGCAAGAAAATAAATATTAATCAGAAACTATTTGTATGTCAATTCTGGGACTCTGTTTTTTATTTGGCTTTAAGTTCAATTCAAATGATACCTGGTATTTTTGTGCTGTCATAGTGGTCTATGAGGAGGAGGAGGAGGAGAAGGAGGAGGTCTTCTCATCAACACCCCCACTTGGTAAGTAAACAAATCTAGAACTTCATAACATGATTACCTATTTTGATCCCTTATGACATTGTACAGTTCAGTATGAAATAGTTATTGTGTTTTTATTTCAGATCACAGTGTTCTTCAATAACATGATCAAATTTGAAGGACTTCAATAAAACACAGCACAAAAAGTAGAACCTTTGAGTTTCGTATATTTATTCATCACGGAAAGTGCATTGTTATTGCAGGATTAATATTTCACAATAGATTAAGATAATACTATGGTATTCTTTCAAATGTATGAAAATACAGAGCATGTGAGTGCATAGCATAACTGGAGTAAGGAAGAGGCAGAAAGAATCACATAGAAGCAGCAGCATCAGTGGTCACATAGCTATCCAATATCATGATGGTCTAGTTCTTTACAGTAACGAAGGTTCTGATTACTCTATAGGAGTGGTGAGAGGGTAACCATAGGGTAGAGGGATGGTGTTAAGAGGGAAAGTTCAGCCCCACAGGCACAGGGAGGGACAGAGGCAATAGGCCTTGCTCCCAGGGGACTTGATCACCAGGTCCTTAATGATCTCTGTCGTGCCGAACAGAGGGAACAGCTTCTCGTTGAAGCTCTCATTGTAGGTGTAGATGTGGGAGCGGCTGTCTACGTCGTAGAAGGACAGCTGGCCCTGGTCGTAGTCCAGGTAGACGGCCACCTTGCGGGGGATAAGACCAGGCGGCAGGGCAGTGAAGGGCACAGTCAGGGCCTTGAGCTCCGTGCCCCTCTCCAGGCGCAGGGTCAGGTAGCCCGTGTCTGTGTTCAGGGACTTGAAGCCCTTCCTCAGGGCTGACTCCTTGGCCACACCCAGCCGAAAGTCCCGCTCCCCAACCTCCACCTCCCAGTAGTGGCGGCCAGAGTTGAAACCCTCCACCCCTGTGGCGCACCACCAGCCATCGAAGCGCTGGTGGTAGTTTGGCACATCCTTTCTCTCGAAGCCGCAGCGCATCTTCTTCTCGTCATTGGAGATCAGCAGGTCAGGGTTGGCCGTGTCCAGGTCAAGGGAAATCTCCACTGCTGCATTAGAGATCCAGTCCCATACTGGAATATACAGTGGGGCAGTATTTAGTCAGCCACCAATTGTGCAAATTCTCCCACTTAAAAAGATGAGAGGCCTGTAATTTTCATCCTTAGGTACACTTCAACTATGACAGACAAAATGAGAAAAAAAATCCATAAAAAATCACATTGTAGGATTTTTTATGAATTTATTTGCAAATTATGGTGGAAAATAAGTATTTGGTCACCTACAAACAAGCAAGATATCTGGCTCTCACAGACCTGTAACTTCTTCTTTAAGAGGCTCCTCTGTCCTCCACTCGTTACCTGTATTAATGGCACCTGTTTGAATTTATCAGTATAAAAGACACCTGTCCACAACCTCAAACAGTCACACTCAACTCCACTACGGCCAAGACCAAAGAGCTGTCAAAGGACACCAGAAACAAAATTGTAGACCTGCACCAGGCTAGAAAGACTGAATCTGCAATAGGTAAGCAGCTTGGTTTGAAGAAATCAACTGTGGGAGCAATTATTAAGAAATGGTTGACATACAAGACCACTGATAATCTCCCTCGATCTGGGGCTCCACGCAAGATCTCACCCTGTGGGGTCAAAATGATCACAAGAACGGTGAGCAAAAATCCCAGAACCATTACGGGGGGGGGGGGGGGGGGCTAGTGAATGACCTGCAGAGAGCTGGGACCAGAGTATCAAAGCCTACCATCAGTAACACACTATGCCGCCAGGGACTCAAATCCTGCAGTGCCAGACATGTCCCCCTGCTTAAGCCAGTACATGTCCAGGCCCGTCTGAAGTTTGCTAGAGAGCATTTGGATGATCCAGAAGAAGATTGGGAGAATGTCATATGGTCAGATGAAACCAAAATATAACTTTTTGGTAAAAACTCAACTCGTCGTGTTTGGAGGACAAAGAATGCTGACTTGCATCCAAAGAACACCATGCCTACTGTGAAGCATGGGGGTAGAAACATCATGCTATGGGGCTGTTTCTCTGGAAAAGGGACCAGGACGACTGATCCGTGTAAAGGAAAGAATGAATGGGGCCATGTATCGTGAGATTTTGAGTGAAAACCTCCTTCCATCAGCAAGGGCATTGAAGATGAAACGTGGCTGGGTCTTTCAGCATGACAACGATCCCAAACACACCGCCCGGGCAACGAAGGAGTGGCTTCGTAAGAAGCATTTCAAGGTCCTGGAGTGGCCTAGCCAGTCTCCAGATCTCAACCCCATAGGAAATCTTTGGAGGGAGTTGAAAGTCCGTGTTGCCCAGCAACAACCCCAAAACACCACTGCTCTAGAGGAGATCTGCATGGAGGAATGGGCCCAAAATACCAGCAACAGTGTGTGAAAACCTTGTGAAGACTTACAGAAAACGTTTGACCTCTGTCATTGCCAACAAAGGGTATTGAGAGAAACTTTTGTTATTGACCAAATACTTATTTTCCACCATAATTTGCAAATAAATTCATTAAAAATCCTACAATGTGATTTTCTGGATTTTTTTCCTTCTCATTTTGTCTGTCATAGTTGAAGTGTACCTATGATGAAAATTACAGGCCTCATATTTTTAAGTGGGAGAACTTGCACAATTGGTGGCTGACTAAATACTTTTTTGCCTCACTGTACATAACAGATTAGTAACAAATATTAGTCAAATAAACAATACGTTCTGTGAACATGGCTCTATCCAAGGCATCACATACCTGAGTGAGGAATGTAGCGGGCAGCACCTATCTTCTGAGTCCTCTGCTTCCATATGAGCCACTGTTGAGGGATGGCTTCCTGCAAGCACAAACATGGAGAAGGAGAAAAGCGGCTTTGGTAAATATCAGAGCTGTTATCATGAATATACATTAATTTATTTTAAAGGGGGACAATTGATATTTAAGGAGGCCCCCACCTTGTCCAGGCCCTGTGTCAGTAAGACCCACATGAGCAGTTCCATGGCTGTCAAGAGGTTGGGCATGTGGCGACTCCTCCATGCAGCCTGGAGGTCCTCCAGAACTTGAGCCACAGCCTCCCCAGGCCACACACTTTGCTCAGGTTGGGCTCTCAGGTCCTTGGTCCAGTTGATGATTGTCCTCTTAGCGTTCTCCATTTCATTCTCACTGAACAGGTCTTGCTTCCTCCACTCGCTCTCCTCTGGCCAACCATCCGACTGCATGGGCCTCTTCTGCTGACAACAGGTGAAGACTCATTCAACACGTGTTTGGAGAATGTCACCTGCAAGCTATACAGTATATATTAATAGCTGTTACAGTATATTGGCTCCTGCTCTCCATACCTTGCTCTCCAGCAGAGATGCCCACTCCAGGATGAAGGCCCTGCAAAGAGGAGTGGGCCAGATGTCCTCTAGTTTCCAGATGTTCTCCAGCACCTCAGACCTCTGCAGAGAGGTCATAGACAAGTGGGGGATTTAGGATACTTGTTTATCCTCCAAACTAGACCTGACAATGGATACTTGTATAATGGATGTTACGAAAGGTGTGTATATATTTCAGTGTACCTGGCACACTCGATTGAGATCTCTAGCCAGCTCCACTATAAACAGCTGATTCTCTTCCAGTGGCTCTCTCTTATCATTCTTCGCCCTCGTGCGAGTTTCCTGACAGACAAAAAAAATAGTGTCAAGACTTAGCCATAGAACACATAGAAAGTAGCAATACAAAATAAATATTAGGAAAAGAGGAAAGGAAACAGATTTAGGACAGAAATTGGTGTTTTACTAGTGGATTAGGAAGTAATAAGGTCAACCCGGAAAAGGACCCACTTGGCCTTATCAAAATGCACACCATGCCCTTCTCCTTTCAGCAGGAAAGAAAGAGATCTCCTCTCTCCCATAACCCCCCTGACATCATCTATTATTAAACTAAATCAAATCAACAGTCCGTGCAGGTTACTTGGCCCTGCATGCTCACTGCTGCTGTCTCATCTGCCAGCAGTAATCTGTTTTCCCTGGGGTTTTCCATACCACACACACACACACACACATCAACTTTTATTTGTAATAGGTAATTAAATCAATCTACAGAAACAATTAAAACCTATCTACTTGAGTAAGCATGTGACTGGTGACGCTACCATGACAACCCCTCCACAGCCGTTTCAAGGTGACTTTCCTTTATGATAAAATCTCTGACCGTAGCAAAAAAGATTTGAACAAAAAAACATGTAAATGTTTTTGTTGTTTGGAGGATTTGTAATGCATGACAGGAGTTTGACCTACTGTACCTTAAGCTTGGCTGTGATGTTCTTGACCGGCTCGACTATAAAGTGGAAACACTGCATCATCTTGGAAACTGTGCTGAGACTCTACAAAGAAAAAGACAGATAAAATAGCATTTTAAATGTACCTTGACAGACAGGGAACCTCTACTTGACAGAATATACACTACCCGTGTAAGGATTTCAGATTAACAGGTGCTACTGCTGAACTAAAACCACACCACTGATCTGATTCAGTGGTAGCAGGACCACCTAAATTCTCTAAGGGGACTCAAATGGTTTGAAATCTAAAACTACCCCTGCCCTACTTTCATTAGAAATGTGTCAGCTGTTCCATCCTACTGCCCTATATTCTGTCCCGAGTCAAGATAAAAGACATTGGCATCATGGCCAAAGGAGTAACGCAGCTCCACTGTTAAGAAGATTGCTTTAAATCATTAATCATAGTGCGGAGGGACAGGCAACACATGGCTAATCGTACTGGACCAAATCCTAACAGCAACACCTCTGTGGTCATCATAACATGAAGAATACCTCCCCTTTGGTATCTTTAATGATACTCTGACCTAGTTATTGTGTGGATGTTATTCAAGTCATATTTTCATTGTGAGGTAAGCATGGGATCCTACCCACTTTTAGAGCCTGGGGCATCAACTGATCAGTAACTTGGTTAGGATCATTGAGTCAGAGCAGAGGTTACTTGGCCCTCTGTAACGTGACTGGCCCTGCATGCTCTTTGCTGCATTTGTTATAAAATTCACGGTAAACTCATGTCAACCTTTAGTAATAGAATACAAATAAATACAATGGAATTAAATGGAATACAATGCAACAAAAATGTGAGTAGGCTAATTAAATCATGAAAACAAAAACAGGAAACATTGTTCAGGTATTCAGAGTAGGCCTATGTGTGTTACATCTTTTGTTTGAGTGACAGTGACCCAGTTACAGACCAGTCTAGACACACGCAGTCTGCGCACAAAGTAATGAGTAGGGTCGTGTGACTTTGCGGCACTGCCAGAGTGCTTGATCCTATATATCCTTGGTTGACATTGCAACATGTCGAATTTTACACTATGCATGATAGTTAAGTTATTTTTGCGACACTAAACAATGCCATGCTGTTATGTGACGTCTGTGGACTTTCATGCAATCGAAATGAATGTATTATATTTGATAGAAGATTTGACACAATCATGCAGTTGAGTCGTACAAACTTGTTAGACATACCTGTCACAATGTTGTAATGTAAGCCGATTGGTGTCTTCTATACACAGGAGTAATTCTATTAGAGAACAAGTTGACTGTATGCTGCAGTATGACTGACCTTGTTTACATACAAGATTTTCCTAGGAACGAAGATGGTTCGGCTCTCTCCGTTTTCTCAATCCGAAGGCAGACAAACAGCGCCGCCATGATTGTTGTGGTACATCAGTTGTCTACAAAGTGGAACGGCGGGCTGTCTAGCTCCCGCCTATCCTTTCTTTGGATTGGTGGATACATAGCATTATTGTAATCCCGCTTTGAATATTCGATTAGATTCGTTGACGTCAACCGCGTGTATTCAATGGAGAGAGATACTATGCTACTAAAAAAATAAAAAAGATACTATGCTTACTAGCCTAATTTCATGAATATGCATAGCCATCCCGAGACAACTCTGATGTAAAGTGTTATTTCTCAAAGTTGGCGGGATGTCACTGTGTCCTACTTATATCGGTAGAGGAGAACGAAGGTGTCTGTAATATAATAAACGTGGTATTTTTTTTTTTTTTTTTAAGTAGACTTTTAATAAATGCATTTCTATAGCTTCCAATATATTTTTACTCCGTTGGGGGAGTGCCAAGATGGAGGCACGGTGGCATCAAAACAGTGTGTATATATAAAGCGTTGACTTAGCCCTGTTTCCCAAAAGCATTTTCAGGTTAAGTTCATCTAACCATTTTAATGATTAACTTAGCCTTAAAATGCTTTCGGGAATCCGGGCCCTGTTCAGTACATTGTAACGGCATTCTCTCTGTAGTATGAACAAGTGTTCACTACTTGACATGAGAATCTGAGTTTCAGAAGCTGAGTAGTTAACTGTGATATATTTCAGGTTACTTCAAAAGCAAGTTCCATTACAACATGGCTAAAGAGAGAATCTATTTATCCATTAGTTTCAAGTTTTAATGTCTCATGCAATTAAATGCCTTTCTTGCAAGCTCCAAACCCAACAATGCAGTAATCAATAACAGTGTAGCACTAAAAATAACATAAGGTAAAACAAAAACACACAAGATATAAAAACAAGAACATGAGAAAGTAAGAAGCTATATAAAGGGTCAGTTCCAATATCATATTTACAATGTACTAGAGGTGTGTGTGTGTGTGTTTTTTTTGTGTGTGTGTGTGTGTGTGTGTGTGTGTGTGTGTGTGTGTGTGTGTGTGTACTGAACAAAAATATAAACGCAACAATTTCAATGATTTTACTGAGTTATAGTTCACATAAGGAAATCAGTCAATTGAAATAAATTCCTGAGGAACCTAATATATGGATTTTACATAACTGGGAAGGGGTGCAGCCATGGGTGGGTCTGGGAGGGCATAGGCCCACCCACTGGGGAACCAGGCCCAGCCAATCAGAATGAGTTTTTCCCCAAAAAAGGGCTTTTACATACAGAAATACTCCTCAGTTTCATCAGTGCAACAAAACTGTACATTTTAGAGTGGCCATTTATTGTCCCCAGCACAAGGTGCACCTGTGTAATGATCATGCTGTTTAATCAGCTTCTTGATATGCCACAACTGTCAGGTGGATGGATTATCTTGGCAAAGGAGAAGTGTAACTGACAGGGATGTAAACAAATTTGTGCACAACATTTGAGAGAAATAGGTTTTGTGTGTATTAACTTTTATTACAGCTCATGAAACATGTGTCGTGTCTTTGGCTATGCCGGATTAAGTTATATGACATGCTATTCTATAAAATTAATTCTCCGTAATTAATATTACCTGATTGAGCTAATCATGTAAATGTATTTAACTAGAGAGTTGGGCACAACAAAATAATATTTATAGAGCTGTTATCTTCCGAATAAACTCTTAAAGACCTAGTAATATTTTACATCAATAGCAGTCAAAATTAATCGTCATCTTAATTCAGTCTCATCTGAATGTTGTAAATTCTTGGTTATGCACGTACCCTGGCTGACAAGTTGAACCAGTAATACAAAATTGGGTTTAATTATTTACTAAATACCTAACTAATCACACAGAATTACACATACACATAATTAAATCATAACTTGATTACAAATTACGTCATAAAGGAAAACGTCCCTAGCAGGCGGAACAGATATGACAGCTTGTTACATAAAAGAAAAGTGGCAGGGTTTGAGTGAAAGAGCGGGAAGACTGAGGAACAAAGGGTGAAGCTGTGCTATCGTAAATACAGTATCTTATGCATTCTAAATTACCACCCATTTGGAAAAGGAAAATGCAATGAATATTTACTCTGAGCTGCGCTTCGGTAGGTTGGTGGTAGATGGAAGGCCGTGTTGCCCAACCGAGTCCTTCGTCCTTTGAAGAATGTCTCTGCTGGTAAATTGAATACATTGTAGTAATGTCGTTGTGTGGTAGACGGGATACTCTGTCTGTTCCTTCCTAACCATCGTTTGCAGTGGCTGTTGCTAACTCAACGGCTAGGAGGTATCACATCTGTAGTGAATAAGAGTTCAAAGTTCATACAATTCGCAACCAAAGCTCACGCTGATGTTGGCTTCGTTCTGTAGTTATTATCTGAACCATTCTGACATCGGACCGTCGTCCTCACGTCCTCGGAATAGGAGGTTATATTGTCGTCAAGGGCTTATATAGGAAGGGAGAACAGGGTGTGTTTGAAAAGTCTCTACACAGGGGCGGGCCACTGGTTGAGCAGAGCCCTAACCTTATGAAAACCCAAATCTCACATTTTAGAATCTAAAATCACATTTCATCCCATCACAAATAATTTCATATTCAAACATTTAAATTGAACAACAATTCCATGTGAATCCGATAACTCGGATGTGTAGACTTTCCACTGTAGAGTTTATGTCATCTTATCATTGATGAGAATGTCTCAGATGACAACCGAACTGACATCATATTCATTAAGTACCACCACACATACATTGGTCGGATTACCAGAATATACACTGCTCAAAAAAATTAAGGGAACACTAAAATAACACATCCTAGATCTGAATGAATGAAATATTCGTATTAAATACTTTTTTATTTACATAGTTGTATGTGCTGACAACAAAATCACACAAAAATTATCAATTTAAATCAAATTTATCAACCCATGGAGGTCTGGATTTGGAGTCACGCTCAAAATTAAAGTGGAAAACCACACTACAGGCTGATCCAACTTTGATGTAATGTCCTTAAAACAAGTCAAAATGAGGCTCAGTAGTGTGTGTGGCCTCCACGTGCCTGTATGACCTCCCTACAACGCCTGGGCAATCTCCTGATGAGGTGGCGGATGGTCTCCTGAGGGATCTCCTCCCAGATCTGGACTAAAGCATCCGCCAACTCCTGGACAGTCTGTGGTGCAACGTGGCGTTGGTAGATGGAGCGAGACATGATGTGCCAGATGTGCTCAATTGCTTTCAGGTCTGGGGGAACGGGCGGGCCAGTCCATAGCATCAATTCCTCTTGTAGGAACTGCTGACACACTCCAGCCACATGAGGTCTAGCATTGTCTTGCATTAGCAGGAACCCAGGGCCAACCGCACCAGCATATGGTCTCACAAGGAGTCTGAGGATCTCATCTCGGTACCTAATGGCAGTCAGGCTACCTCTGGCGAGCACATGGAGGGCTGTGCGGCCCCCCAAAGAAATGCCACACCACACCATGACTGACCCACTGCCAAACCGGTCATGCTGGAGGATGTTGCAGGCAGCAGAACGTTCTCCACGGCGTCTCCAGACTCTGTCACGTCTGTCACATGTGCTCAGTGTGAACCTGCTTTCATCTGTGAAGACCACAGGGCGCCAGTGGCGAATTGCCAATCTTGGTGTTCTCTGGCAAATGCCAAACGTCCTGCACGGTGTTGGGCTGTAAGCACAACCCCCACCTGTGGACGTCGGGCTCTCATACCACCCTCATGGAGTCTGTTTCTGACCGTTTGAGCAGACACATGCACATTTGTGGCCTGCTGGAGGTCGTTTTGCAGGGCTCTGGCAGTGCTCCTCCTGCTCATCCTTGCACAAAGGCGGAGGTAGCGGTCCTGCTGCTGGGTTGTTGCCCTCCTATGGCCTCCTCCACGTCTCCTAATGTACTCTCCTGGTAGCGCCTCCATGCTCTGGACACTACGCTGACAGACACAGCAAACCTTCTTGCCACAGTTCGCATTGATGTGCCATCCTGGATGAGCTGCACTTCCTGAGCCACTTGTGTGGGTTGTAGACTCCGTCTCATGCTACCACTAGAGTGAAAGCACCGCCAGCATTCAAAAGTGACCAAAACATCAGCCAGGAAACATAGGAACTGAGAAGTGGTCTGTGGTCACCACCTGCAGAACCACTCCTTTATTGGGGGTGACTTGCTAATTGCCTATAATTTCCACCTGTTGTCTATTCCATTTACACAACAGCATGTGAAATTTATTGTCAATCAGTGTTGCTTCCTAAGTGGACAGTTTGATTTCACAGAAGTGTGATTGACTTGGAGTTACATTGTGTTGTTTAAGTGTTCCCTTTATTTTTTTGAGCAGTGTAGTTCATTTCCCCCCACCTTCTGATGTTCCCAGAAGGGTTTTGCAAATGTAACATCAGTAGGGTAGAGAGAGGAAAAAGGGGGGAAGAGTTATTTATGACTGTCATAAACCTACCCCCCCAGGCCAACGTCATGACACATGGGACCAACACTTTACATGTTGCGTATATATTTCTGTTCAGTATATGTATAGGGTAGGTGACTAGACATCAGGATACCGATGCCCCCTGTATATAGCCTCGTTATTCTTACTGTGTTACTTTTTATTATAACTTTTTATTTTAGCCTACATTGTAAATATTTCCTTCTTCTTGAACTGCACTGTTGGTTAAGGGCTTGTAAGTAAGCATTTCACAGTAAAGTCTACACTTGTATTCGGCGCATGTGGCAAATAAAGTTAGATTTGATTTGATATTTGATAAACAGCGTAGCAGCAGCGTAAATGATGATTCTATGTGAGTATGTGTGCGTGTCTGTAGTCAGTATAAATGTATGTGCATGTTATGTGTGTGTTGGAGTGTCAGTGTGCGTGAGTGTGTAGAGTCCTGTGAGTGTGCATAGAGACAGAGAAAAAAAAATATATGTAGTCTGTGCAGCAATTCTGTTAGATATTTAGCATTCTTATGGCTTGGAGATACAAGCTGTTCAGGAGTCTGTTGTTGTCTTTATGCACCGATACTGCTTGCCGTGTGGAAGCAGAGAGAATAGTCCATGGCTTGGGTGGCTGGAGTCTTTTTAACAATTTTCTTGGCTTTCCTATCACACCACCTGATATAGAGGTCCTGGATGACAGGGAGCTCATATGCGATCAAGGGGGTGCTGTTGCCATACCAAGCTGTGGTGCAGCCAGTCAAGATGTTCTCAACGGTGCAACTGTAGAACATTTTGAGAATTTGATGGCCCATGCCAAACCTTTTTAACTTCCTGAGGGGGAAGAGGTGCTGTCGCTCCTGTGCGCATGTAAGTGGACCAGTGACAGTGTATGTCAGAGAAAAAAACAGGCCATGAGGTCAAAGGAATGTCCGTAGAGCCCCGAGACAGGAATGTGTCGAGACACAGATCTGGGGAAGGGTACCAAAAACATTCTGCAGCATTGAAGGTCCCCAAGAACACAGTGGCCTCCATCATTCTTAAATGGAAGAAGTTTGGAACCACTAAGACTCTTCCTAGAGCTGGCCGCCCAGCCAAACTGACCAATCGGGGGAGACAGGCCATGGTCAGGGAGGTGACCAAGAACCCGATGGTCACTCTGACAGAGCTTCAGAGTTCCTCTGTGGAGATGGGAGAACCTTCCAGAAGGACAACCATCTCTGCAGCACTCCACCAATCAGGCCTTTATGGTAGAGTGGCCAGGCAGAAGCCACTCCTCGGTTAAGCAACATGGAGTTTGCCAAAAGGCACCTAAAGCCTCTCAGACCTTGAGAAACAAGATTCTCTGGTCTGATGAAACCAAGATTGAACTCTTTGGCCTGAATGCCAAGCATCACATCTGGAGGAAACCTGGCACAATCCCTACGGTGAAGCATGGTGGTGGCATCATTATGCTGTGGGAATGTTTTTCAGCGGTAGGGACTGGGAGACTAGTCGGGATCGAGGCAAAGATAAACAGAGAAAAGTACAGAGATCCTTGATGAAAACCTGCTCCACAGTGTTCAGGACCTCAGACTGGGGGCGAAGGTTCACCTTCCAACAGGACAACGACCCTAAGCACGCAGCCAAGACAACGCTGGAGTGGCTTCGGGACAAGTCTCTTAATGTCCTTGAGTGGCCCAGCCAGAGCCTGGACTTGAACCTGATCGAACATCTCTGGAGAGACCTGAAAATAGCTGTGCAGTAACGCTCCCCAGCCAACTTGACAAAGTTTGAGGGGATCTGCAGAGAAGAATGGGAGAAACCCCCTAAATACAGGTGTGCCAAGTTTGTCGCGTCATACCAAAGAAGACTCAATGCTGTAATCGCTGCCAAATGTGCTTCAACAAAGTGCTGAGTAAAGAGTCTGAATACTTTTAAAACATTTCTAAAACCTGTTTTTGTAACAGTATAAATTTAGACCGTCCCCTCGCCCATACCTGGGCACGAACCAGAGACCCTCTGCACACATCAACAACATTCACCCACGAAGCATCGTATCCATAACCATGGTAGCAATTGAAAGGGAACAGCTTGGAGATGATGGGAAAATTATTAGATCAAAGGTGAGGACGCAACAGTTCACCTGACACTCCGAATCCAAACATTACCCTGTTCATTTTCTGTGCATTTTACATTTACTGTACTTTTTGACGCATTTCTTGATAACAAAATCTAAAACTACTCTGGATACATTCTGTAACATGATAAGACTATTCCTGGAGAATATGGGGTAGGTGTAACATAAGACCCCAAAAAATGTCAAGGTCTGAGTGAGTAGGTTCGAGAGGACTAACTGTTCTTTCCAAGTGGCCACACACCTCTCCAAAGTGTGCACAGTTCCGAAGCATTTTCAATGCACTTCTTTGAGTCAAAGAAGAGTCTTCAACTATAAGGATTTTTTTGAGCTCTCCTAGCTGTGCTGTTGAGGAACTAGAGCAAGCACACTTGTAGTTGTTTTGTTTGGAACACAACCCTGCATTCCTGCCATCACACAATCACTGTTGTTGTTTACGCAATCCAAAAACGGTCCATTATAAATCGCAATCTGGATCAGGTGGGCATGATTTGAAAGCTTGTTCTATTGCCAATAAGACTAGCTAAGTTATAAGATAACATTACAATGTTAGGCTTTCACAAGACAATTCAGAGAAACAGATTGTAATCTTGGTGCGCACAGAAAATAGTAATGAGTGCATTCAGGTGTGTGTCATAGTGCATTCAGGTGTGTGTCATAGTGCATTCAGGTGTGTGTACTGCAGCAAATATTCTTCCCAATAAACAAATCGTCTCTTTCTGTTAAAAAAAACAAACAGGGTATGATGCCATGTCATCTGGTAACTAACTGTACATCAAACATAGTGATCAGAAACACTGACACTGTATATGACAGTACTGACACTGTATATGACATGAGTTTTATGATTTGGAAATGTGAAGTTCACATTTGGTCTCATGGATGTTTGTGTTGCTCGTATGACATCAAAGCTGTATTTATTGTATTCCTCAACATCTCGTCTTTCAGAATACATTGATTCATCTTCATTTACAGCATTTCCCTCACTCAGACAACAAAATATTTGCAAAGGTTGCCCAATTACTGGGAGTGATTGAGGAAACCTCTGTCACGCGTGGTGCTCAAGTTCAGAACAGCTGTCAGTCAATACCCATACAGCACTGTGAAGTTCAGAGCAGTAACTGCATTCCAATTTAGGTACTTATTAGTGCCCAAATCTGTCATTTTCAATCCATACACAGGTACGAGTGTAAAGGGCTACGAAGATTAGGACGTTTATTGAAGAAAAAATCCATTGCTATTTGCTTTCCTTCATTGAAATCTGAAGGGTTATCAGAAAGTAATTGTACATTTAACAAAGCCTGTCTTTCAATATAGCATGTGCTAATCCCCTAAATGCCAAATCTGTATGCTTAAATAGCTGTTGAGATGTCAATGATGAAGAGAGCACCCCATGTCACCTCTTTTTGTGGTCTGTATTTTAAGGGATCAAACGACCGTAAGACCTCATTAACTATATGGGGCTCATCTTTTACGACAAGAGCTCAAGGGGATTACCAAACAGATGCACTTTGTGTCTGTCAGTCAGAAGACAGTGATGGAAGTTGTTCATCCTGTAGTGTCTTCTCATTCTGCCCCTAGGCTGTTTCCAGCTGTGCTGCCCAACTGTGAGGAGCTTAATGACCTCTGAGTTCCTCTGTTTGTTCTCTCTCTCTCTCTCTCTCTCTCTCTCTCTCTCTCTCTCTCATTACACACCCAACAGCAGGACAATGGAACCCTTGTGGACACTTCATCTAATCTAAGTTAAATATATTACTGACTGTGACATTTTGTTTATGTGAGAGTATTGTCTCAAAAGTATGGGGTGGGTTGGTTCCGTTTTCAGTTAAAATGGTGTAATTTTCAAGACTGCAATTCTATAGCTGGCCACCAGATGTCAGAGGTCAAGCTTTTGAGTGACAATGGATGGAGAAGAACTTTGACAAGGCACAGAGGTAACATATGTTCATTAATACAGAAACAGATGCATCCATTTTCCTCCTTAGACTGTCATTATGACTTTTTTGCAAGTAACAATTTACATGATTAAGAAAATATAGATTACCCCCCTGTATATAGTCTCTCTATTGTTATTTTACTGTTGCTCTTGAATTACTTGTTACTTTTATTTCTTATCTGTAATCTTATCCATATATCCAACTGCATTGTTGGTTAGGGGCTCGTAAGTAAGCATTTCACTGTAAGGTATACCTGTTGTATTCGGTGAATGTGGCTAATACAATTGGATTGAATAACAGTTTATTATTTACATACATATGTTCAATGTGTGTGTACAGGTCAGATGTAACTTGGTGGTGGGCTCAAAGTAAACTTACAGGTAATTCATTCACTTGTATAATCGTTAGGTTCCAGGGTCATTCAAAATGCACAAAAACACTGCTCCCACCAATGTAAAGTGCAGTTTAGAGGGTTCGGAAAGTGAAAGTTAGACGTCCTCCAGTGATTTTGTTTTACTTTTCCTGTTCAAATATCCCAAGTATAAATACATACACTAAAGGGTTCAAAAAAGATGTTTTGAGCAAAATAGTGTATTTGAGACAACCGCAAACTTTAAGTTAACTTCAAGGATTTTGGAGTGGCAGGTTAAGGGCGGCAGGTAGCCTAGTAGTTAGAGCGTTGGGCCAGTAACCGAAAGGTTGCTAGATCGAATCCCCGAGCTGACAAGGTAAAAATCTGTCGTTCTGCCCCTGAACAAGGCAGTTTAACCCACTGTTCTTAACTGCCTAGTTAAATAAAGGTTAAATAAATCAAATAAAAGGAGATGGTCAGATGTGATGTCATCAGCCTCCTCCTTGTTTGAGGAACAATAGAGAACAAAAGAGGAAAGTACCACCTGCCCCTCCCCCTGCTTGTTCATGTCATACCTGGACCACCTATTGAGATGTGCCTTTTGTTAAGTAAATCATGTGTTAAATGAGGTGAAAAGGAAACTAGTGGACATTAAGGCCAGACAGAGACAGCACACAGGCGCTATGTTAAACATGTCTTTATCTAGAAGCCACCACCATCTCAATTAGTTTACGTGACAGACAGGTCTATAAATGATCATCAACTCCAATTCTCACTCTTACACTTGTATAAACATACAAGTATTTCCTTTACTTACTTACTTGCTAACGGCTGCTGAAACCTCATACTTTTGTTTCAGACAGGATGTGAGGGAAATATTACATACTTTTTCTTGTCATTCATACTGGTTTCTTCTCAAGCTTGTGCAGGGACTGTTAAGACAGGCAGCCCAGTTAACCAACAAACAAAAAAAGCTTTTTACACAGCCATTCTCATTCACTGTTCACAGAGCTCTTGAATAAACAAAGCTAGCTACTTAGTTAACACTTCCCACAATCTCAATGCTGAATTGTATCTTAAAGGCCCCGTGCAGTCAAAATTCAGTTTTCTGTGTTTTGCATCATATTGTACAACAGCTGATGAAACTAACAAGATTTGATCAGTATTATTTCCTGGTTGAAAATACATTCTAAATAGGACTTTCTAAACAGCAGGTTTTGCATGGTGGAGTTTCGTCTTGCCTGGTGACATCACCAGGTGGTAAATTAGTTCATAGATTAATAATAAAGAGTTCCAAACCTCTCTAACAATAACAACTAGTTTTCCCTTTTCTCCTCCCCACTCGGACCACAAATCTTGCTTGTTAAAACGTTTAACGCTTAAAAAGCTTAAAAGCAACAAAAAACCATTTTGATAATTTTAATAGAAAACCATCACAGTAAGGTACATTATTGTTACCCATAAATTATTTGATATAAAAACGGCTGCATTGGGCATTTAAGACCCGTTACCAGAGCCAACACAGGTTTGGTGTTGTTGACTCACTTACAAGTTGTAGCTGGCTCAGCTGTACAACCCAAGCTCAGCAGGGTAGGACATATGAGCATTTTACATCTTACGCTTATACGTTTTTGGCTCGTACGTTGCACTAAAAGAGGAGAGTGATTTTACTCAGAAAAGGACTTGCTACAACACAGTTTCCCAAAAAACAATAATCCAGATTACTTTAATCCATAAAATGATCAAAAGGGGTTACCATGATCAAATGTAGAGAACATGAGAAACATTTTAAAAAAATCTAAAGATCGTTCTTCCCTTTTTGGTGCTTTTTCTGTTCACAGCAAAATAGTCTTTGTTTTTCAGCAGCACATTTGTCATGGAGTGTCTTTCTACCTGGCCTGTCTCCTCTTACAGTTAACTTTGGCATTAGAACCTGCCACCTCAGACACATATTGTCATGGTATTGGTCATCTACAGGACGGTTTCCCTTTTCACTGAAGAATGGCAATCCAAGTCTTCCCAGTTCATCAATCTTATTTAAGCTCCAGTTTAAAATCACAACTGACAAGAGGTGTTTAGACATTCAAGTTTGTCAGTATGGAGTAACCCGCAATGTAGAATTTCACCATCTTTGGTCACTATCTTCCAGCATACTGTCACTGCAGGATGTTCCTACAGTACAGTCAACCCATTGGCTGCTGGATCTGATTCAACCTATTGAGAATGTGTGCATTTCCACTGTCTGTTATCTTCTGACCAGTTTGGCACATCAAGGTGGATAAAAAGCATCAATACTCCAGTTGTCCTTGTCATCGTGTGTCAGTAGCGAGTCTGAGGATTCAGACTGGTAGGGTGGCACTGTTGGCATCCTGAGTGGATGGGCACTGAGTGGTTACCTCTGACTGAGTGGTAAAGTCTGTGCCAGGGTGCGGAGGGTAAATGTTCTGGGGATGAGGGGCGTCTATTACAGACCCCAGAATGTCAGAGGGCACTTCAATGGAGTGGCGGATGCTCTCCTCATACGTTGGAGGCGGCTGTGGGAGAGAAAGAGTAAGCTTTGGTTAACACTGCTTTAGAACCTAGGGTAGGTGGGTACGTGTCAAATGGGTGAGTGGATGGCTTGATTTGTGTGTGTCGCGGCTCATCATATCAAGCTATACTTTGTGGCAAAGTGAGCCACTTAGAATGAGTCACCCTCCTAAAATAAAGGTTAAATAAATAAATAAATGTTAACACTCATAATTGAGGCTATAAAACGTACTGAAAATGTTAAACGCTATATATTCCACACACACAACAAAATAACCCATGACCTTCTAAAAATACATCCCATCTAAGATTACATACTCCATTTCCCAGGTGTAGGTGTTTCCTAGCGTGTATTGGCTGATACATGATCTCTAACATCAAACCTAATGGCATCATGTTAGCGTTTACATGACAGATTAGGTTGGCAGCACCCGGGCTGCCTTTAGCATCACTCCTCCAGTACAGAGCCTATCTCCGTCATCAGCCAGCTCCTCACTCCCTGACTAACCCCTTATCTTTTAATTGCTTGGGGCCCCCGCGGGCGGCAAGGACAGCCCTGCGCGCCTATAAAAACACCACACACGTAAAACGCAACAAAGTTTCACTCCAGCCCCTACGGGCCACAGCACAGACAGAGCAATTATGGGCCATCAGAACCCCTCTAAAGTCTGACAGGGGCCACTTTGAGCTACCGGTGACAGGATGGGGGACTGATGGGAGGGCACTTATTCACTGGGACGTTTACTAAAGAAAAAGAGGAGCAAAAAAAGACGAGTAAAGGAGGAAAAAAGCACAAAGCTGCATTCTCTGCCACTGTTTACACTGAGGACACAAGCTTTAATTATGTTTGAATTGCCTTTTTCTCATTACCTTGTTTGCTCGAGCATTACGCAAGTCAAAGCCCCGGCGAAAGATCAACACAGTAAAACCTGGGAATGTGCAGTCTGTGCATCACTACAGCAGAAGATGAGATGATAGGGCTGATAGGGCTCCTATTTACGGCGTTCTGAATAGTGTTTCTTAGAACAAGCTCCAGTTATCCTGTGACAGCACATTCATAATGAACAAAACCTCTCATTTATTCTCTTTTATAGGTCACTGCATTTAGGAGTAAATAGATTATATATGTGAGGCTCTTTAATAATGAACTAAAGACGAACTTTGGTAACGTTCAATAACCTACACTTTCAGGCGGCTGAGGCAGCGTTCAATACTTATGAGGACACATGCCACTTATCTCAATGGTACCCGTCCACCCCCCGGTATCTTACCTCAGTCAGCATGGCGCCGTTGAGGCCGAAACGGTCAGCGATCATCATGTGTATCTGTCTCTGGCGGTCCTTCTTCCTGACACTCTCGTAGGAGGGCAGCCTGGGGAGGGGCGCCTCCAGGGAGGGCAGGCGGTAGCTGGAGGGCAGGCCGATAAGGAACAGCTGCCCTGACTGATGGAGAGAAGAAGCAGACAGCCGGGGAACACAATGGTACAGTTAGAGAGATGTCACAAACACTTTGATGGAAGATACTGCTGGTGTCTGTTTGGTCATGGAGAATCCTTGTCAGTGCATCACTGCTGACTATGCGCATCAGAGCAATAAACCTATCCACACACAGCAGAAGCGGGGACTCCTGTTCCTGGAGATTTTTTACAAGAAAAACATTGTACCCAAAAACAAATAAAATAAATATTATTTAACACTATAAAACATGACAAATGTATATATAATATGATTTGATTAAATCTTGTAATTGGTCTGAGCCGGTATTGCTTATTTTATAAAGCAATGTACATGTGTGTCGCTATACCCCCTTGAGGGGCCCCCTGGCCTGAGACTGGCGCTGCGCTGCTGGTTAGCTGCTGGTGATTCTGGATATATGAAATTGCGTTGGCAATAGCCTTGTTGGTTAATTTAGTAGAAAATACACTTTTATATTCCTGTGCCCTTATCACAGTCAAGACACCTCTATTTTATAAGTAAAATATTATGGAATATATAACAAAATATATAGAAAATAATATTTTTGAAAAGCAAAGAATTGCAAGTGCGAAGTGAGATGCACATCTCATGACTGGAATGGTTACTATTTAAAAAGAGTGACAATTTGAGCAGGGTCTCATGAGCTCAATTTTAAGTTGAAAGATAATTTATTCAGGGATATAAACCGTATAATTTCTTATTTTCGACAATATATATAGATGTTAGTTCAGATTAGGTTCTGCCTGTTCGTTGGACTTTTCAAAATGTATTTACAATTTTACATTGCATGATTACGCATGAATGATCTTTTACCCCATCACACGACACATCTGTTTGGTGAGTAGGTTTACTATAATGTTCTCCCCTTATTTTTAAATGGCATATGAACGCAAAAGTAGTCTATTCTATATTACATAATTAGGTTGAACTATAGCACAGTAGTAGACACATGGGATTCAGTTCCTTGTGCTTGACTACAGAGAGCAATAGCCTATCAAATTGATGTGGATGTGTTTGCTGCTTATGGTGTAGACTGCAGTCTACCTGATCTTGCATGATTGATGTTATTTAGTTTACTGTCTGACTTATCTAAAGAGCAAGGTGTAGCCTAGGCCTAATTCTTTCTCCATGGTTCTGACTTGTCTGCTCGTTGCACATTGCCTTGTATCAATCTGTGCGCATAATAATCCCGGTGCAGGTATAAACTACTTAATGATGATTGACGACCATTCAAATATTAATGCATTGATGATTACAGCGACTTTGGATAGCCCCCCTCCCCCCCACCACACACACACACACACACAGGTATCACTGGGTCTGACAACGTATTGACTGAAAATGTATTGACCCATCCAGTGCTGGGCCTTTTTACCTGTGAGTGTGTATTGTCGTGAGTCTGTTCCAGACAGGGGTTTCCCACCAGTGTCTGTCTGCTGCTGTAGTACTGAGGAGGGGCATCCTGCAGGAGGACAGAGGGAACCGTGATTAATGTGAGTTAGACTATAGTATGATGAACCCTCCATTAGCACATTAACTACAGAGATGACTGAACAACTTCTAACAACCCTACATTTAAATTTGAGATCTCAACGAGAATCTAATTAAAATAGAGACTGAATGTCTACAATCTGCTCAACGTTAACCTTGTACAACATTCCGAAAGTCTTGCGAGCTTACTTTTCTGTTTTGATAACGCAGTGGTAATCAGCCTGGTAATTACAAGGCTAGCCCAACGTCCCAATTAGGAAGGCATTCCCTAATTTCAGCCTCATTGACCAATTGTCATGCCTTGTTTCATTCGTTTTGGACCTGACTGTTTTAGCAATACCATAAATGATCTAGCCTATAAGATGACCACCCTATGATTTCCGTTCCTCCTCCCAGTCCCACCCATTTCAAACAAGATTAGGCAGGCTCACACTGTATGAGGTGCTGGAATTCTTCAAAAGCCCTGCCGGAAAACTAGGTGATTACCCTGGGCTTAAATGAGTCTCTTTGTATTGGGGGACAATACAGTGTCCTACTGTGTCACCAGGGTCCCTAGCAAGAAACCACACAGTGTGACCTTTTCAGCATCTCTCTCTTTCCTTGTAACTGTAGCAGGTTCCTCTCAACAAGCATGCTCAAATACACATTATGGCCCCCATAGTTACTTTGGACAACATTACACAGCATTACAACAAAGGATTTTTTTGCCTGACAGAGTTCAATCCAGCATCACAACCGGCCGTGCTTGGGAGTCCCAATTGGCCCAGCGTCGTCCGGGTTAGGGTTTGGTCGTCACAGTAAATAATAATTTGTTCTTAACTGACTTGCCTAGTTAAATAAAGGTTAAATTAAATAAATTAAAATGAGGATGCGTGATGAATAGGAGAACGGTTGTAGCAATTTACATAGGAAAATTTCTCCACTGCGAATCACGCATAGGGAAGTAGGCTTGTTCATATTGACAAAATGGTCACCTTCAAAACATCAGGGCCAGTTTTGATGTCTGCCCGAACGGGGACATCACTCACGCTCCCAGTGATGCAGTTTGACCTTTGTCACCACCCCTCCAGCATGTGACAGAGAGAGACGCCACAGAAAAATTGATGTCAGAGGTCACTTTCCCTCGCTAGTTTTCACTTTCAAGGGGCGAAAAAAAGTCTTCAGGATAAAAAAGGGAGATGTCCTTTTGTTTACTGCCTCTGATTCACCCAGTGTGAAAAAGCACAACCGTGTAAAATCAGAGCTGAAGTGGGGGGAGGACCCCATCGGCAGTGTGCCTTTTTCAGTGCCGCGACCTGAAGGAGAGCCATTGTTCCCAACACCCACAGGAGGGTCTGGCCATTATTCAAACTGAAGCAGGGAAAGGTATGTGGCAACAACACATATAGAGGAAAGTAAACATTCCATAGAAAACAATAATAGAGGCTTTTTTCCATGTGAGCCTCCCTCGAAATCTGGCTTGCCTTCAGGTTGGTGTCCTTGTAATGATCTTGTAACAAAACCACCCTCTTCTGCAACATGCCTCAGTTAACCAGTCACTATGACTATATGGGTGACTGGATAGGATTTCAGGGAATGTGTGAACAACATAACAGGGACACCAAAAACAACAAACTGATTTCAACAAATCGGTTTCTATATAAAAAACAACTTAAATCGTCAGGAAACTTGATTTTTTACTTTGCTCACACCACCAGCTAGCTGTGTATTCTTTCACCCAGTACAGATCCCAGAGGTCATCTCCATACCCACCAAGATCTTTCCATATTTACACCCTGTCACCCACTGTTTACTATATAGACTAGACTCCACTCCCCACACTGACAATATGTTAGGAAATAGTGACGAGCAATGTTGTCTGATGTGTCATGTGTGGGTTACTCTAGCTGACAGCAGGTCAAAATGGCTGACATGTACAAGAGGACAAGCCTGTCTATTCCTGACAAGAGACAGCAAAACTTTTCTCTAATCTGTTCAGGCCAGAGCCAAACATAGCAGAGACAAAGGAGATGTTGATGTTTCCTGTCTCTCTGAGAAAGGGAACGAGTTGGAAGGTATGAGTAGTGTCCCTGTTCTCCAGAGATAACATACTAACCCTACCCCAGGGATGCAAGTCAGGAAGAGGAAACATGAAGGATGGGCAGAAACTGAAAACTGACCTCTATGGAGAGTTTATACTTCCTGTTCCCTATTTCCTGTATCAGGTTAGGGACTTGAATATTGGTCATAGTTTGAAGTTGCTAAATAGTATTGATATGTATGAACCTCCATACTTTAGGCATCCATCATGGTACCATTCATATAAGATACTGCCTTCATATAAGACACTGTCTACTAAGTTCTATTCTCTGGGAGGGAGAGGAAAGGAGGTCAACAATGATACTGAAGACTCCTCCTCTGTGCCAGTGTTTGTGTTCCTCACTCAGGGGAACACGGAATATTGTATCCAGTTTCTGGGTGAGATTTGCCAGTAGGCTGTGCAGGATATTCTTGTTTGCAGTCAAGATCAGATTTTCCTCCGCCCTGTGTTAGCCATTCATATGTTTTCATACAACATGTTTTGAGTAAAATGTTTAGCTAAACAATCTGTTGTAATATTCTCATTGTAGTGGTGTTGACACATCACAAGATTGGCGCAAGTATCAATAGCATTTGTCAATGCTGCCTCGCCACACACTGTGACTCATGATTCCTTTGGTACTCAAGGATAGTTATGGAAGCTGGAGCTCATAGCCAGAGCACTGTTAATTCCATGAAATGCAAATGCATGGTTTTACAGTGATCATATCAAGTTTATTCTGGGCCTGTTCCCATAGCCATGCAAATTAAACGTGACACCTCTTAATGGCGCTACATTTACTTTGCATGGTACATTTGGCCTCAGTCACATCTAATCTGTATCTGTGCCTAACTTTAATTTATGGTTTGTTTACAAGGGACAATTTCTCATTAATTGTATCTTTCAATAAAATATAGTGAGTGAGCTCAAGGTCCTTACCATGTCTCCATGGGTGTCCTTGCAGCAGTGAGGTTCTTTCCGGTATATGGACAGCAGCACCACGATCACCACAAAGAACACCAGACCTGAAACTAGTGAAGGAGAGGAGAAGAGAAAACTCATCACCCGCTGTTAACAATGCATCAAAATGATAATGGACATGCACTTGTACAAAAGGTACATTACGTAATGCCCCAGTCTAATTAATGTAAAGTAATATTTACTATAGTGTTCAGAACACTGTAATATGCTGTTGCTAGGGGACAAAGTTTTTCCTGCTCAGGTCACAGGTAATTAAGTTGAAACGCTGTGTGGACATACTGTGTAGACTATTTAATGGAACGCTGTTCACAATATGTTTCTCAATCTGTGGACAGGGATAATTGGCTATTGAAATGTTAGTCGCAGTCGATTTTCCACACTTCAAATTAATTTACTATCAAATATAAATGTGAAGTCAACCATGTAATTCATCTTCGGATACAAAACAAGTCCAAGAGGAACACTAGTAGCTTCAAGATAATACAGATAGGTTCTAAAAATAGGTACGCTTCATATCTAACGTGGTAGGCAAATAGGCTGCTATCTACAGTGACAGCAGCTGGCGAACAGTGTATTCAACATATTCCTTATCACACCACCACAGCAGTGATTTGATGAAGTAAAAGGATCCATCACTGGTGTGAACAACCTGCTGAGGCAACAGACTCCCCATCCAGATCTATAGCATAGGTCAGTGGTCCACATAACTGCAACAGTGTAGCCTTTCTACAACTTTACAATAGTTGTGTTTTGTCCAAAGAAAACGAATGAACACTTACAACTGTTATTAATGTAACAGGCAAAAGTGACATGCCAATACGCCTGTTTATCATAACAGATGGGTTAATTACAAAAATATGCCTAAAATTATATCTGATTCTGATCTATGCTCAAATGCCACCATCAATTGGACATTTTGAGAGATTCAAATCTTACTTACATGCTGCCACAATGACCGTGAGTTGATCCGATGTTAACTGAGAGGGGGTGGTTGGAGTTGCAGCGGTGGACATCTCTGGCGAATAGACTGTCTATACCCAATTGGATCATGAAGTCAGAGGGTAAAATGGGACTGTTTTCATCAAAGGGACCGAGATCATAGATTCTGATTATTTTCCTTATCCCTTGTACTATTCCAATGCAAGAGATACGAGCTCCAAACAAGAGTCGGATCAGGAAAACTCACGTCGGTAAACTTGCCACAGTATTTGAGTCCTAGGGCGCACTGTCGCGCTCTCAAATTCCGTGACGTCGCCGGGCACCGGACAACAAACAGTCCTTGTACGATGTTGATAGACACGCGCGCGCAGTCGCCAAGGAGGCAACTTGGCTGAAACTGGTTAATTAAGTAGCCACTGAACTCATAGCAGCACACCGAAGCCTTTTTTCATAATGTTGAGACAATGTAATAAAGGTTTTTCTGTTGCATTTTCTTGACAGATCATAGGCTAAATCCAACTTTATTCGATCAATCGTTCAGAAATGCACTAGCTTGTATTCTTCATGACAGACTAGATAGGTTTAACCATCAACCAGACTATAACACGCTAAAGCAAATAGTTTATGTATTTGATTAAATGTAACTTATTGATTGCGTTCACACAACATCACGCTTTACAATATCTTAAAGTTTACAAAGTAAGAAGCCTAAATAGTTCTCTTGGTTGGGAATCCCAATATTAGGGTCCAAATCAGCCAGGAGGACATCACATTCCAGCGTTGTAGTCACAGTTTACCTTGGAGATGCCTGTGATGGGATAGGGTGCAATGAGAGCGAACAGCCTGTTGGGGGAGTCCAAAACGCATCTCTGCTGCATGTACAGTTCCTTCGGAAAGTATTCAGACCCCTTTGACTTTTTCCACAGCCTTATTCTAAAATGTATTAAATAGTTTCCCCCCTCATCAATCTACACATAATACCCCAAAATGACAAAGCAAAAACAGGTTATTAGAAATGTTAGCTAATTTATTTAAAAAAATTAAAAACGAAATATCACATTTACATAAGTTGTCACGCCTGCTCACACTCCTCCTCTCTGGCATTTTGTTTTAAAAAATTGTAATATTTAAAAAAATATATACTTTGACCCCTTTTTCGTGGTATCCAATTGGAAGTTACAGTCTTGTCTCATTGTGGCAACTCCCATACAGACTTGGGAGAGGCGAAGGTCAAGAAACATGACCCAACCAAGTCACACTGCTTCTTGACACAATGCCCGCTTAACCCGGAAGCCAGCCACACCAATGTGTAGGAACAAACA
The DNA here is from genome assembly GCF_057628025.1 of Oncorhynchus mykiss. Classification (NCBI taxonomy): domain Eukaryota; kingdom Metazoa; phylum Chordata; class Actinopteri; order Salmoniformes; family Salmonidae; genus Oncorhynchus; species Oncorhynchus mykiss. The sequence goes on from NC_143034.1 coordinate 55,341,862, forward strand.
CTGTAGACTTGGCGACCGTGTCAGCGTGCATGCGCATGGCCTTCCACGCTAGAGCGCGATGGGACAGGGACATCCCTGCCGTCCAAGCCCTCCCCTAACCCGGACACTGCTACAGAGCCTGGACTCGAACCAGGATCTCTAGTGCCACAGCTAGCACCTGTGATGCAGTGCCTTAGACCACTGTGCCACTCGGGAGGCCCAGGCTCCCCATCATTACCACACCTGTCACCATCATTATGCACATCAGCGCTCATTGGACTCCATTGCCTTGTTGATTGATCCTCCTATCTGTTTGTTCCTCGGTCAGATCCCCATGTCAGCATTGATGTCTTTATTTTCCCCTGTCCAGACGCTGTTTCTGTTCTGTTTCATGTCTGTTGTTTATTAAATGTTCACCCCCTGTACCTGCTGACACCAATATGTGAAGTATCAGGGAGTTCCGGGTGCCATCGCAGATGAAACGGGTGCCTCAGCTGGCTTGTCGGGCTTCCACGCCTTAGCTAGCTCGAGAGGTTTTCTTGCCTTGGTTGGCTCGGCAGACGTCATGCCTCAGCCGGCTCATCGGGCTCTCACGCCTCAGCCGGCTCGTCGGGCTCCCACGCCTAAGCCGGCACCTCAGGCTCACCCAGGTGGCACCCCTGGGGGGGTACTGTCACTCCTGCTCCCGCTCCTCCTCTCTGGAGCTAGAGGGCGCCAGGCTGTCCATCATTACGCACACCTGTCACCATCACGCGCATCAGCGCTCATTGGACTCACCTGGACTCCATTACCTTGTTGATTGCCCCTCCCATATCTGTTTGTTCCTCGGTCAGATCCCCGTGTCAGCATTGATGTTGTTATTTTTCCCCTGTCCAGACGCGGTTCCTGTTCTGTTTCATGTCTGTTGTTTATTCGTCTCCAGCGTCAATCCTCACATAAGTATTCAGACCCTTTACTCAGTACTTTGTTGAAGCACCTTTGGCAGCGATTACAGCCTCGAGTCTTCTTGGGTATGACGCTATGAGCTTGGCACACCTGTATTTGGGGAATTTCTCTCATTCTTCTCTCAAGCTCTGTCAGGTTGGATGGGGAGTGTTGCTGTACAGTTATTTTCAGGTCTCTCCAGAGATGTTCAATCAGGTTCAAGTCCGGGCTCTGGCTGGGCCACTCAAGGACATTGAGAGACTTGTCCTGAAGCCACTCCTGTGTTGTCTTGGCTGTGTGCTTAGGATCGTTGTCCTGTTGGAAGGTGAACCTTTGCCCACAGTCTGAGATCCTGAGCTCTCTGGAGTAGGTTTTCATCAAGGATCTCTCTGTACTTTGCTCTGTTCATCTTTGCCTCGATCCTGTCTAGTCACCCTGCTGCTGAAAAACATCCCGTAGGGATGGTGCCAGGTTTCTTCCAGATGTGATGCTTGGCATTCAGGCCAAAGAGTTCAATCTTTGATTTGATCAGACCAAATAATCTTGTTTCTCAAGGTCTGAGAGGCTTTAGGTGCCTTTTGGCAAACTCCAAGAGGGCTGTCATGTGCCTTTTTACTGTGGAGTGGCTTCCGTCTGGCCACTCTACCATAAAGGCCTGATTGGTGGAGTGCTGCAGAGATGTTTGTCCTTCTGGAAGGTTCTCCCATCTCCACAGAGGAACTCTGAAGCTCTGTCAGAGTGACCATCAGGTTCTTGGTCACCTCCCTGACCAAGGCCCGTCTCCCCCGATTGCTCAGTTTGGCTGGGCGGCCAGCTCTAGGAAGAGTTTTAGTGGTTCCAAACTTCTTCCATTTAAGAATGAGGGAGGCCACTGTGTTCTTGGGGACCTTCAATGTTGCAGAAGGTTTTTGGTACCCTTCCCCAGATCTGTGCCTCGACACAATCCTGTCTCGGAGCTCTACGGACAATTCCTTCGACCTCATGGCTTGGTTTTTGCTCTGACATGCACTGTCAACTGTGGGACCTTTATATAGACAGGTGTGTGCATTTCCAAATTATAGAATCTGATTATCATTATAATTTAAAAAGGACCCATAATGATCATACTAGTTCATAATCTAATAAACCATAAGAGGATTGACAAAGCGTTTGTAGAAAGGGCTGCACTTGTCATCCTTAAATGTAATTAGGAACACGCAAATAGCATTTTGTATTAACATTTAAATACATTCAATGCAATGTTATTACTAATGATGATAGGCTTTAATTGTATTTGTTCTTTTTCACACAGGGTCTCTGATTATGTTCATTAAATATAAATGACACATTTTCTATAGATCTATCTAGCTGTAAACCTATAACATTATTGAAAATAAAAAAAACAACAATGCTTTTAAACCATAATCAAACGTATTTTATAAGACTTAAACTCAGAATTAACCCAAAAATGTGCAATCAGTAGCCTGCCTACAATTTATATCCTGAGGAAATGTAAGTCTATGACGTTGCGTGCGCGTTGCTCAGATTTGCTTCTCTCCTCCCCTAGCAAACGCTCATGAACACTAGAATTGGAAAAATGGTGGCCAGCGTCAGAGTGCAGAAGCTCCTCCGACGATACAAACTAGCGATTGCCGCCGCGTTAACGATTCTTCTGATTCAAGGGCTAGTAGTATGGAGTCTGAGAAGTCTCGAAGAGGGCGAGGCGGAGGTAAGAAAGCTTAATTTGACTTTATTTAGCTGGTTAAAATACGATTTCGTCTCTGTAAAGCTGGTAGCGGTAGTTAGCAAGCTAGCGTACAGTACTATGCTAACGTAAACGTTAGCTAGCTGTTTCTAGTACTCTGTAGCTAACTACAGTACAGATACTGTAGTTAACCAAAGCTAGTTTATAGTAAGCTTGTTCCGCTTATTATAGCTAGAATTGCACATTTAAACCAATTCGCTAGATAAACCACACCAGACTAGTGAACCACTTCTTTAGCCAACCTGTCTCCAGAATTCAGGTTAGACGTTTCCCGAGTGTACTCATAAGAACTTGTGTATGAGGTCATTGTGTTGTAAACTGTAATCTGCCAACCAGCTAGCAAGCAAATATTTAAAAACAGGTCGCATTGTTTAGGCTCTCATTTCATTCTGTTGTGATTTGGCATGTCCTTGGATGAATGTTGTTAGGTTCTGCGACTGTCACTTCAATTGTGTGACTGTCGTGTAGTGATGAAGATAACGGAAATACATGGCGAAGTTGATTATCGGGCTTGCCAACTGGGTTAATAGATTCGGTGATTATTCAAAGTAGGTGTCAAGACTAGCCAGTATAATGTAAATGTATAACATGAAACGAGTTGGAGCGAGCTTATGGAATGTGCGGTCGTGCTTCCATCTGGCTCGTCTTTACTTATCATCCTTGGACCAAGTTATTTGAGTTGGCTCATGGGTCCATTGCATACCATAGTCATCTTAGTCATTTACTCTAATAGTTTGATTCACAATTTATTGGTCTTGATATAAGCATAGTAATTGACATTTAACCAATTTGGTCTATATTTTCTAAAGTACATTGAAGTAGAGCGTCTGAACCGACCTGTAACATACTTATCCATGGCAATCTTTGCTCTCCAATCTCACATGCACACCTGGAACAGTACCCTAGAGGCCTGGAACCTCCCATTTCTTCTTCTTCAAATAAAGTCATTGTGAGATGTCAACAGATTTAGCCCCGGGAACTTGCATTTAGTTATCATTTGAGGCATTGATACAGATTCCGCTTCAGGAATGTGTGCTGAAAGAGTCGGAAGTCCCGCTCTGCCTTTCATGATGTTACTTGTGTGTGCGTAATTTAGCAGATGTTATTGCATGTGTAGTGAAATACTTGTGTACCTAGCTCCAACAGTGCAGTAGTATCTAACAATTCACAACAATACACATCTAAAATAATGGAATTAAGAAATATATAAATATTAGGATGAGCAATGTCTTAGTGGCATTGACTAAAATACAGTAGAATACAATATATACATATGAAATGAGTAAAACAGTATGTAAACATTATTAAAGTGACCAGTGATTCCATGTGTATGTATATAGGGCAGCAGCCTCTAAGGTGCAGGGTTGAATAACTGGGTGGTAACCTCCTAGTGATTGCTATTTAAGTCTGATGGCCTTGAGATAGAAGCTGTTTTTCAGTCTCTCGGTCCCAGCTTTGATGCACCTGTACTGACATCGCGCCCCGTGGCTCGAGTGGTCACACAGAGCTGTCTCACTGAGCTGTGCATAAATGGAGGGAGAGGAAGCATCTAAGGAGGGCCCCAGAAGAGGTACTGTGCATAGGGTGTGTAGGTTTGCTCTGGGACTCTTTGGACTCTGTGTCTGAACTCTGTGTTTCACTGGTGATGGTTTAAATCTATGTTATTTCATGGAGCAAACCCACTATTAGCTATTCTCTGCTTATTGTGTTTCTATGTTACGTCCTTTCTCACAATCAAGAAGATGTTATTACTTGGACCAGTAGGACATTACATAATCTGTCTGAATCAATAACAGCCAAGATGCAATGAATGCATTTCCCTTTGGATGGACACAGTGTAAACAGGAAATGTGACATGACATGAGATCCCTCTGAGAGCAGGATGTTCCCATTGTGACCTCTAGTAGATTGCTTTAAAACATGTTACTCTCCATGTTCACTCCATGAGGATGCATCCAGCTCTTGCTATCACTTCAGTCCTGAATCAGCCAGCCTAAACAAAGGCACATGTATACGCCCCCACCGCCCAATGGTGAAACATCATTTTGAACCTTATACCTACTGCTGACATACTTTTTTGTTAGGTAAATCATGTGATAAATGAGGTAATTGGGAGGCTGGAGGAGGCATTTTTACAGTTCCCATGTGGCTCAGTTGGTAGAACATGGTGCTTGAAACGTCATGGTTGTGGATTCGATTCCCATGGGGGAACAGTATGAAAAATGTATGCACTCACTACTGTAAGTCCCCCTGGATAAGAGTGTTTGCTAAATGACTGAAATGGGGAAAAAATGATTTAACACAATGGCAGTGGCCCTCCCTTTTTTGAGTGAGTGGGTATAGAGCTGGGGCCTATGTAGGGCTGAGTGATTGGACTGAATCCCTCTCTGCTCAGTGGCCTCGATGTAACTCACATCTGCTCTAATCAGAAGCTGGCTGCTTGCTGTGCATGTGTGAACACAACCACATGCATCCTATTATAGCCCCCACAGAAAAGGACTTGAGAAGAAGTGAAGAAAACCGCACACTCAGTTCAGTTGTCCCCAGTCAGTGGCTTCATAAAGAGCTGCTGGGGCGTGCTGGTCCGCTCTCCTCACATGGTGGTGATGGCAGTGATATGGCTTCAACTAATTAGAATAAAAAAAAGAAAATAAAAACCCGCCTTTGGGTTGAAGCATTTCTGACGCGAGGGCGTTAATTAAAAAGTGTGAAAAATAGGGAAGAGTTTAATTGAAATCGCTGTGTTTTTCTTCAATATAACATAACATTGCCCAGATAAGTCCACTTACAATTTGGTAGCAGTTTTGAACCAGTGAACCACCAGTAGAGTAACAGTCTTATAAAATATGAACTTTTCTCTCCAAACTCAACTCTTTTTTGGGGGGGGCCCTATGTGATGCTTTTCAATAGACCCCATGACGCAAAACACATTCAATGGGGCTGGGCTGTAATATCATTGTCGACAAATGCTTTTTTAAACTGGAACACTTATTTGTGGTGCACTGGGAGATCAGTAGCTGTGTTTGGATTGACTACCGGCTGGCTGACTGGCACTGGTCTGGCTGACTGGCACTGGTTTGGCTGACTGGCACTGGTCTAGCTCCCTGTGCTGTCTGTCCCAGGCCATAGCCTCTGTTCCCACAGTCTGCTCTGGTCTGTCTCTGTGCCAGCGGCGTGTGGCGAGGGCCCACTCAGGGTCATGCTGCCTGACAGGGGCAGGAAACGCACGGCCCACTCCCTGTTTTTCTATCCCCTCTCCGGGTGCATATTTTGGGGCCTTTCTGTACAATTCCAATAAGCTGTGATCTTTTCCTGCCAGAAGTGAAAATAGCTGGGGGTTTGATGCTTTCGACGCATCCATTTGTGGAGGACCCATTTTTTTGCATTCCAATAAGAGTGTGGTGAGCAGTCGCCCCCCCCCCCCCCTTTTTTTTATCTCTACTAACCTCCAGAAACACCCATAGAGCAAGAAGTCATTGTTTTTTTGTGTTGTGATTTGCTGGAGTTGCTTCGAATGAATGTGTCCCTGCCCACCCCCCATAACACACACACACACACACTCACACACACATCCCCACATACATATATCCCCTCCTCCCCAGGGGGTCCTAGTGATGGTGGAGGGCCATTGCTGCGCACTGTACAGTTGAAGCGGCACGGGCTCAGGGCTGGGTGCCGAAGTGGGCAGCGCTGAGCGCTCCTGGGACTGCAGGGGTGGCTGCTGATAAGGCCACTTGGCCCCTGGCCGACAGTGATCTTATTGGGCAGCTCAGAGCGTGGTAACCCTCCAGCTCCCCCTGCCTGCCTGCCTGTCGTTGCCCATTTACAAGCCTCACTAATTACATGTCAGAGGACTTCTCTGTCTGTCACACACACACATACACACACTCCCCTTAGTGGTCTGATAAGGACTCTCATTGTAGATGTCAGCATATGTCCAATTTCATGTGGTGTGACTGAATGTGTACGGTCCATGCATGCGCTGTGTGCTCTGCACTGTGCCCAGGGGGCAGGTTTATTGAGGTCACTGCGGTGAATCACTGCCTTCATTACCCATCTGTATGTTGTTCCTTTTCTGAACTGTCTTTTCCTGATTACTTCAACAAAAGGCAGAGGCTAAAAATAACCCAGAGCAGAAACAACACGCACTGTAAACACATCTCGCCTCTGGTGCTCCTGCTCTGTTATCGACTTGTTGTTTTGTTCGTTCTTAGAGGGTGAATCATCTCCTCGTTTCAAACACTATTCCTAATAATTTGATTGGTCCCAGTATGTTGTGTAGTGTATCGACAGGAAAGAAGGAGAATGAGAATCTTCTCTGTGCTAACCCCCCCCCCCCCCTCCCCCCTCCAGAGGAAAACGCGGCGGTCTAAGCTACCTGACCACAACAGCCAGGACCCCAAAAGGGAGGCGGTGGCCTGGGGGAGACAGAACGTCTTGTCTGGGAGGAGCGGGGCCCGATGGAACAGCAGGCTGGAGAGGACGGGGGCCACGGCTGCCAGCGCCCTCCGGAGGGGCACCAAGCGCCGGGGGAAGCACACCATCAGGGTGAAGGTGCCCCTGGGCCAGGGGGTAGCAGTTGATGGCGTTCCCCCCCATGACCCCTCCAGCAGCCGTAACTTCACTGATACCCGAGGTGGAGGGGAGGGGGCAGCCAGACTACCCCCTCCAGTCATGCCAGGGGAACCGGGCAGCGTGGAGGGGGCACCCCAAGCCCCCAGCAGCGACTTTGTGCCCAAGTGTGACATCATGGGCAAGGACGCCCTGTCGGCCCTGCACCGCGCCGGCTCGCGGCAGTGCCGGCAGGAGATCGCCAACATTGTGTGCCAGCATCAGGCCGGGCAGCTCATGCCAAGGGCACTGCCTCAGTTCTGCCCGCTGCACGGTGAGACACACCCCTACCTAGCCATCATTCCTCTAGAGATCAGAGACTAACAGCACATCCAGACAGACCACACACTGCAGACTCTTAATGATCTATGGAATATTTTTCATTTGTGTCTTGAAGTGCCTCCCAAGACTAAATTTGTGCATGAGCATTACATTTGCAATTCCATTTCTTGTTTTAATGTAAAAAGATGTCCTCAACCCCCCCCCCCCGCCCCCAGATAGCATATTTTCATGCCACGTCATGCCAGGGGTTTGAGGACAATATATTTTCAATTTTTACACAGTTAATCAGTCCCATGTGTATCATCCAAAGAATCTGTATCCAGAGACTTATTCCCATGATCCTCTCTCTCATGCTGTGTTGTGGCTGTATCCAGGCTATATCACAACCGGCCATGATTGGGTGTCCCATAGGGTGGCGCACAATTGGCCCAGCATTGTCAGGGTTTGGCCGGTGGAGGCCATCATTGTAAATAAGAATTTGTTCTTAACTGACTTGCCTAGTTAAATAAAGGTTACATTTTTAAAAATGGTGTCCTCCTCCCAGGTTTTTCCAGCCCGGTCCAGACAGCTGATGAGCTGGACAATGACCTGTCCAAGGTGGAGAACCCGGTCAGGGTGGCCTTCGTCCTGGTGGTCCACGGCCGGGCCGTCAGGCAGCTCAAACGCCTCATCAAAGCCATATACCACCGAGACCACTTCTACTACATCCACGTGGACAAGGTAACTACTGGCAGACGTACACACTACTGTGATGGCTTCAAGAAGGATTTCATCTTGAATAACAACATCCAATAAAAAGAATTTCACAAAAAAGCATTACTTAGTTTGAACTTCTCTAGATGAACCATAAAGTCTCTTATGGCTGGAAATTGTATTATGTCATTGGAATGATCTGGTTTGGCTGGCTCAGTTGAGGGTTGAATTCAAGCAACTATCACACAAAGGAGATACAGAGGGGGTAAAATTAAGCTTATGCTTTATCGTACTCCGCACGTTCCTCGTTAGCTTATGAGGACGCCATGATATGTAGAATTGCTTCTCCGGTTCTCATATGCTGGCTGGAGGGTGTCGCTGACTCGTGCATGCTTGATAAGGTCACTGTTTTTCATGTGTAGGAAGTGTTTGGAGGATTTGACAGGATAGAGGGGTTTGTCTGGTTACTGTGGGAGCTTTAAGAGGTGGCTGTCTACACAGCTGCAGAGCCATAGAGCTCAGAGCAACAGTTTAACACTGCAGAGGGGAAGGGAAAGCACTGAAGTGAGGTGTCAATGGGCTCCCACTGTCGAGACTACGCTAGACGCTAAAGGCCCACCACCTTATCGTTCCTCTCACTGGGACGGGTAGGCAGGCGCCTTGAGGAATGGGACAGCAAGTCAGGCTGTTCTGGAGTCCTTCCACCAGGCAGCCCTCCTCTCGCTCTCTGCCTCTGTCTCTGTACCAGCACAGCAGGCCACTCTCTCCCTGTGTTAGCCGGGAGCTGTCACAATACTTTCTACCTGCTCCTCTTTTCAACGTAAGAATCTGATCTCTCAGGCCTGTTGTCACCAACCCTGCTGCAGTCCCCCCCCCCCCCCCCCCCCCCCATCCATCGTTCCCTCTGAGTGATTAATCCTCTTCTTTATGTTTTGGAAGTAGCCTCTTAGCTGAGTTCTTCTTATTCTTTCTTCATGTCCTTCTGCCAGAAGAACCTAAAGCTATTTCATACCAGGAGATTTCTATGCACATGCATGTTTTTGATTTAATGAGTATGTTTACATGCACACTAATATTTCAATATGAAACTGATTATGGCAGTAGGCAGATTGTTACCTTAAGGTGTTTACATGTCCTAATAATTTGAAAGATTGATCAGAAAACCAGGTGTTTTAATCGGCGCATGCTTACTTTGATTTTGACCTTATGCCGATAAGTACGATGTTTACGTGACTAATGCATAATCAGCCAACTTCCATAATCAGCCTAATATCAGAGTATTACTGCGATTGTAATCGTTCTGTCTCCTAACCCCCCCCCCCCCCCCCCCCCCCCCCCCCAGCGTTCCAACTACCTGCATCGGGAGGTGCAGCAGATCGCCCAGCAGTACCCCAATGTGCGTGCCACGCCCTGGCGCATGGTGACCATCTGGGGTGGTGCGAGCCTGCTGAAGGCCTACCTGCACAGCATGCAGGACCTGCTCTCCATGCTGGACTGGAATTGGGACTTCTTCATCAACCTCAGTGCCACTGACTTCCCCACCAGGTCAGTAACCACAACACCACTGTTTTATGATGGGCTTTAAAACTATTGTTTAATGTTTATGATGGTTAATTGGCATGTGTGTAATGAAGACTGTATTCCTCCTACCACACAACTCTGTCTGTTTTAGAAGAAACATGCTCTGGATTTGTAGTTTTTCATCTGTGCTGGAGCTTTTTGGTTTCACTCACTCTGCGATTTTTGATTCAATTATTCCGTTGACCTGCAGTGACTTTGACTCCTATAGCTACCAGATAAAGGAGAGCCACGGTTCCTTCTAGATGAAAGCCCATGCTGTCATGGACTGTTTTGATCACTGATGCACAGAGACAGACTGCTAAATCGCCTCTTTCTTGTCAATCAGTTCTGGGGTGGATTTCTGAGGCCCTTCTGAGCTACTTCCAGAGCAGTGGCCAATCCTCCTGAACCATCCCAGGGTTTAAAGGGGGGAATAAATGCACACAGAGGAGCCGCCGCTGCCTCCCAAATCCTGCCGGCAGTGGCTAATTCCACCCATGGAAAGTCACCGTCCCCCCCTTCTCTGCTCCTCGCGCCACGCTCCAGTCAGCGTTTTATTCCCAACCTAATCCTCTCTTCTTTCCTTCACTCCTTTCTTTCTGTCTTCTCCCTGGCCTATTGCCTTCCGGCAGGACCAACGATGAACTGGTGGCTTTTCTGTCACAGCACAGAGACCAGAACTTCCTCAAGTCACATGGGCGGGAGAATGCGAGGTAGGGAGCTTGGTTAGGAAACCTCTGACTCACAGCCTCGTCAGTCTGTCTGACACACTTGGCTCTCACTGTTAGTGTCTGACACTGCTCACATCGGATGAGATTTTCCTCCACTGCTCTTCTCATTGAGCTTAGCTTCACTCAGTATGATGTAATGGTTAAGCTTTCATATTGGAGGACAGGACTAAGATGTTGGAAGGGAAAATGAAAGGAATGATGATTATGATGTAAAGCTTCTGTTTGATGTTTATTGCCCATATAGTCAAGGACAGATCTCTGACAAACTATTTAAGATCAGTTATTATTGCGGAAGTTGGGCAACAAGGCAACTGGTTGCCAATGAACTTGCCTTATAAAGTAGAGGTTAGATAAATAACTCTTAATCACTGTCCTTCCCTGTGCTGTGTTAATTTTGTCAGCTATTTTAGATTGTCTTTTGACTAAAATAGCTTTAACTATTACTAAAATTACCAATTTGAGTAATTTCATCCTTCCTAGTTTTAGTTATGAAATAAAACTCTAGACTGACGTGGCCGCCTGGGAGCTGTGTGTGTGGGAGAGCCAGGCAGATCAGCTCAATCAGAATGCGCAACTGAAAGACCAATGACAATATTGCACTATATTGTGCAAAGGCATGCATATTTATGATTGGACAAAACAGATAAGAAGGAAAAGTGGTATATCTTCTGTCATAGTTATTGTTGATGAAACAAACACTGCCTACGACCTCCAGGTTCATAAAGAAGCAGGGTCTGGACCGGCTGTTCCATGAGTGTGACAACCACATGTGGCGGCTGGGTGAGCGGACCATCCCAGAGGGCCTGGAGGTGTCTGGGGGCTCTGACTGGTTCTCCCTCACCAGGCGCTTCGTAGAGTATGTCATCAACTCCCAGGATGAGCTGGTGGCGGGCCTGAAACAGTTCTACACCTACGCCCTGCTCCCCGCTGAGGTAATGGACAGGGAAAATGACAATGGTGAAGATGACACTGTGACTGCTTAAGTCACAGCCTCTCTGGGCAGTAGAGGTGCTAGACTGAAGAGGGGGTCACAGAGAGTTTAGCTGCCAGTTAAAGTGGGTTGGTTGAGGTCATATCTTAATATTGAATGTTGTACACTAGAGTCAAAAGTATTGATTTTATGTTTTGAAACATGTCTGGATTGTCTTCATTGTTCAGGAATCCCTGTGGAGATGGTGAAATGTTGCAATTCTATTTCCAGTAATGTCACATCCCGGTGTTTGAAATATGAATATAATCCCTCTTTGTTCCAGTCCTTCTTCCACACAGTGCTGGGGAACAGTCACATGTGTGACTCTCTGGTGGACAACAACCTGCGTGTTACCAACTGGAACAGGAAGCTGGGCTGTAAGTGCCAATACAAACACATAGTGGACTGGTGCGGCTGCTCTCCCAACGACTTCAAACCACAGGACCTCGTCAGGATACAGGTCAGCCAGCCAGCAGAGGGCACTGTTGTACCTATCATGAGAGTTCAAATTGAGTGTCCTTAACTGCTGCACTCCTCCTCAGCCAACAAGTGTAGTAATTTAACCTTGATTCTCATGTGTTCATTCCCCCACAGCAACTGACCCGGCCCACGTTCTTTGCCCGAAAGTTTGAGTCCATGGTGAACCAAGAGGCTATAGACATCCTGGACACCCACCTGTATGGACACTACGCCCCAGGGACAGTGGCCATCAAGGCCTACTGGGAGAGCCTGTTTGAGCTGGTGGACGGGGTTGGCTCCCTCAGTGACGTGGCCCTCACGGCCTACTCTTCCTTCTTCCGCCTGGGCCTCAGGAGCCTGGAGAGCAGCCAGACCAGCCTGGAGACCTGCAGGTGAGGCCCTGCCCTGAATACTACAATTCTTCCAAATGGTAGATTCAGACTGGAAGATTTCACTATTACTTAGACTAGTTGAGACTCAATAGATTGATTTCTTCAAAAGAAGGACAACTTAAGTCTGGGTTTAATTACCGTAATTTCTGGACTATTAAGCGCACCTGAATATAAGCCGCACCCACTGAATAAAAAAATATACATGTTTTTTGTACATAACTAAACCGCACATGTCTATAAGCCGCAGGTGCCTACCGGTACATTGAAACAAATGAACTTTACACAGCCTTTAAACGAAACACGGCTTGTAACAAAAATAAATAGGCTTTTAAACGAAACATGGCTTGTAACAAAAATAAATAGGCTTTTAAACGAAACATGGCTTGTAACAAAAATAAATAGGCCTTTAAACGAAACACGGCTTGTAACAAAAATAAATAGGCTTTTAAACGAAACACGGCTTGTAACAAAAATAAATAGGCTTTTAAACGAAACACGGCTTGTAACAAAAATAAATAGGCTTTTAAACGAAACACGGCTTGTAACAAAAATAAATAGGCTTTTAAACGAAACACGGCTTGTAACAAAAATAAATAGGCTTTTAAACGAAACACGGCTTGTAACAAAAATAAATAGGCTTTTAAACGAAACATGGCTTGTAACAAAAATAAATAGGCTTTTAAACGAAACATGGCTTGTAACAAAAATAAATAGGCTTTTAAACGAAACACGGCTTGTAACAAAAATAAATAGGCTTTTAAACGAAACACGGCTTGTAACAAAAATAAATAGGCTTTTAAACGAAACATGGCTTGTAACAAAAATAAATAGGCTTTTAAACGAAACATGGCTTGTAACAAAAATAAATAGGCTTTTAAACGAAACATGGCTTGTAACAAAAATAAAAAAAATAGTAGTAAACAGTAGCCTACCAAGAAAGTCATTGGTCACTATCTTCCTCCTCCTGTGCACTAAAACCACTGAAGTCATCTCCTTTGGTGTCGGCGTTGAATATCCTCAGAATGTCAGAGGAACCTCATCCATATTTATGATGTCGTGCGGGCCGATGGAATGCTCCGCTATCTTTGCATCAGTGAGTTTGCGGTAGTTCTAAACTTTTTCCTCGTAGTCGGGAGGGAGCTGCTGACACAGACTCGTCCGTACCCTGATGGACAGGCCTTTACGTCTCATAAATCTTAGACACCACGATGGTCCACCTCTAAAATTCTCAAACTTCATTGCGGTGGCGATTTGTTTTGGCTTTCAGTCGGATCTGCACAGTTGATACACCTCGGCCGTCTGCTCTCTGTGTGTTGACCCAGTCTTCAAGCTCATTTTCTAGTTCGGGCCATCTGCTTTTCTTCCCTCTGAAAGCTTTTGTTGTCTTTTTGCACTGAGTCAGTTCCTCACGCTGCTGTTTCCAACGTCTTATCATCGACTCATTAAGGCCAAGCTCCCGTGCAGCAGCTCTATTTCCTTTTCCAACAGCCAGATCGATCGCCTTCAACTTGAAAGCTGCATCATATGCATTTCTCCGTGTCTTTGCCATGATGAGGGTGACAAAATGACTACCGTAATCGGAATGATGGGAAGTTTGAGCTCCATTTACGTCACATTATGTGATGGTGCTCAGTTTTTTGGGGTCATGAATCTTGTGAAAGCAGGAAAAATCCACAAATTAGCCGCGTCATAGTATAAGCCGCGAGGTTCAAAGCGTGGGGAAAAAGTAGTGGCTTATAGTCCGGAAATTACAGTATTGATGAACACACTAAAAGATATCTCAATTTTGTCTTCAAATCTCTTCCTCCTTTTGTGCAGGTATGAGCCAATAGGCTACCCGGTGTCGGTGCACCTGTATTTCTACGACGAGCGTTTCCAGGGCTACTTGGTCCGTCAGGAGGTGCAGAAGGTGGGGTCAAGGGTCAGGGAAACGGTGGAGGTGTGGGCCGTGCCTCAGGCCACCATGCAGCTGGAGAACAACCTCCGGGAGTTTGAGAGGCTCAAGAACCTGGAGGTGGGTGGGACCTGAGATGCATATGTCTATCTATCTGTATTTCTATGGGTATTGTGTACAGTCAAGGCTGTTTCAGTTTAGATAATGGTGTATGACAAGGGCTGAGACTACGGGTGAACAAGTTTGTGGAGCTAGTTTGATGATGAAATACCAGTACATACTGTAGACTAGATGTTGGATACAAAGGAGCAGGTTCAAATACCAATAGGACAACAAGGATACATGACTGCCCTGCCACATTGATGTGAAATGTCTGTGCTTATGTTTCCCCTCAGGTGGGCACAGAGTGGGACCCCAAGGAGAGAATATTCCGGAACTTCGGCGGTGTGATCGGGCCGCTGGACGAGCCGGTGGCGGTACAGAAGTGGGTTCGGGGGCCCAACCTCACTGCCACCATTGTGTGGATCGACCCCGCCCAGACGGTGGCGGCGTCTTATGACATCAGTGTGGATGTGGACGCAGAGTACACGCAGTACAAGCCCCCGCTGCAGCGGCCGCTCCGCCCCGGGGCCTGGACTGTCAGGGTGCTGAGGCTGTGGGAGCGTGTGGCTGAGGCTCGCTTCCTCGTCATGCCCCTGGCCTTCAAAGGACGAGAGCCACTACGCCAAGGTGAGCCTGGTGGTTTGAGGGTCTGGTAGTTCATTAATTTTTACCAGGAAGTGGAGTGGTTCCAAGGGGGTGTAGTTAAGGGTAGTTTGCCCCTTTTGGTGTTCTGTTTGATTCACTGTGGCCATTCAGCCTCTGTATTCAAGTCACTGGAAGACTATCAGTATGTATTTATGTATCAGATGAGGATGTTGCGAACTGATCCCTAACAGTCCTCTCTCCTTCCCTTTCCTCCTCTCTCTGCCACCCTGCCTGATCCAGAGGAGGACAGCTGGCTGCACGCGGGGCCACCAGGCAACATGTACCTGGAGCAGGGCTTCCAGCAGCTGAGATCTGTTCTGAAGCTGCCCCCACAGGAGCCCGCCCTGCAGGAGGCCCAGCAGAGGGCCCAGCTGGTGGGCAAGCCCCTGGAAGCTTGGGTGGACCGCACCGTGGGGGCCTTCTGGGTGACCGGGGACCTGTGCTCCACCCTGCCCTCCCCGGGCCCCTGCCCTTCCCTTGGCCCCTGTACCAAGTCCACCTGGAGCTCCCTCGCCCCAGACCCTAAGTCAGAACTTGGCCCTGTCAAAGGTGACGGCCGGATCAGGTAGCCCCCCGGACAGGAGGCATGCTGGACTATAATAGAGGGAGAGGAGGGGATTATATGTGAGCCCTGAGTAGAGAGGGAAGAATGTGTGAGCCCTGAGAAGAGGGGAAGATATGTGAGTCCTGAGGGGAGAGTGGGGTCTGGTCTCTAAGGCTAACTCATAAGGCACATAAATAGACACGGCTTCTCCCTACATACGCTGAGGAGTGGCTATGCTCTCAGTTTAGAGGCTACATGCCCTTTTCAGAGGAGATGCGTGGTGGAAATTTGCACACGAAGACTGCAAGACAAAGTTTTTTTTTTTGTGTTCGAACTTCATTGTTCGTTACATGGACAATTTGTGTTATGTTATCTGTCTGCATATGTCTTCATTCAGGGTCTGTCTGGGTAGAACTTTGGAAAGAGGAGAACCCCACCCGCACATGTTTGAACTCTGTTCAATGCACAGTTTTCTTCTGCTTTAAGGAATTTAAAGCAGTGGCCAACATTTTGACAGTGGCTAAATGCTGTGTTGTATTGTTGTCAGAGGGCAGTGGGTCCTCTGGACTAGTACCTTTGTGCTTATTTTCAAGCATTATTATCAGAACAGCAGCAGCAGATTGGGGAAGTGCACTTTACTGTAAGACTAAGGTTACACAGGACCGGGTCGATCAGTAGTTGGAGAATGACAACGAGGAGGATTAGGAGATTAAAAGGTCAAGGTGGAGGTCGTCACAATGGTGACGTGGCATCCTCTTCACTTACTTACATGTCTTTTGTATAAAAGTGCTGCTAGAACGTTGCGGCGTCACTATCACATATCTGACCCAGCTAGCTCACCTGGAGGAGGAAGAATAATAATGTTCTGAGTTACCAGCTGGGAGACAAGTTAAAGTTGGGAGAGTCCTCTTTCCCCCATGAGTTCTGTTTACTGTGACATATGTTTTTAAATGTTTGTTTTGTTTGTTTCTTGAACATTGAGATGTGTCTTTGTTGTCCATGATCACTGCAAAGCAAAGCCACCGGGGGTTTTGTGTGTCAGAGGAAGTGCCTAACTGATGTAGGTGATATTCTAGGTTACAGTGGCCTGGCTCTCCAGTGTGGCATCATCATTTTCACAGTGGACTACATCGCTTCTCAATGGGTCTAGTCATAGTTATGGTATATAGGCCTAGCTAGAGCCATATATTTAGAGTTAGGCAAACTTTTAGAATATTGTTCTAATACTAGACAGTCATGCAAATACATTATAATGCAGAAACCTCGTTGGCCCAACTCTCTAAGTACATGGCTCTGGGCTAGCTGCCTCTTCTGTATCAGTGTATATGCAGTGCAGTACTGTCCATGTGGTCTATGCTCTGTATGCCAACAAAGTGAAGAGTCTTCTGTCATCTACCTACCACTTTAATGTTACTGGTTGTCCATAAGCATTTCTACAACAATGAAACTCCCATCCAGGAGGGGTCAACATGACTATTTCATGGTCTGGTTAAGAAATCGAAGCTGCCTTTACTTTGTTAATATGAACTGTTTATAATGGGAGAATAGCTTCAAGACGTGCACTTATTTCCCTTTTAGACAATTCTGAAACCCTACCCTATACCTTTGTTTTTAATTGTAATGTTTTAAAACTAGACTGGCTGAAACTCCTACTTTTCTTGTTTTTTTTTCAGTCTCTGAGTTTACAAGTGACCTTGTTTCCCTTGCACACTTGCTTCAGTGAAGCTTCCATTTAACAGAAAGAATAGAAGAGCACCGTTTAGTGTAAATGGAATAGATTATTCATATTTTAGTCTTTGAGAAATATATATTTGTCCATCCATTCAATATCAACTCCTTTTTCAAACTATTGAGAACCACTTCTTGTATTATTTTTTTTGGACACATCACACTTCGTTCAATGTCACTTCTGTCCACGCTTCCGTCCACAGCCCACTCATGACTCACTCTGATGATGACATAGTGGCACTGGCTCCCTGACTCAGGCATGACAGTGCTGGACTGAAGAGGGGACTGCTGGCCAATCACAGAACGCCTCTGGTAAAACATGGCAACAGGTTGACTGGTGGCACAATAACAAAAAACAAACAAATAAAAAAAATCCAATCTTGTCCAGTCTTGCTTTTTTTGGGGTATTTTGTTCTTGACTAGTTGATTGATTTCAAATAGCAGAATGAAATGTATTCTGCTAGTGAGTAATATCAGTGCTTTATGTGATTATTTTAACATGTTCCCAAGGTTCTCAGAAAGGCTGGATAGTATCAATAATCATTAAGGGGTTGTGTGTTCACGTGTGAAATTAGTTATTGACATACAATATATTATTTCGGCCACAATTACTAGTTTAAAAGCATGTTTAGGATATGACTCAATATGCCTCATCCATCTCTCAAGAGTACACTGCTCAAACAAATAAAGGGAACACTAAAATAACACATCCTAGATCTGAATGAATGAAATATTCTTATTAACTACTTTTTTCTTTACATAGTTGAATGTTCTGACAAAATCACACATTATCAATGGAAATCAAATTTATCAACCCATGGAGGTCTGGATTTGGAGTCACACTCAAAATTAAAGTGGAAAACCACACTACAGGCTGATCCAACTTTGATGTAATGTCCTTAAAACAAGTACAAATGAGGCTCAGTAGTGTGTGTGGCCTCCACGTGCCTGTATGACCTCCCTACAACATCTGGGCATGCTCCTGATGAGGTGGCGGATGGTCTCCTGAGGGATCTCCTCCCAGACCTGGACTAAAGCATGCGCCAACTCCTGGACAGTCTGTGGTGCAACGTGGCGTTGGTGGATGGAGTGAGATATGATGTCCCAGATGTGCTCAATTGGATTCAGGTCTGGGGAATGGGCGGGCCAGTCCATAGCATCAATGCCTTCCTCTTGCAGGAACTGCTGACACTCCAGCCACATGAGGTCTAGCATTGTCTTGCATTAGGAGGAACCCAGGGCCGACCGCACCAGCATATGGTCTCACAAGGGGTCTGAGGATCTCATCTCGGTACCTAATGGCAGTCAGGCTACCTCTGGCGAGCACATGGAGGGCTGTGCGGTTCCCCCAAAAAATGCCACCCCACACCATGACTGACCCACCGCCAAACCGGTCATGCTGGAGGATGTTGCAGGCAGCAGAACGTTCTCCACGGCGTCTCCAAACTCTGTCACGTCTGTCACATGTGCTCAGTGTGAACCTGCTTTCATCTGTGAAGAGCACAGGGCGCCAGTGGCGAATTTGCCAATCTTGGTGTTCTCTGGCAAATGCCAAAAGTCCTGCACGGTGTTGAGCTGTAAGCACAACCCCCACCTGTGGATGTCGGGCCCTCATGGAGTCTGTTTCTGACCGTTTGAGCAGACACATGCACATTTGTGGCCTGCTGGAGGTCGTTTTGCAGGGCTCTGGCAGTGCTCCTCCTGCTCCTCCTTGCACAAAGGCGGAGGTAGCGGTCCTGCTGCTGGGTTGTTGCCCTCCTACGGCCTCCTCCACTTCTCCTGATGTACTGGCCTGTCTCCTGGTAGCGCCTCCATGCTCTGGACACTACACTGACAGACACAGCAAACCTTCTTGCCACAGCTCGCATTAATGTACCATCCTGGATGAGCTGCACTACCTGAGCCACTTGTGTGGGTTGTAGACTCCGTCTCATGCTACCACTAGGGTGAAAGCACCGCCAGCATTCAAAGGTCACCAAAACATCAGCCAGGAAGCATAGGAACTGAGAAGTGGTCTGTGGTCACCACCTACAGAACCACTCCTTTATTGGGGTGTCTTGCTAATTGCCTATAATTTCCACCTGTTGTCTATTCCATTTGCACAGCAGCATGTGACATTTATTGTCAATCAGTGTTGCTTCCTAAGTGGACAGTTTGATTTCACTGAAGTGTGATTGACTTGGAGTTACATTGTGTTGTTTAAGTGTTCCCTTTATTTTTTTGAGCAGTGTATATAGCTAATTCGCAGTAATCCCAAAGAGAAGACACGTGATGATTTGCGTTTGAAGAAAGGCGCTCACCATGGTGCTGAACACGATGCACGTCCTCCACTTCAACTCACACGGTTGACATGGTTTCATAAATACTATAGTACACGTCCGTGTCCGCTTCCAGTAGGAGCGCTTTGCTTTCAATTTTTATTCGACTCTGCGGAAATGATCCCCCTAGGTGGCTATAGTTCTTGCCAGGAGCATCAGTATCAAACCTGCAAATGCAAGGAATTTAGACAAGGAGGGGGCGGTGAGTGTAGAGAAGAGCGACAGCAAAGGAGAGAGCGGGGAAGGGAGATAAAGTTATTGCGGTGACGTGTCTAAAAGCTCTGCTTATTAAAAAAAATAAAGCTTCTCAACTCGTGCCTTGACAAAAGGATTCTATAGGAACAAATAAAGAAGATGGATATCATTATGGAGAATATCCCTGAAATTGAATGTGTTGACCAGGGCGAGGGGCTTCACTCAGACAGTGCCTATGGGTCATCTGCGGTGGACACGGATACAGAGGACTGCCTGACTCCCCTCGAGATCACTTTACCCTATAACGAGGACCTAATGCACAAGGTGATTAGGCTATTTTTTCATAACTTCACTTAACTTAGGCTAACTTAAAATCACCAAAGCGGCTGAACTCACATAAGACGTGCTAAATTGGCCAATTCTACTGGGGTAGCCTATCTCTATATACAGAATCTACCTTTTAAATTGTACTCTTTTATAAATATATATTTTAATATTTAAGTGTGTCTCTGTAATAGTATAAAAGTAAACTTTTCTGTCTGCGTGAACAATGCCTTCATTATGTGACATGGGAGGTCCTACAACAATCAGCATTCAACTTGAGTGGATATTTCAGTTGTATGTGTAATGTAGAGGTAATAATATCAAAGTTGGACTATGTAGGTAAGCAATTTGGAATGGTTGCGCATTGCAGGGACATCTCAGTGTGGGTTGACTGCTTGTGGAGAACCCATTCCCTTTGCCAGCTTCCATGACTTCATTCATCTCTCTCACCTGAATCAGCACCTGTCAGGTTTCAGGGGGCCCTGGACAGCCAGGCTGACAGCTGGACCGACAGCTTTTTTTTTGTCCAATGGGACAAAAAAAGATAGAACTTTGTCCTCCAGGTTACATCATGAAAATGTAACCTGACTATCACTTTCTATAGTGGAATGCATGGTTGAACTGCTCCCCCTTTGTTTTTGTGAGCCACAGCAACACACATACACCAGCAAGTGCCTACTCATAGGATGTATACTTTGTCATTATTGACTGCATTTTTATTTGTACTTCATGTGAGGACACTTGGAAATTAAAGGGATATGTATCATGGTTGGGGTCAATTCCATTTAAATTCCAGTCAATTCAGGAAGTACGCATAAATACAAATTCCAATTCTCTTCAATGCTTTTCAATTAGAAAAATGTGGTATTAGAATTGGAATTTGGGTTACTTTCTGAATTGACTGGAATTAAAATGAAATTGACCCCAACCCTGATATGTATGCTTCCTGTACATTCTCTGTTTCTTCCTATGTGTAATCGCATAGCCTTGATAGAACATCTTCCTGTTAAAGACCAAGGCTTCTTTTTAGGACATTAGCACTGATGTCAAAGTTAAGTTATTCTAGAGAATTTGCATCTTTCATGACTTTTTTTTACCTCGGAAATATGTGGGTGTGTGGAGGAAGTAGATGGGCGGAAATGTCATGAAAGAAAGATGAGACTTGGGGCATGTTATTCCTTTACAGTTGGAGACCAAATTCCAAATTTTTAGGGCAAGTATTTAAATTCATAGAAAGTATATATTATTTATCAATAGGCATCGAGTGTTATGCTAATAATTTGATCATTCTATAACAACTCCATTCCCCAAAGCAGCTTGATAAATCCAGCCCTAACGCCAACTGACTGAGAACACTCCAGTGTAGGAACAGATAGTGCTTATGTTGAATGTTTCCATTTACCCTCTGTGTTACTTTCACAAACAATGCAGCGTAATGACTCAGTGGGGGTATGAGGACATCCCCAGAGGTAGATTCTCATTAACTGAAGGAAAACAACAAGCTTTTGCTATATTAGAAAGAGAGAGATGTGCAGGGAGATGGGTGTTTCCTCTAGGTTGACAGAATCACATAGCCTTATAGTTTGACTTTGACTTAGTTAATTGTGAGACATCTGTGGGGGTTATTAGTCTGGGTACCAGTCTGTTTAGATATCATTCCACTCCTTGCCACTCCTGTCAGTTAATTAAAGGTTAAATAAAAAAATAAAGTTTTGCCACAGAGACTGGCCTGTCACCAATCTCTACCTTCAATATGCAGCTGGAATTACGGCTGAGTTGCTCATTGGTTGTTGAAAGAAACGGAGTACACGGACAGGGTTAGGGGGTCATGCCTGATTAACTAAAACAACTCAGGGGGGAGTTGGTACTCTCTTACTACGAGAGCTTGTGTGTTGCTATGGTAAAATAATCTCTCCCCTGCCCCCTGTGGTAGGCTACACCCCCACTTCCTCTCCATTTTCCCCAAACTCTCCCCACCCCCTGTTGCCCCCCCACATACAGACATTAAAGTTGGATGAGGATGACAAGAAATAGTAATGTAGTTGGTTGACAGTGGCTTCTGGTTGCTCAGGCCTTCACACAGGGTACACCCACTGTGTGTGTTTCTGCTCCATGCGTCATCAGACGAAGCCGCAAGTCTGCGTCAGACTGTTGTTGGTGTTGTGACCGTGTATCCATGAATGCTATCCTGTCCTAAGCATCCACCCCCACAATTAACCCTTAATAAAATATAAATAAAACAGGCAAATACAAAGAAATGTTATGGCACGTTATTCCAAAGCTTTCTATAAGTGAATGTTAAAGTCGCTTCAAAAGGTCAGTGTCTATTGGTTGATTTGAGATTTTAAATTGATCTGAGATTTTCAATCCCAGATTTGAAAAGGTCAACACTAATGTCAGCACTTATATCTAGTCCAGTCCCCAGACAGTATTCTGTAGGAAGAGAAAGAGTTCATCTGGGTGAAGACTAGAAATAATGTATTTTAGCTAAATCTACCATATCTGGTGAGACAGTAATGAAGTAATGAACATTTTCTTTCTGAGGCCTAAAAAATGAGAAAGTTGAGAAAGGGATGTGAGTGATTAGAGTGTTGGGGAGCTGAGTGGGCTGTGAGGCTCTATGAGCCAGCAGATAAGAGGCAGTGGGGCCGCCTGCTGGGAGGTGATAAATGTCAACAAAAGAGGCGAAGAGCGTCTGCTGACTGCTGCCACGGTGCCCCAGGCTAGCCACACAACGCCAGCCACCAACCTGATAACCATGGCAACAGGGCCTTATTGATGCCCACGTGCAATGCTCCCCTCTCAAATCAACAGCAGATCCCCGTTGGGATGACGCATGACCCACAGCAATAGGAAATCATTCCTATTGTATAAGAGGACCCTTGACTAAGTGTTGACACTCTCTCTCTCTCTCTCTCTCTCTCTCTCTATTAAATTAAATTAAATTTGCTTTATTGGCATGACGTAACAATGTACATATTGCCAAAGCTTATTTTGGATATTTACAATATAAAAATAAAAATGAGAATCAAAATTGTCAACGGTACAACAGTAACAACAATAACCAAGTCTCAAAATAACTATACATTCAACAATAACAGTAAGCATACAGTAGAGTACATGTGCAGGTTGATTGGTCTGTCAGACACTGTCTCTCAACTTATGGCAGGCAGCAATGCAGTGCGTTGCCAACCCACAGCTCTCTGCGTCCTCCCCCAACAGGACGGGTAGCCTACTCTCATCAGAGAGGTCTTTGAAACCTTGAATAAGGGTTTCAAAATTGGGGAAATGACACTCTCTAATTGTTTTATATTTTTTGACATTTTGTCAGGAAATGCAGCTCCGTCTCAGGTTCTGCTGTTGTGCAGTGGTTGCACAGCCTTTCCTCTACAGGGAGCCAGGTTTTCCTGTGTCTACCCTTCTCGATGGCAAGGCTGTGCTCACTGAGCCTGTACTTTGTCAAGGTTTTTCTAAGGTTTTGATCAGTAACCACGGTCAAATATTTAGTCACAGTGTACTGTCGATTTAGGGCCAGATAGCACTGCATTTTGCTTTGTGTTTGTGCTTGTGTTTCCCAATAAGCAATATAGTTTTGTTTTGACTGTGTTGTAATTTGGTTTATCCTGATTGATTGGATGTTCTGGTCCTGAGACTTCAGTGTGTTAGTAGAACCGGTTTGTGAACTCAGCCCCAGGACCAGCTGGATGAGGGGACTCTTTTCTTTGCTCAGCTCTTGGCATTGCAGGGCTTGGTAATGATATGAGACTGGGTCACTGTATTTTAGATGTTTCCAAAACTTAATTGCTCTTTTTTGAGTTTTTATTATTAGTGAATATTGGTCTAATTCTGCCCTGCATGCATTGTTGGTAGTTTTCCTCTGGACATGTAGGATAATCTTACAGAACTCTGCATGCAGGGTTTCAATGGGGTGTTTGTCCCATTTGATGAAATCTTGTTTTGCAAGTGGACCCCACACCTCGCTGCCATAAAGTGCAATTGGTTCAATGATATATTCAATTAGTTTTAGCCAAATTTTAATAGGTATTTCAATTTGAATGAGCTTTTTAATGGCGTAGAATTCCCTACGTGCTTTCTCTCTCAGTTCATTCACTGCCTCATTAAGGTGTCCAGTTGAGCTTGTTTTTAAACCTAAGTAATTGTAGTGTGTGCAGTACTCTATATATTTTGTACCAATTGAGAACTTTGGTTTTATTTCCCTGAGATCTGGATCTTCTCTGGAAAATCATTATTTTAGTCTTTTTGGGGTTTACTACCAGGGCCCAGGTCTGGCAGTACTGCTAGCAGGTCCAGGCGCTGCTGTAGGCCATCTGCTCTGGGGGACAGCAGGCATAGGTCATCTGCGAAGAGTAGGCATTTAACTTCTGAATTGTGGAGACTAACACAAGAGGCTGAGGATTTTTCTAGAATAGTGGCCAATTCGTTGATCTAAATATTGAAGAGTGCAGGGCTCAGATTGCAACTCTGACGAAGGCCCCGCCCCTGGTTCAAGAATTCTGTTCTTTTCTTGCCAATTTTAATGCTGCACGTATTGCCAGTATACATTGATTTAATTATGTCATACGTTTTACCCCCTACACCACATTCAATAACTTTGTAGAACTGTATGCCAAATAGAATCAAATGCTTTTTGGAAGTCGATAAAGCAAGCGTATATTTTTGTTTTATTTTGGTGGACATGTTAATCTATCAGGGTGTGTCGGGTGTAAATATGATCAGTTGTTCGATGTTTTGGTATAAATCCAATTTGGCTTCTCTCTGTCTCTGTCTCTGTCTCTGTCTCTGTCTCTGTGTGTGTGTGCAGAGGTGCCTGGAGAAGTGGGTATACTCTAATTTTGCCAAACATTTCCTAAACAGCCCGGCCGGCAAAGGAAAGGCACACAGTGTGAAAAATTCCATGAGAAACAGTGACATACACTCTGACTGACATAAAATGATCAATCCCATATTGGTCTTTCACAGTCAGGTACCCAATCTGTACTGTGCAAGTAGGCTAATAGTAGGCCTACCATTGAAAGATAAATGAGGATGTCAACCGGGTAAGACATTTAGATTTGTTTGTGTAGATACCCTTTAATTCAAGTGTTCAGGCACCTAGCACTGTTGTTTGGTTAGTGGTGTTTCTGTAGCACATATAGCACAAGATGGAGATCGCAAAACAAATGGCAATAATTGATGCAAATAATCATGATATCATTCTGATATCACTTTATATTACGAGGCACATTTTACCTTGCTTCGAAGTAGCCTATATAGCCAAAATCCCACCATAGAAATCTAGAGGTAATAATTTTCTAAAGTCTTCCTCTTATGCATACATATTGGTTTTCTTTCTGCTTTCTTTCATTGTCTAGCAGCCAAAGGTATTATCCTAGTCATATTAGCAACCCATGATAGTTGTTACATCTTTAGATCTCCCCTCTTTCTAAATATAGGCCTACCGCCGTGTGCACATTGCTGCACCTAAAATGTAAAGAAATAATAGTTTATCAACATTTTAAGCAAAACATTCAGATCTGTTCCATCAGACTTATTTATTGATACAGCATATACCTCCACTACACTACTTTGATATGCATCGTGGGGATTAAGAAGGGAGTATACACAAGGCCCACTGAAAAATAAGTGGGTATACACCGTATACCTGCGTATACTCTCCACTACACCACTGTGTGTGTGTGTGTGTGTGTGTGTGTGTGTGTGTGTGTGTGTGTGTGTGTGTGTGTGTGTGTGTGTGTGTGTGTGTGTGTGTGTGTGTGTGTGTGTGTGTGTAGCCTGCTGATTTGTGTTTGTCTGTGCTGTGTGTCATTGTGCAAGAGGTTTTTCAGTTGAGTGGGCAAGGAGAGATCTCTTAATGCTCCCTTTGGGGCACAGAGAGCATCGTCTTGAATCCAAGTAGCCATGGCTGACATGATGCTCAGGCTGCAGCTGCCTTATATCCCTGGTACATTCAGACTCATCCACTGCCATTTCTCTCCTCCCACCAGGTGACCTTCATAGCATCACATTATATTACACACATTGTATGGCATCAGGCAAGGGCATGTTCCGCACTGTAAGCAACAGATGCACATATACAGTAGGGTACGCTACACCCACTCATTGTACAGGCCTATAGATGAGCAGTGTGCTGTGCTGTTCTGTACTGTACACTCTTAGAAAAAAAGGTGCTATCTATAAAGTAAAATTGTTTTTTGGCTGTCCCCATAGGATAACCATTTGAAGAACCCTTTTTGGTTCCAGGTAGAACCCTTTTGGGGTCCATGTAGGACCCTTTCCATGGAGGGTTCTACATGGAACCCAAAATGGTTCTTCGTGGAACCAAAAAGGGTTCTCCCTGGAACCAAAAGGGTTATGCTATGGGGGCAGCCGAAGAACCCTTTTTTTATAAGAGTGCACTATGCTGTTCTGTGTAGTGCTGTGCTGTTCTATGTAGTGCTGTGCTGTGTAGTGCTGTGGTGTGTAATGCTGTGTAGTGCTGTGCTGTGTAGTGGTGTGATGTGGCTAACCTGCTCTCTGTTCTTCCTGCTATCCACAGACCATCATGGTGGGAGACAGCGGTGTGGGGAAGACCTCTCTGCTGGTCCAGTATGACCAAGGCAAGTTCATACCCGGCTCCTTCTCTGCCACTGTGGGCATCGGCTTCACGGTGAGTCTCTGCGTTATTGTCTGCCATGAGACATAGGGGACAAGTGACCATGAAGGACCAGATCACTTTGTTACTGGGATTGATGGGTCAACAAGTGTCTTCCCTTCCAGGGTCCCTGAATGCTGTTGTCTGAGGTGCCAATCATAATGATCTTTAGCACACAGTTGGGTGTTGCTAGAAAGCGGGTGTATGATTACAGTTAATGTTGCACCAGTTGGTCTGTTCCCTGATGGATAGCTGTGTTTCACAGATGTATCACTCACTGTTGTGAATGTGAACTAGAGTGATTGATTGTCTGCATAGACAGTCTACATTATCACTGTGGTGATGTATGGTGGGCTTCCATTCACAGAGAAAATGAATGAAAGAAAGAAAGAAAGAAAGAAAGAAAGAAAGAAAGAAAGAAAGAAAGAAAGAAAGAAAGAAAGAAAGAACGGGACTGTAAAATATATAAAGCTCAGGGTGATGCTATTTTCAGAAATAGACCTGACTGTTTTGTGATGTGACAGACAGTGATGACGAAGGCTTTGTTTGTCTGAAGGCATATAAGCCACACAAAAGCAATGCAGAAAACGGACACACAAAGCTGCTTACCTTGGAGATACGAAAAATGCTTTGTCATACAGTAAAAGGTTGTGACGAAAATGCAGTGTGTATAAAAAGGTTTGGTGGCACTTGCAGAAACGTTTGTTGTACTAGGTGGATAGAAGATTAACCAAGGTTCTCCAGTCTTTCTGTCTGACTGTTTGTCTGTCTGTCTGAGCTCACAACTGCCTGTAATGTGAATTGATGGAGAGAGAGAGATACACCCACAGACATCTCTTTTTCTCGTCTCTCTCTTTTGAACACTGGGGGGAGACAAACTCTTAGTCCAAGATTTAGCTGGTATCCATCCACATGATCATACATGGCTTGGCAATTAGGAGAACATTTTTGACATTATGTCATGTCAATTAAGTGAAAGAAAATGAGATTCTCATATGAACACTGTCTGTTTATAGTGTATTTCCTCAAGGCTACATATATCCTATGAAAATTAGACATTGGTGAGGAAAGACCACCTACCTGACATGTTGTGGATTAAATTGTAGGAATTTGTAGGGAATTCTGAAATCACTGGAATAGCATTAATTTAGGATTGAAACTGAAAAGTGTATTTTTCATTGGCAACACGTTGACAGCCGTTTAAATTGTTTTTATTTTATTTTATTTCGTTCGCTGAACTCCTCCTCTTTCATGATCAACGAGTTCAGTACCACCTGTGACTAATAACTCGTGCCATCACTGCCTGTTGCGGCCGTGGCTCGGTTGAAGACCTAGTTGTTTTCATTTATGAAAATGACAAAACACTGCCTAATTTCATAGGCCTAAATAGCATTATCTTCATTGGACAAATGACAATAGCAACGTCGTTTCATCTGCCAACGCGTAAAGAATGATGCGGATCGGTTCTAACGTTCTGCATAACTGAGAAATGTTTCCGCATATTGATCATTTTTTCTCCGCGAATGTAGCCACGTTCTCAAGAGAATCCCCCTTTAAGTTTTAACCACGACTCTATGATTGGCATTAGTTGATTCAGCGTCAAGAAATTGTTCTTAGAAAGCGCTGGGTGGTTTTGGACAACGCTAAGTGACTGCCGATGGACTCATTGCTCGTGTTAACTGGTTTTGAGTCACTGGCATCTCGGGAGGAACATCGCGCGGCGCGCTGACAGATCTCGGTGATACTGTGGTGATAGTCATTGCGATGTCCACAAAGAAGGCATCGTTGAAGGATAAAGAGACTAAAAACGGAACATCAAAATATGTGTTGGAGAGATGCGCCTCGGTTTGCGAGTATTTTGATATTGCCTTCAAGGTCTGTATTAGGCTATTCTTATTATTGGGATATATATTATTAGGCTATGTTTATTATGTGCTTATAACAGTATTATGCTTATGATCATGTTATGGCGCTGCCTGCTGGTATTAATATTGACTAGCCTAATTGAGAAGCTTCACTGGTGGTACAGGTGTCCATCTCAAATGAAGGAAAATCTATTAAAATACAGTAGCCTGCCTACTCTGCACACCAGTACACTCTAATAAAAAAGGGTTGCAAAGAATAACCCATTTGGTTCCAGGTGAAAACCTTTTTTTGTTCCAGGTAGAACCATTTTGGGTTCCATGTAGAACCCTCTGTGGAAAAGGTTCTAAACTCAGCAAAAAAAGAAACGTCCTCTCACTGTCAATTGCATTTATTTTCAGCAAACTTAACATGTGTAAGTATTTGTATGAACATAACAAGATTCAACAACTGAGACATAAACTGAACAAGTTACACAGACCTGTGACTAACATAAATTAAATTAGGTGTCCCTGAACAAAGTGGGGGTCAAAAGTAACAGTCAGTATCTGGTGTGGCCACCAGCTGCATTAAGTACTGCAGTGCATGTCCTCCTCATGGACTGAGCCAGATTTGCCAGTTGTTACTGTGAGATGTTACCCCACTCTTCCACCAAAGCACCTGGAAGTTCCCGGACATTTCTGGGGGGAATTGCCCTAGCCCTCACCCTCCGATCCAACAGGTTCCAGATGTGCTCAATGGGATTGAGATCCGGGCTCTTCGCTGGCCATGGCAGAACACTGACATTCCTGTCTTGCAGGAAATCACGCACAGAACAAGCAGTATGGCTGGTGGTATTGTCATGCTGGGGGGTCATGTCAGGATGAGCCTGCAGGAGGGGTACCACATGAGGGAGGAGGATGTCTTCCCTGAAACACACATCATTGAGATTGCCTGCAATGAAAACAAGCTCAGTCTGAAGATGCTGTGACACACCGCCCCAGACCATGATGGACCCTCCACCTCCAAATCGATCCTTCTCCAGAGTACAGGCCTTGGTGTAACGCTCATTCCTTCGACGTTAAACGTGAATCCGACCATCACCCCTGGTGAGACAAAACCGCAACTCGTCAGTGAAGAGCATTTTTTGCCAGTCCTGTCTGGTCCAGCGATGGTGGGTTTGTGCCCATAGGAGACGTTGTTGCCAGTGATATCTGGTGAGGACCTGATTTACAACAGGCCTACAAGCCCTCAGTCCAGCCTCTCTAAGCCTATTGGGGACAGTCTGTGCACTGATGGAGGGATTGTGCGTTCCTGGTGTAACTCGGGCAGTTGTTGTTGCCATCCTGTACTTGTCCAGCAGGTGTGATGTTCGGATCTACCGATCCTATGCAGGTGTTGTTACATGTGGTCTGCCACTGCGAGGACAATCAGCTGTCCAACCTGTCTCCCTGTAGTGCTGTCTTAGGCGTCTCACAGTACGGACATTGCAATTTATTGCCTCATCTGCAGTCCTCATGCCTCCTTGCAGCATGCCTAAGGCACGTTCACGCAGATGAGCAGGGACCCTGAGCATCTTTCTTTTGGTGTTTTTCAGAGTCAGTAGAAAGGCCTCTTTAGTGTCCTACGTTTTCATAACTGTGACCTTAATTGCTCGCCGTCTGTAAGCTGTTAGTGTCTTAACGATCGTTCCACAGGTGCATGTTCATTAATTGTTTATGGTTAATTGGACAAGCATGGGAAACAGTGTTTAAACCCTTTACAACGAAGATCTGTGAAGTTATTTGGATTTTTACTAATTATTTTTGAAAGACAGGGTCCTGAAAAAGGGACATTTATTTTTTTGCTGAGTGTACATGGAACCCAAAACGGGTCTACTTGGAACCAACAGGGTTTTACCTGGAACCAACATGGGTTCATCATAGGGTTCTCCAATCGGGACAGCCAAATAACCCTTTTAGGTTCTAGATAGCACATTTTTTTCTAAGAGGATGGCCCTTGCTTTTGTGAAGTTTCCCCTTAATGCAGCACAATATACCACATGGAATAAGAACAGCTGTTATCATTGTGGCAAGCTTCTATTCTGTTTACATTACTCTTAATTACCACACCACTATCAATTATGTGCCTTACCAAACACCAGTGCACACCAATTTCACCCCTCCCTTATGGATAATATCAGTGGTGGAAAAAGTACTCAACAGTCATACTTGAGTAAAAGTAAAGATACCTTAATAGAAAATGACTCAAGTAGAATTGAAAGTCACCCAGTAAAATACTTCTTAAGTAAAAGTCTAAAAGTATTTGGTTTTAAATATACTTAAGTACATTTGAGCAATTCCATTTACTTTTGATTCTTAAGTATCAAAAGTATAAACCAGAGGACACAATTAAATGTTGTTATTTTTTATTGATGGATAGCCAGGGGCAAACCAACACTCAGACATAATTTACAAACGAAGCGTTTGTGTTTAGTGAGTCCTACAGATCAGAGGCAGTAGGGATGACCAGGGATGTTCTCTTGATAAGTGTGTGAATTGGACCATTTACTTGTCAAAATGTAACAAGTACTTTTGGGTGTCGGAAAATGTATGGAGTAGAAAGTACATTATTATCTTTAGGAATGTAATGAAGTAAAAATGGGCAAAAGTATAAATAGTAAAGTACAGATGCCCCCAAAAACTACTTAAGTAGTACTTTACACCACTGGATAATGTATCCAATGTGACACAGGTTTATTTGATATGAATCACAGTATTCAGTCCTCCCATTCTTAGTGATATCTAAATATTGGCTCAAGGAAGAATGTAGCACTTGGTAATACAGGTTAACTGCATACCACGTAATAGTACATTTCTCTACAAATTTAGGGGGAAAAGTCCATGTTATTGTATTTAAAATGTAATTACAGTAAAGGTGCATATTGTTACATTGTACTTTTAATCATGAGCGTTTGGGGATTGATCAGAATCAGGAGTGGTTAATGGACTAGACCAAGCAGAAGTACAACAGGTCATTCACATAGTCAAGTAGTTTCACATCAGTCCCATGATGGTTTGTGCAAATATGATCTCTCATACATATCCACTCAGCTGTTTTACTGCAGAACACTACTCATGTTGAAATATGAATGATCAAATTAATAAGGGTAAGACCCACACACATCAACCACATCATTTAGTCTACAACCTTATAAAGATGAAATCGACGGATGGATAAAATATCCAAACTAAATCAGGCACCCAATAAATTACCAGGAAGTTCAGATGATGCTAAAACAACAAGAACATTTTGCAATAGGATCATGAGTCAGTGCTTTGACACTTAACAAAACTAGTTGTGAAAGTGAAATTCTAGTTTTATCATTTTCACTTCTCATGGATGCACAGCATGATGAAATAATCAACAGATGACTTTCAGAAAGTCATTTGCATATGAACCAGTTGAACTCTACGATTCATCTCTTAACACCAAACATTGTTCAGTGAAAGCTTGTTTGGTAATAACTCCATTCTTCTGGTCATGTGAGGGTTGGTGTCAGTGTGTTGGGCCCAGGTATGACCCCTAACCCCTCTCTCTGACGCCTCTCTAGGTGATGCTACTGGGAGACTCTGCGGTGGGGAAGACATGTGTGCTGGTGCGCTTTAAAGACGGGGCCTTTTTGGGAGGCAACTTCATAGCCACCGTGGGAATAGACTTTAGGGTGAGAGAGATGTCAGTAGACTCAGAGTGGGGTCAACTCAGGGTTGGAAGGTTCTTTGTGTCTATACATTCATAATGTATACATTATGTCTGCTGTTTCTATCTGTTCTTTCTCATTTCTAAATGGTCTATTTACAAGATAAACGCTAGAATGTTGTTGAAGAATCCATACATAAAATATTTTCCCATCCTATTTCAGTTAAATCTGTAAATCCAATAACCACTTTAAAGTGTTGTCTTGCAGTGATGATGGCTCAAAATGTACAAACCCTTTCACAAATCAGTCAAGTCCATAGAGTACTTCTGCTACTGTGCTGCATATGGCTCCAGAATGATTGTTTCCAGCCTGGAGGAAATGTACGTTACGTTACCCCCACAAACGATGCTCTGCCCTGGCTGGGGTCAAATAAACAAGCAGCTCTCATGTGGAGGACAGATTGGTGGGGGACAGATTTCCATAGCTACCAACCAGCTGCCGGAGAGACAGAGAGAAAAAGATGGAAAAAGAGAGAGAATATGGACAGAAAGAAAGACTCTTGCACCAGTGGATTTTGTCCCGCTCCCCCTCTAAAGAAAACACTCTATCTAATGGCTGGTAAAAAGGCGGTTTTGGAGGAAATTATGTTGCATTAAGGCAGAGTACTGTATTACCACTCTGTGTTGATGGTGTAGACATTAGGACTGCCTGGGATGGGAGTACAACATGGATAGGGATGTGTGGAGCGTTTATGTAGACAAATGGAGATTATTTTCTCCATGCTTGTGCAACAGGTAATAACTATTCATGAGATTCATAAATAAGTGCATTATAACAATGAGTTGTGTGCAGTGACCACCACGGCTACTTGCATTGCATCTGTATGGAACAGAAGATTATAAGGCGAGATGATTTTGAGACTGATACAGGATCAGTCAATATGTTCCTTGCTGAGCCTCCAGCTATACCAGTCAATACCCTGTGTGGATGGGAAGACTGCTGTGACTAGCTCTAACGTGGCAGGGCTATTTTGGCCCTGCTTCCTTGTAGCAGTTGCTCAGCATGCAGGCTTGTCAACGCGAAGCCGTGTGTGGCCAATCTGCGTAATAATTGGAGGGAAAAATGGAAACCCATGGCAACTAATGCAGGGGTTGGACCATGTCTGTTCTGCCAAGGTGGAAGTCTCAATGGGTGGTGACTCCCATTAAGAGGGGCCATTTTAGAAGATTGGACTCACTTCAGAGAGAGTGTGTGTCTGTCACAGTGTGCTCACAGGAAAGGCAGGGGCTGACTGTACCCGGGGACTGATAGTGGAGTAATGAGGTTAGCTTAGAG
The DNA here is from genome assembly GCF_057628025.1 of Oncorhynchus mykiss. Classification (NCBI taxonomy): domain Eukaryota; kingdom Metazoa; phylum Chordata; class Actinopteri; order Salmoniformes; family Salmonidae; genus Oncorhynchus; species Oncorhynchus mykiss. The sequence goes on from NC_143034.1 coordinate 55,375,465, forward strand.
GAAGTGATATGTACCAGTTGAATAGTTCACTTCCTTCATTTCAACATTGTTGCTTGTGTCATGTTTTCACTTAGTGACTTTCCTCCTGTTTTCCCCTGAAATACAAACAGGAAGTTTAAAAGGCCAGGTTGAGGTTAACTGGTTCAGTTACCTGCATAATAATGACACCTACACAGCAGACTGACCTTACAACAAGCTGTTATTGGTTGACCTCTACAATGTGTGCCATTGGATTTGTTCGTGGGTGGGTGTATGTAAATATGTATTTGGGACTTAGATTTGAAGGGTCACATCATTTCACATGACTTGGGCATCTTATTCCTCCTCAATCTTCCATATTCCTTCTATATTTCCTTGAAGAGCACCTTTCACAAGATATGTTTTTCACTAATCCATATCCGTAGCTAATATTCTTTTTTTCACTCATGACTATTTTAGAATCCTGCCCAAACAGGAAATCACATGGCGTCCCTGACAGCCACAGGAAATTAGCGGGGGAGTGGGTTGTTATTTTGCCAGTCTTCGTTCTCACTATTGTGCAATTAAGTCTAATTCCAGGACCTCTGTAGTGTGGGTGTAGCAATTGGCTTTCTTTGCCGGCCTCTGAAGCTCCTCTTAGTTTTCATGTTGTCTGTATGAGTCTATATAGCAGTGGCGATTTTAGCATGGAAATCTTGGTGGGGCTCCCCCCAAAAAAGTGGGATGCATGCCATCAAAGCCACAACACTAAACAATACACGAATAGCACTATAACAGTGACAAACGGTGCCCACAAACTGTTAGGGCCTACATAAAGCTGTCCCAACACCTTACCACCGCTAAACCTGGCTTTCAGCGGAGCCTTGTCTGGCAGCGAAACAGTTCATTCAGCCTCATTTACTGCCTTTTAAAAAACATAGCTGACATGGCAGACTTGCTTAAAACAAATGTGGTTTCTACTGACAAATTAGATGTATAAACTATGGCATAAGGGGACAACAAGCAGATAAGAGGCAATCCGTAATTTCGATTAAGACATTAATGAACGAGCCACGACAGGCGTAGTCAATATAACTATTTGTTCAGCACTTTTGAAATGTATAGCGACAGAATTCAGAACATGGGCCGTTCTTACAGTGTACTCCCTGTACAAATCAGAACCTGTCACGACTTCTACCGAAGGTAGCTCCTCTCCCTGTTCGGGCGGCGGTCGGCGTCGCCGGTCTACTAGCCATCACCGATCCCGTTTTGTCTTTGGTCTTTTTCACACATGGTTTCATTTGCGTTCATTTCTGTGTGTATAATTGTAACCTGTTGCCTGCCTCAGTTTGTGTGGGATTAGTTGTTTATTGTGAGGTGCTCGGTAAGGTATTACCGTTACTTGTTTTCACGGGTTCTGAAGTATATGAGTGTCGGAACTTTGTTTGTTCCTCCGTGCGCTTTGTACGGGTTTTCTGTTGTCGAGGGCGTTGTACCTTTTGATTGTGCCATTCCTGTGTTGGTGGACTTTCTTATTAAAACACGCCTCTCAGACATCCCTGCTCTCCTGCGCCTGACTCCTACACCTCTCACCTAGACGCACGTTGTCACAGAACCGTAGGATTAAAAAAAGGGGACATATAAACAGACAATGAAAGCTTTTACAATATTCAATGATTACAGTTCTCCAAAACAGGTTATAGGCCATATGTGCACCACCAAGTTAGAACAGTAGGTGAAATTAAGAGGTGAAGTAGACCAAATTATGAGGGTGAGGCACATTGAACGCCGTTTGGGTGAAAGCTGTACAAAACAGTAGTCAAACAAACACTGAGCCAAATAAAGCACTGAGCTAGGCTGAAACGACCAACATTTTATGGCTGCCTGTTTATTTGCAGCTTTATTAACTCAATGATATATATATTTTTTTACATTGTTTGCAAACTGCTATGTGACACATATTAATGCCAAAATAACATGTAAAACAGGCAAGCCCACCCAAAAACAAATATATATATTTATTTATTTTATTTTTTGAAAAAAGGTTGGGGCTCACAGGCCCACCTGCCCTGAATGACCGGTCGCCACTGCTATACAGCATGCTGTGCCATTTTCGGTCTGTTTGTTTGTTCTTTAGAATATTCTTGCTTTCTGAAGCTTCTTAATATTTAAATACCTGTGATTGTTTTGTATGAGTCTCTCTATTATGCAAAAAGACCCCCATAGACAGTCCTGTGGTTAACTGTTTCCTCTCCTCAGAATAAAGTTGTGACGGTGGACAACGCGAAGGTCAAACTCCAGGTGAGAGAGCAGGGACCTCTACACCCAACATTGATGCCACTATTCCTGTGATCCTATCCCTTCCAGTCTAATTCATTAAACCACAGTCAGTATCATAATATTACACAGTGGGCAGTGGTGTATGTGGTCAACACGCAAGTGTCCCTATGTAACCACAGCGTATCTATTGCAAATATCTTATCATATCCTGTTCTATTGACAATTCTGGCTAAGAGGTGCCAAACATTTAAATGCCTTTGGTGGGTTTTGTCTGAGCAGCACACCACACTGCATCCCATTGCTGGCTTGCCTCTGAAGCTAAGCAGGGTAAAGCAGGGTTGGTCCTGGTTGGTACCTGGATGGGAGACCAGATGCTGCTGGAAGTGGTGTTGGAGGGCCAGTAGGAGGCACTCTTTCCTATGGTCTAAAATAATATATCCAATTGCCCCAGGGTAGTGATTGGGGACATTGCCCTGTGTAGGGTGCCGTCTTTCGGATGGGATGTTGAACAGGTGTCCTGACTCTGTGGTCACTAAAGATCACATGCCACTTATCGTAAGATTAGGGATATTAACCTCGGTATCCTGGTTAAATTCTCAATCTGTCTGTCATACCATCATGGCTACCTAATCATCCACAGCTTCCAATTGGCTCATTCATCCCCCTCCTCTTCCCTGTAACTATTCCCCTGGTCATTTCTGTAAATGAGAATGTGTTCTCAATCAACTTACCTGGTAAAAAATAAATAAGCCACGTGACTATTCTAATGTATTACACTGTAAAATATATTGATCATTAATGTCACGCATTTCCCATTATGACGTGCATGCCATTGCATGCTCATTGGTTGCTGCTGATTGGGATATTGTCCCGTTTTCCAGGTTTATTACATTGTTATAATTCATTTTTCACCTCTTTCTCCCAGATCTGGGATACTGCAGGACAGGAGAGATTCCGCAGTGTCACGCACGCCTACTACAGAGACGCACAAGGTAATCTCTGCTATATTGAAACACTTCCTGGTTGTGTGTGTGGTAGAATGCTAAGAACACAAGGCTGTGTGAGACTCTCTGCCTTTCTCTTCTCAGCCCTCCTCCTGCTCTATGACATCACCAGCAAGTCATCCTTTGACAACATCAGGGTGAGAAACATATCATGTCACTCTTCACTCCTCCTTATCTCCTCACGTCTTCTCATAAGCCCCCTTTTAGAGGAAGAACCCGGAATTCATTTTACATGCCAAGTAATATATGGCCTCCACATTACATTACTGAAGTGACCTCCACAATGACATTTCATGATATTTCCAAGAATCCATTTTTTTAGTTTTTGAAGGTTTGGGGATAAGGGGAAGTGCAGCGCAGAATGGAGAATAGTAACCAAAGCAGCAGAGCAGAGAAATTGATTCTGTTTTTGTAGAGAGGGTCTCCTTTAGCACTGGCATTTTTACTGACTAATCTCCTTTTTAATCTCTCCCCCCCCTCCCATATAGGCCTGGCTGACTGAAATTCACGAGTATGCTCAGAAGGATGTGGTCATCATGTTGCTTGGCAACAAGGTGTGAGCTATACATCCTTTTGGTTTTTGTAGAGTGTATCAAGAGATGTCGTCATACCAAAAGTAACAATAAGAACACAACACACACAGAAACATATTTGTCTCTGCTATTGACTTTGTAGCCTAATTACACACACCCACACACACAGTGTCTCAGCCTCAGAGTTTATATTGAAGCTGAATTTTTTATTTTTTTATTTCACCTTTATTTAACCAGGTTGGCAAGTTGAGAACAAGTTGTCATTTACAATTGCGACCTGGCCAAGGTAAAGCAAAGCAGGTTGACACATGAATACATGTGTTGTGATGATTTCAAATAGAACTGGTGGCATCTCCAGTTCAGCAGCACCCATAGATCATGTGCCCCCTCTGGTGGTGCTACTACAGAGACACTGGGTCATTGCTGTCACGTTCCACCAGACATACTTTATTCCCAGAGCTGGGGAGAGCAGCAGGACAGGGCACATTTCTCTCTCTGAGCAATGTTTGGCCTGTGGTCAGACACTCAGAGGCAGCCTGGAGAATGCCCTGGGAACTGCTGTGGCTTGTGTGGGCTGATGTAGTGGTGCCTCTGGATCTAATGGACTAGTTGTGTCCATGACTCTCCTCTGCTCTGTCCAAACAGACGGACATGGCCGGAGAGAGAGTCATCAAGCGTGAGGAGGGAGAGAAGCTGGCCAAGGTAAGAGACAAGGCCCACTTAAGTGGTTGCTCCACTCTCCTACCGCAAAACACCAAGTAGCCTCTTCAAAAGCAACTGCACAGCACTGTGAAATGAAAACAAGCTTGAAATGTTGATTTATATACTGTACTTGTGAACTGATGTTCCCTCAAGTGTTGGAGGGCTGTATCACTCTGAGTGTTTGGTAGTGAGTTCATTCATATGATGAATGTGGTGTACTTAAGTAGTGCCATTAAAAGCCCTGGATGCTTCTCAGGAATATGGAGTCCCTTTCATGGAGACCAGTGCCAAGACTGGAGTCAACGTAGAGCTGGCCTTCCTGGCTGTAGCAAAGTAAGTCACGACTCATGTTATTTCTAAATGAAAGTTGCACTGTATGTGAAAGGGCAAAGACATATTGCCCAATTATGTTCCTCATCTCTCCTTCTCTTTTCCCTTATGTTTTCAATTTCTCTGCTCTGCACTGCTCCATCCCACACACTCTCTCTCGTTCTCGCTCTCGTTCTCTCTCTCGTTCTCTCTCTCGCTCTCGCTCTGCCAGGGAGTTGAAGCACAGAGCTGCCCAGCAGCCCAACGAGCCCAAGTTCCAGATCCATGAATACATTGCGTCTGAGAAGCAGAAGTCTGGCTGCTGTGGTGGCTACATGTAGCTGAACCTCTCACCAACTGTTACACCACACCAGGCCACAGTGAGAGAGGAGCGAGAGAGATACAAACATCTACGGAGGGAGATAAAGAGAGAGAGACAGAGCAGTAGAGAGACAGTCCCCCTAAAATAGCATCATCCGATAGCGAGTAGTCAAAAAGAGCAGAGCAACCACATTGTGAAAAAGAGAGCACCTGGTCTGCTCACCACCTACTTGGAAAGCCTATGGCAACTAGACAACCCTCATTCTGCCCCTATTAGGAGAAAAACCATGTCAGTATTTTCAGTTGGATAGAAATCCTTCAACAGTGTATTTAAAAAGTGAATTTATCTTTGAAACATGCTCAGATCATTTAGTTCATGTGTATCACATGCTGCAGCCTGTCAGCCTGTCAGCCGTACTCATTATTGCCATAAGGAAGGATTGGAAATCCAAATGGAATTTCTTGCCCCAATATTGCCATATTTACAAAGAAATGAAGAAATGATCTGATCACTTTATGTAAAGATGTTAGCTGGAATGAAATACAGATTTTTTGGGGCTCATGGCTTCATATGTTTCACCACATTCTATTCAGGACTAAATGCCATTATACATGTTGTACGAGGAGTACCCTCTACTACTGCGGTGTCATACACAGCCTGTCCCAGATGCGGCCTCTACCGGCTAAAAATATGTCTAATGACAGTCATTTTGTAATTATACTCCAAATTAAAAGTATTTTCTGAAATGTTGTGGTGAAATGTTAATTGAGGTGGTGGTCAGAAGTTCCAGCATGAGTTTTGATTTGCTTTTAAATGTGCCATCCACCATGTGCCATCCACCAATGAGAGAGCTCCCTCAGACACTGTAATGGATGTTATTGTTGTGTCTCTACTGTACATGGGTTGTTCATGGGTTGCATTGTGTAAAATGTTCCTTTGTATTTGGTTCATTATGAATGTTTGCTTATTGAATTTGCTTGATGTCACAATTATTGTCACTCTCTATGGAGGTGTCACAGTGATCACAAAGTGCCATGGAAAAGTGCTTTGTTATCGTACAGTATATAAAAACTATTTTTTGTAATGAAGATGGTGTTTTTTTTATTGCAGTGTGTGTTTGTATATCTGTTCTTTGAGTCTCTGGTGAGGAGGAAATAGGTCTGGGTTTCCCAACTGGCGGCCACTGGTGGTTTTATTTTATTCTGAGCAACAAAAATAATACATACAGTACCAGTCAAATGTTTGGACACAACCACTCAAGGGGTTTTCTATATTTTTACTATTTTCTACATTGTAGAATAATAGTGAAGACATCAAAACTTGAAATAACACATGGAATCATGTAGAAACCAAAATGTTCTTAAACAAATTGAAATCTATTTTATTCAAAGTTGCCACCGTTTGCCTTGACAGCTTTACACACTCTTGGCATTCTCTCAACCAGCTTCACCTGGAAGGCTTCTCCAAAAGTGTTGAAGGAGTTCCCACATATGCTGAGCACTTATTGGCTGCTTTTTCTTCACTCTGATTCCAACGCACACCAAACCATCTCAATTGGGTTGAGGTTGGGAGATTGTGGAGGCCAGGTCATCTGATGCAGCACTCCATCATTCTCCTTCCTGGTCAAATAGCCCTTGCACAGCCGGGAGGTGTGTTGGGTCATTGTTCTGTTGAAAAATCTATGATTTTCCCACTAAGCGCAAACCAGATGGGATGGCGTATTGCTGCAGAACGCTGCGGTAGCCTTGTTGGTTAAGTGTGCCTTGAATTCAAAGTAAATCACTGACAGTGTCACCAGCAAAGCACCCCCACATCATCACACCTCCATGCTTCACGGTGGGAACCACACATGTGGAGATCATCTGTTCACCTAATCTGCGTTTCACAAAGATACAGCGGTTGGAAACAAAAATCTCAAAGGACAGATTTCCACCAGTCTAATGTCCATTGCTTGTGTTTCTTGGCCCAAGCAAGTCTCTTATTATTGGTGTCCTTTAGTAGTGGTTTCTTTGCTGCAATTCGACCATGAAGGCCTGATTCACGTAGTCTCCTCTGAACCGTTTATGTTGAGATGTGTCTGTTACTTGAACCCTGTGAAGCATTTATTTGGGCTGCAATTTCTGAGGCTGGTAAATCTAATGAACTTATACTCTGCAGCAGAGGTAACTCTGAGTCTTCCTTTCGTGTGGCGGTCCTCATGAGAGCCAGTTTCCTTACAGCGCTTGATGGGTTTAGCGACTGCACTTGAAGAAACTTTCAAAGTTCTTGGAATTTTCCGCATTGACTGAGCTTCATGTCTTAAAATAATAATGCACTGTCATTTCTCCATGCTTATTTGAGTTGTTTTTGCCATAATATAACCTTGGTCTTTTACCAAATAGGGCTATCTTCTGTATACTACTCCTACCTTGTCACAACACAACTGATTGGCTCAAACGCATTAAGAAGGAAAGGAATTCAACAAATTAACTTTTAACAAGGCACACCTGTTAATTGAAATGCATTCCAGGAGACTACCTCATGAAGGTGGTTGAGATTCTTCCGTTGGCATTGAGGAGTACACCACATCAGTCACTGGATTCATCAATAAGTGCATCGATGACGTCGTCCCCACAGTGACCGTACGTACATTCCCCAACCAGAAGTAATTGATCACAGGCAACATCCACACTGAACTAAAGGATAGAGCTGCCACTTTCAAGGATTAGGACTCTAACCCAGACGCTTATAATAAACCCTGCTATGCCCTCCGAAGAACTATCAGACAGGCAAGGTGTCAATACAGGACTAAGATTGAATCATACTACACCGGCTCCGATGCTCGTCGGATGTGGTAGAGCTTGCAAATTATTACAGACTACAAAGGGAAGCACAGCCGCGAGCTGCACAGTGACACGAGCCTACCAGATGAGCTAAATTATTTATATGCTCGCTTCAAGGCTAGCAACACTGAAGCATGCATGAGAGCATCAGCTGTTCTGGACAACTGTGTGATCACGCTCTCCGTAGCTAATGTGAGTAAGACCTTTAAACCGCTCAACATTCACAAGGCCGCAGGGCCAAACGGATTACCAGAACGTGTACTCCGAGCATGTGCTGACCAACTGGCAAGTGTCTTCACTGATATTTTCAACCTCTACCTGTCTGAGTCTGTAATACCAACATGTTTCAAGCAGACCACCATAGTGCCTGTGCCCAAAAACACTAAGGTAACCTGCTGCCTAAATGACTACCTTTGGCTTTGAAAGGCTGGTCATGGCTTACATCAACACCATTATCCCAGAAACCCTAGACCCACTCCAATGTATATACCGCCCCAAAGGATCCACAGATGACGCAATCTCTATTGCACTCCTCTCATCCCTTTCCCACCTGGACAAAAGGAACACCTATATGAGAATGCTATTCATTGACTACAGCTCAGCGTTCAACACCATAGTGCCCTCAAAGCTCATCACTAAGCTAAGGACCCTGGGACCAAACACCTCCCTCTGCAACTGGATCCTGGACTTCCTGACGGGCTGACCCCAGGTGGTAAGGGTAGGTAACAACACATCTGTCACTTTGATCCTCAACTCAGAGGCCCCTCAGGTGTGCATGCTCAGTCCCCTCCTGTACTCCCTGTTCATCCTTGACTGCATGGCCAGGCACGACTCCAACACCATCATTAAGTTTGCAGACGACACAACAGTGATAGGCATGATCATTGACAATGATGAGACAGCCTATAGGAAGGAGGTCAGAGACCTGGACGTGTGGTGCCAGGACAACAACCTCTCCCTCAACGTGATCAAGACAAAGGAGATGATTGTGGACTAAAGGAAAAGGAGGACCAAGCATGCTCCCATTCTCATCGAATTTGTTCTTAACTGACTTGCCTAATAAAATAAACGTAGCCTTGCTACTGTTATTTTACTGCTGCTCTTTAATTTTTGTACTTATATATTTTTTACTTAACACTTGTTTTTCATAAAACTGCATTGTTGGTTAAGGGCTTGTAAGTAAGCATTTCACAAACTTTTGACTGGTACTGTATGTTTGTCCGCCATGAGAAGTCTTTTTCACTATATTTCTTGGGTGGAATTTCCATTGTTGGACATAAAAGACTAAAAATACCAGGAAACCAGCTTCAAGTGATTTTAATATAAGAAATATGTACCTAAGTATTATCACGCATAATAGAGACACATGATCGTATACAAATGAAAGTAAGGTTTGAAAGTATTATGTTTTAGTCAAACATGTGTATGTTTGGGCTTTTTACAGTCTACAAATGATTTGTAATCATGTGCCAGCCCCCAAACAACCGCTCCAGAGAAAATCTACCAGCGGCTGAATCTAGTTGATGATCCCTGCTGTAGGTGGATGGGATGTGATGTACTTAAGTTGCCTCCCGCCAGGTGACAGCATTGCTTTTCAAATAATAATAGGGCGTTACGCTATTTACCACTGCTGGCTCAGTTTTACTTGTTAAAGAGCCACTGAACACGCTGATTTTTCTGTAGAAAAACAAGATTTCAGTCTTGGGGTGTTTCCTGACCGATTCCGCGTTTGGTTAATGATGTTTGTCCGCCGTCAGAAACCGATTTCACTTCCTCAAAATCCCCATAATAAATCTAATATTACTCAAGAAATCTGAAATTATTTTTGACGTTTTTACCTAGGATGTTTTAGTTGCGTGATTTTACATCTAACTGAAGTGTGTGGTACAGTATTTCTCAAGTAAAGAAAGGCAACACACGTTGTCGTATGTAAACAAAGTCGGAGCTGCTGGGCAGGTCTGTCTCACTGTCTATGCTATTGAATAGAGAGCAATCACTGCAGCTGTTCACCCCATGTTAGTAGGCAAATGAAACTCGTCAAATCAAAACCCAACCTTCATTACCAGTTGTGACGCACGGATGTTCCACACTCAGTTTTAGACAAGACTGACTTTATGACCAAATTGATCCTATTTACACTTTGTAGTCAATTTTGACACACTGTTTCTGACTCATATCAATGCCACATAGGCCGTTTTCAAAGGGATTCGTTGATTTTTAAAGGCAGTGGCTCCTTAATATCGTCACTCGTTATTTGTTTCACACAAATAGCTCCAAACATACACAAAGTCACAAAGGGACTGGATAGTGTTATGAAATACAACCTACTGAATCATTTAAAAAAGCCAGTAATACATCCACTTATTGAGACAGACAGAACATGTTCATTTCAAACCACCACATATAGAGATGAATGTGAGATTCTGGGAATCCTCACAGCCTTGTAATATGAAAAGGGTTATTTACCGATACTGAACAAAAGAGGTTCAGTTTGAGCTGAGTTGCAGGGCTATATCAACCTGGATGGTGGAGTCTGTAGTGGAGATGGTGGTGCCAGGCAGAACACCCATTACTCATTGTACCTGGCTCAGCATTGTACCTGGAATCTATCTCTCCCTCCCCATCCAGTCTATCAATTCCATAGACCATAAACCTCCATCGAACTTGTCCTCCTCCACACAGTTGTACAGCTGTACCAACGATTAAATCAAACACAAACAAGAAACATTAATTCCTCAGAAACATCACATAGCACCTGACCATCAGCCTTTCTGTATACATAGTTTGAGATGATAGGCTTATGAGTGAATCATCAATACATTATAGTGAGTCATCAATATATTATATTAAGGACATTACCATGCATTGATAAGTGTACCTGGCAAATGTCCCAGTATAGAGAAGTAACAACTCTGCTGTGGTTTTGGTTCAGTGAGGTCCTTGCCGTTTTAGTGATGATGTAATATAGCATTTCTCAAGGAGGGTCTAGGCCCCTTCCTTCCACATAAAGGTTTGCATTTCTTCAGAATTGCAGGGTAGTGAGGTAGGCCTATTCAGAAGAGGTTCTGTCTATCAGTGAGTGTGTGTTCTCACAGAGACAGACAGACATAGAGTGAGGGGGAGGGAGAGAGAAGGAGCACATGTGGCAAATGCAGATGTCTTCTCCTGAGCATAATATGTGTAATCTATAAGTAGAAAACATATTTCAACATCAGGAATATGCAGTACAGTGAAGGCTGCTGAGGGGAGGACGGCTCATAATAATGTCTGGAACTGAGCGAATAGAATGGCATCAAACACCTGGAAACCATATGTTTGATGTTGTTGATACCGTACCACCAACCTCCTGTGATACAGTACCATATGTTTGATGTTGTTGATACCGTACCACCAACCTCCTGTGATACAGTACCATATGTTTGATGTTGTTGATACCGTACCACCAACCTCCTGTGATACAGTACCATATGTTTGATGTTGTTGATACCGTACCACCAACCTCCTGTGATACAGTACCATATGTTTGATGTTGTTGATACCGTACCACCAACCTCCTGTGATACAGTACCATATGTTTGATGTTGTTGATACCGTACCACCAACCTCCTGTGATACAGTACCATGTGTTTGATGTGGTTGATACCTTACCACCAACCTCCTGTGATACAGTACCATATGTTTGATGTTGTTGATACCTTACCACCAACCTCCTGTGATAACAGTACCATGTGTTTGATGTTGTTGATACCTTACCACCAACCTCCTGTGATACAGTACCATATGTTTGCAGAAGGACCACATGCATTTGTCACAACATGGCAGCAGCAGCAATCATTTTTGTGCATGCACTTGTCGATCATTAGGGCCAATCGCATGCATGCACCATTCATTTATGCGCCTCCCTCCTCCTGGGGTATTTGAGTAGTGATTGGTGTTACTATCTGTCTTCTCCACCTACGTCACTGACCTTTATAAAGTAGTCTACTGAGTTTAATTCAGTGTCAGATTAGAGAATAGTGTTTTGGAGAAAAGTCAACGCATACATATAGTTAGTAGAACTTCAGGTTTGGGCGACACATCTCGGGTTGGCATACATCCCCTGTATGCACAAAGTTAAGGAGTTGATTTTGAAAGTGAGTTGCGACTGCGGGTGACATCCAGTCACCACGGACGGCGCCTTATAAACAGACCGATTGGATGCCAGACGCTCTTCCTTGAGAACGGTAGAGAGATTTCTGTTGACGGGTACCACTCGTGCTCAGCATCCCAAACTGAGTTTACTTGGCAACTTCCAGCTAGTGAACGATCATTCTCACAAGCAACGGGTTGAATTGGTGAAATAAATAGCAGAAACTATGCCCAGCAAAAGTGAAGATAATCGGCCAAGACTCTGCCTGCTGGAGAAAGGGGACAATGGTTATGGGTTCCATCTCCACGGTGAGAAGGGTAAGACCGGGCAGTTCATACGGCTTGTGGAGCCCGGCAGTCCGTCGGAAACTTCTGGGATTCGCGCCGGGGACCGACTAGTGTTCGTGAACGGGGAGAACGTGGAGAGCGAGAGCCATCAACAGGTTGTGTCCCGGATAAAAGCCACGGTGGGCCAGCTCGAGCTCATTGTTGTCGACCAGGACACTGAGCAACTGTTGAAAAAACACAAGATGAAGTGTCTCAAAGAATATGTCACGGAGCCCATTCCTTTACCCAGCGACGACGAGTCAGAAAGCGAAGACGTTAAGGAGAACGGGACACCATGCGGGACACGGAGAGAATCCACACCCATCCCGGGAAATAACGGAGATCACCATGGCCACGTAGAGCTCCATAGCCATGTTGAGAAAAAGCTAAGCATCAACTCTGAGAAGGTGAGTGTGCCAAAGTGCAAAACCTGAATAATCAATTAAATTCTTATTTTGGTTCATTGATGTAGCCTGGTGGTCACAGTAAGCTATATTCTGCAAATATACACTACAGATTCAGTGACAGGTTGCGTAATAGTACCACTGACACTGTCCTAGGGATTTCAGTTAAACGAATGGGATGTTTTTTGTGATTCATCCATTTATTCACCAGCAATGTAATTAGATTATTTACATTTTTCAGTCTCCTGTTGTATAAGTGCACTGTGAAAATAACAATGAATATGGTCAGCTGCAAAGCCCAATATTCCCACTCTCTTCATTGTAGCAGTTTTGGCAGAGATAGCAGGTTGTAGGCGAGTCAGTTGGCTGCACATTTGTTGTGGGTGGTGGTGAGGGGTATGGGGGGGGGGGGGGGTATAAGAGAGGAAGGACAAACAACCTGCTTCAGCCTTGAGTTCAAGTTAATTTGACAGTGATGCTGCACACCACACACACATTTGGGGGGAAAGGGCAACAACATGTTTTGTGTTGTTGTTCTGAGGTTTGAAAAATAACTGACACTTGACATTGGGGTTGAAGAGAAAGCATTTGAGGTTTACTGAAGCAGATATCTTTGAACACACCACGTCCAACATATTTCTGGCGAATTTATGCTTTCATGACTCACAATGTAATGCACCCACAGTGGAACACAAGAAACAAATCAAAATACACTTCTTAGTCCTTGATTATGACCTCCTGCTGTCTATGAAAACAAATGAAGAGTTTCATTCCAAAATGCTATATATCCATTTTCAGAAATGTTGGTAAAGTAGCTTTTATTGTTTAAATAACTTACGAAAGAGATTGGTGTGTTTTTTCACTCATCTCACTCATCTCATCATGTCATGAGGTTGTTCATTGACAGACATGTATTTTTTAAAAAAATCTATAACTTAATGGTTTCATTTTAGAGGGATAAATAATATATATATATATATTTTGCAAACCGCTATACAGTGCCTTGCGAAAGTATTCGGCCCCCTTGAACTTTGCGACCTTTTGCCACATTTCAGGCTTCAAACATAAAGATATAAAACTGTATTTTTTTTGAAGAATCAACAACAAGTGGGACACAATCATGAAGTGGAACGACATTTATTGGATATTTCAAACTTTTTTAACAAATCAAAAACGGAAAAATTGGGCGTGCAAAATTATTCAGCCCCCTTAAGTTAATACTTTGTAGCGCCACTTTTTGCTGCGATTACAGCTGTAAGTCGCTTGGGGTATGTCTCTATCAGTTTTGCACATCGAGAGACTGACATTTTTTCCCATTCCTCCTTGCAAAACAGCTCGAGCTCAGTGAGGTTGGATGGAGTGCATTTGTGAACAGCAGTTTTCAGTTCTTTCCACAGATTCTCGATTGGATTCAGGTCTGGACTTTGACTTGGCCATTCTAACACCTGGATATGTTTATTTTTGAACCATTCCATTGTAGATTTTGCTTTATGTTTTGGATCATTGTCTTGTTGGAAGACAAATCTCCGTCCCAGTCTCAGGTCTTTTGCAGACTCCATCAGGTTTTCTTCCAGAATGGTCCGGTATTTGGCTCCATCCATCTTCCCATCAATTTTAACCATCTTCTCTGTCCCCGCTGAAAAAAAGCAAGCCCAAACCATGATGCTGCCACCACCATGTTTGACAGTGGGGATGGTGTGTTCAGGGTGATGAGCTGTGTTGCTTTTACGCCAAACATAACGTTTTGCATTGTTGCCAAAAAGTTCAATTTTGGTTTCATCTGACCAGAGCACCTTCTTCCACATGTTTGGTGTGTCTCCCAGGTGGCTTGTGGCAAACTTTAAACACTTTTTATGGATATCTTTAAGAAATGGTTTTCTTCTTGCCACTCTTCCATAAAGGCCAGATTTGTGCAATATACGACTGATTGTTGTCCTATGGACAGAGTCTCCCACCTCAGCTGTAGATCTCTGCAGTTCATCCAGAGTGATCATGGGCCTCTTGGCTGCATCTCTGATCAGTCTTCTCCTTGTATGAGCTGAAAGTTTAGAGGGACGGCCAGGTCTTGGTAGATTTGCAGTGGTCTGATACTCCTTCCATTTCAATATTATCGCTTGCACAGTGCTCCTTGGGATGTTTAAAGCTTGGGAAATCTTTTTGTATCCAAATCCGGCTTTAAACTTCTTCACAACAGTATCTCTGACCTGCCTGGTGTGTTCCTTGTTCTTCATGATGCTCTCTGCGCTTTTGACGGACCTCTGAGACTATCACAGTGCAGGTGCATTTATACGGAGACTTGATTACACACAGGTGGATTGTATTTATCATCATTAGTCATTTAGGTCAACATTGGATCATTCAGAGATCCTCACTGAACTTCTGGAGAGAGTTTGCTGCACTGAAAGTAAAGGGGCTGAATAATTTTGCACGCCCAATTTTTCAGTTTTTGATTTGTTCAAAAAGTTTGAAATATCCAATAAATGTCGTTCCACTTCATGATTGTGTCCCACTTGTTGTTGATTCTTCACAAAAAAATACAGTTTTATATCTTTATGTTTGAAGCCTGAAATGTGGCAAAAGGTCGCAAAGTTCAAGGGGGCCGAATACTTTCGCAAGGCACTGTATATCCGCCTCACTCTCAGAGAAATAAGTAGTTCTGCTAGGTTTTACACTGTCACATTTAACAAATAACATTTAGTTTATTAAAGAACTGAACAAATGATACATTTGTGATATAAATATTTAATTGAGTTATTTTTATTATATGAGATCTGTATGTAAAACATTTAGATTTGACATTATATTCATCTTATCCAGATCAACATACAGCGCCTTACAGCCACATACAGCGCCTTACAGCCACATACAGCGCCTTCACAAAGTATTCACACCCCTTGACTTATTCCACATTTGGTTGTTTTACAGCCTGAATTTAAAATGGATTTAGTTTAGATTTGTTGTCACTGGCTTACACACTTTACCCCATAATGTCAAAGTGGAATTATGTTTTTAGGCATTTTTTAAATTTTTTACAAATGAATAAAAAATGAAAGCTGACATTTCTCGAGTCAGTAAGTATTCTACACCTTTGTTATGGCTAGCCTAAATAAGTTTGTTATGACTAGCCTAAATAAGTTTGTTATGACTAGCCTAAATAAGTTTGTTATGGCAAGCCTAAATAAGTTTGTTATGACTAGCCTAAATAAGTTTGTTATGGCAAGCCTAAATAAGTTTGTTATGGCAAGCCTAAATAAGTTTGTTATGACTAGCCTAAATAAGTTTGTTATGACAAGCCTAAATAAGTTTGTTATGACTAGCCTAAATAAGTTTGTTATGGCAAGCCTAAATAAGTTTGTTATGACTAGCCTAAATAAGTTTGTTATGGCAAGCCTAAATAAGTTTGTTATGGCAAGCCTAAATAAGTTTGTTATGGCACTCACTCTGTGTGCAATAATAGTGTTAAACATTATTTTAGAATTACTACCTCATCTCTGAACCCCACACATACAAGTACTGTAAGGTTCCTCGGTCGAGCAGTGAATTTCAAACACAGATTCAACCACAAAGACCAGAGAGGAATTCCAATGCCTCGCAAAGATGGGTACCTATTAGTAAAAAATGTAAAAGCAGACATTGAATATCCCTTTGAGCATTGTGAAGTTACAATGTTAAAGTTACATGTTGGATGGTGTATCAATACACCCAGTCACTACAACGATACAGGCATCCTTCCTAACTCAGTTGCCAGAAAGGAAGGAAACTTCCACCACTCAGGGATTTCACCAGGACGGCAATGGTGACTTTAAACAGTTACAGAGTTGAATGGCTGTGATAGGAGAAAACGGTGGATGGATCAGAAACATTGTAATTATTCCACAATACTAACCTAATGGAGCGAGTGAAAAGAAGAAACCCTGTACTGAATAACAATTTTCCAAAACATACATCCGGTTTGCAGTAATACTGCAAAAAATGTGGCAAAGCAACTTTTTGTCCTGAATTCAAACTGTTATGTTTGGAGCAAATCCAATACAACACATTACTGAGTACCACTTTCCATATTTTCAAGCACATTGGTGGCTGCTTAATGTTATGGGTATGCTTGTAATCGTTAAAGACTGGGTAGTTTTTCAGGATAAAAAAAGAAAGGGAATGGAGGTAAACACAGATCGTTGACAAAAAAAGACAATTTAATCAATTTTAATACCATTTTGTAACACAACAAAATGTGGAAAAAGTCAAGGGGTGTGAATTCTTTCAGAAGGCACTATATCACTGTCAAATACACAGTTTACAAACATTCCAGCTAAACAATGGATATATAGCGTTTTCTAAATAACACGTTTGAATATGATATATATTTTTTAAATCTGAGAACAGTAATGTTTTACACACACATGAAGGTACCAATAAACAATCATTTGTAGTGAAAAAAAACACAAAAAAACACACACAAAAATTGTGGAAAAATAAACTCTTCAAATGCTCCTCACATTGTTCAATAGCCATTTCTAACTTTATTTATTCTTTAAGGGACTACATTTAGTCTTCACGTCCTCTTAATACCCTCTAGCTAACAGCATGCACGACGTGGGTTCATTCAAACATTGAAGAAAGAGGGGCACTCCAGAACATCTGTGCCCCCCGCCGTGTCCCGGATGTTTTCCCCTGGTCCTCTCCCAGCCCTTCTCTCTGGTTCCTCTATTGCTGTGACGTAATAACCCAGACTTCTTCACTGACACTGCACTGTCTGTTTGGTTCTTTGTGTTCCAATGTGGCGTTCCGAGTGATTTGCTACCATAACAGTCTAAACAACAGTCTCACTACCATACCCTGCTGTGCCCAGCCATTACCAGCCCACTCATGTGTTGGACAGGTTGCCGCCAGCCAGACACATGTGCAGCATCTTATGGGCTGCTCCAAGGGGCTACTATACATCCTGCACATCCTGTGTATACTATGTGTACTGGATACAGTTGACATGTTTGTGACTTAAACTCCTCCACCATTACACTTCCAATAAAGCAGTTACCCACTGTGCTCTCATTACATTAATCAATATTAAGAGCAGGATTTCCAACAGGGTTTAATCTCTGAAGGTAATGGGGGTCATCTAAGAAACCTTATGAGAACCCTGTTTCCCTCACCCTTCCATGTTTCGTCCCAATATCCGAAAACACAGCAAATCCACCCCACCTATAGGCCCTGCTGTGTCCTGGCTGTGACTCTGTGTCTGCAGGGTAGTTAAATGCTGCGTCTGCCTCATCTCTTATCAGTGCTGTGTGTTAACACTACAAGGCAGAGGCCCGGTGACAGACATGACTGTGGAAGGTAGAGGACTTGTGCCACATAAAGGCACAGAAATACTGTTGTGCAATGTTGAACAATCTATCAGATCCCCTCAACAGCTGAACATGTTACAGTACATCAGACCACAATATCACATTAGTTAACTCTATAGACTAGAGCAATTGAAGCTCATGGAAACAATGTACTGTGTATTAATGTACATGTAAATGTATTACTGTAAATGGCCCTCACTTGTAGAGCATCTACATGTCCTGGAAAAGTACTCAAGCACCATAGAAAAACAGCCGCAGTTGTGTTGTTGAACACACCGATTGTTCCTCTGTTTACTTTCTAACTCACCCAGATGGCCTAATGGAGTTGTGGTATTATAGTTAACACTGGTACGCACATCAGAAGGAAGTGTTCCATGAACAAACAAGCCCACTTCTGTACCGCTCATATTTCATTGGTTGAATTATAGTTTTCATATTGGACATTTAATGTTTCCCTGGTTTCTAGTGTGTTTGCTTGCTTTCTAAATGAAATAGTTAGAGAGAATACATTACTTGACAGTTTAAAGGCCCAGTGCAGGCAAACATGTGATTTTACTCTGTTTTATATTTATTTCCACACTATGAGGTTGGAATAATACTGTGTATTTGTGAAAATGATGATAATGGCCTTTAAGTGTAAGAGCTGTTTAAAAAGATCATCCTGAAATGTCAGCCTGTTTTGGTGGGATGGAGTTTTGGCCCGCCTGGTGACATCAGGTGGTAAATGAGTTAATAGACCAATAAGAAAGAGAGGTCTAATCCTCTCTGTCAATAACAGATTTCAGCTGTTATTGACAGCATTCCGAGCAAAATTATTGCCTGTGAAATTGCTCTTTGCTAAGAAGCTATTTTAGTTTGTTTTCAATTAAAATGGTTCAAAATAATCACAGTATGTTACTTCATTGTTACACAGAAATGATTTCATATTGAGATATAAACGGTTGCATTGGACCTTTAAAGAAACTCAACCTACTGCTTTAATGCTTGAAGGTTGAGAAGATCATAAGTGGTAAGCCTACCAATAAGAACACTGGCAGTTTTACAACTCAGGCTTAGACGATATTACTATGTTCCAGGAATTTTCTGCCTGCATCCTGTCCGGCATTCCTCTACCCTGGCCCATGCAGTCAGTGTGACATTACACACACACACACACACACACACACACACACACACACACACACACACACACACACACACACACACACACACACACACACACACACACACACACACACACACACACACACACACACACACACACACACACATACACACACACACACACACACACACAGACACACACGGCCTGGGTGGTGAATACACAGCATGTTGGTTTAACAGTCTCACTGATGTCTTTAGCAACTGCCTGTCCCTGTCTTTGAAGAAAAACAGAAGAGGGGACCAAGAGGAACGCCCTCTTCGGAAACCAAGGAGGAGTTGCCTTGGTTACACTGATGTGGTGTGTGCTATCCATGTTGAGTGTTGGTCTGTGTGTGTGAGAGGCAAAGTGAGAAACGGGTGTGAAGCAATGGAGAGGAGGAAAGTAGAGATGGAACGTTTTGAATGCAATCAGGAATGCAGTCTTCTCTGTTGTTAGAAACCAAGGACAGAGATAATCTTTCCAGAACTCTGAGTTTGATTGTCTATTCCTTCTCTGATAGCCATTTACGTGGCCACTGCACACACAACAAGCCATTGGATTCAAAGGGCTTTCTCTGTTTTCCCTGCAGTAAAATGTAACCCCCATTGTAAAATGCAGTGGAGTGGGGAGGGATGCAGTAAACCAGCACGTCACAACAGGTTATATTTTGGCTGCCCTTATTACACCGTTAATAGATTTAGGTGCATCTTGTCTGATAAAATATGAAAATAAGGGTGTGATGCATGCCTTGAGTTGAGCCTTTAAGTTTATTTTCTATCCACAGTATCTATCTTATCTGTTTGTGTTGTTATTGTTTTGTGTGCGTGAGGCACCTAATTCCCTCCATTTGCTTTTGAGGAAAGCCCACATCAACCGAGAGGCTTTGATCTATTGAGATTCCACTGGGAGACTGAGGAGGATGCCAGCCAGCCAGTCAGCTTGGTGCTTCTGGAGTCCTCATGAATGACTGCCTGGTTACATAAGCCTGTTTAATGGCAAATTACAGGAGAGAAAGAGTCCTCCGCGTGTCAGATGAAATCAACTGTGACTAGTAGGCTGAGAGTTGTGCTGTTCAGGGAGGGGCCGTTGTGTGTGTTCCATGTCTTGGAGGAAGTCTGTAGAGAACAGTAGCATAGAGACTTTGCCTGGAGAGCAGCAACATGCAGACAGGCCTATAGGCATATGCCAGTTGGCTGTCTGTCTGTTTCCACCAGGTTTCTACCAGATACCAAGCCTGTAATCTACTCATTCATATAAAAGCTGCTTATTAAAGAGCATGGATCAACCACTGACACACCCACTGCCTCTAGGCTTTTTGGCCCTTGTGGTGTGCCATAGTGGGGAGAGGCTTTTGTTATAGCAAAACATGGTTCCTCAGGCATAGGAATATCCCACGTCAGTGACTGCGTAGGAGGATTCTCTCTCTATATTGTTTTATCTCCCATAGAATGGAGTGCGTGGGTTGACAATGGCTTTAATGAAATGGTTTAATCTGGTGACGAGGAGCGAGCAACTCCTAAAGATATTTGAAACCAGGGCTTTCCTTTAAGCATTCCTGGTGGATTATTTAGTAAAGATATTTGAAACCAGGGCTTTCCTTTAAGCATTCCTGGTGGATTATTTAGTGGGTTTGACCTATAGTGGGTAATAGTTTATTTACTGGGTTATAGTTCTGTATTCCAGACCAAGTCTCTGGGTGTACCTCACCATGTTCACCACGACACAAAGCCTGACATTATTTATGTTAGCTTTACCAGCTATTTAGCCAGACGCGGATGCCAAACAATCAACAATGGCTGTTCAATAACATTGTCCTATGCCATTTAAACTCTTCATGAACTTCTCTTATGACGGTAGGCCGTCATTGTAAAATAATAATTTGTTCTTAACTGACTTGCCTGATTTGCTTAGGCTACTGTAGCCTAGTGGTTAGAGCGTTGGGCCAGTAACCGAAAGGTTGCAAGATCGAATCCCTGAGTTGACAAGGTAAAAATCTGTCGTTCTGCCCATGAACAAGGCAGTTAACCCACTGTTCCTAGGCCGTCATTGAAAATAAGAATTTGTTCTTAACTGACTTGCCTAGTTAAATGAAAGGTAAAATACATATTTTAGAAAACGGGCAGCCACACCTTAGTTTGTGACTCGCTCTTTAAATCTCATTAGCGTAGCTTGCTTCTGTGGGAATCTTTTCCTGGGGCCTTGGCCAGCACATAGACTCCAGAAAGCTTAGGCTGGTTTCCTGTCATTGTTGTTGGACTTAGAGAGAGTCAGACAGACCCCCTCCCCCTCATCCCTCATCCCCCTTCCCCCTCATCCCCCTCCTCTGCTCTCTCCACAATGGGTTGCCTCTCCTGGTCACAATGAAAACTCCTAGTCTTTATTAGTTTCATTTCTCTACAATTACTACAGTCTACAGCCCTCAAACTAAACTCTGGACCTCGAGCCCGTTCCACTATTCCAACTATTTTCTCAATAGTTCTAATCAGAGACTGATTTAGACCTGGGACACCAGGTGTGTGCAAATAATGATCAGGTAGAACAGAAAAGCAGCAGGTTCCAGACCTCATAGGGTAAGAGTTGAGTACCCCTGGTCTACAGTATACACACAGTAAAGTGTTGTTCTTGCTAGTGTATAACATGCTAACTAACGTGGCCTGTTTAAGTCAAAGTCAAAACCTCTTACTGTAGTTGATGGCATTCCTTGTAACTTTGGTCAAATCTGGTAGACTAGAGCAGTGTTTCCCAACTCCAGGCCTCCATTATCTCTAACAGTACACTTTTTTATTGTAGCCCAGACAAGCACACCTGATTCAACTTGTCAACTAATCATCAAGCCTTCAATGAGCTGAATCAGGTGAGTTTGTCTGGTGCTACAACAAAAATGTGTGTTGTTGGGGGTACTGGAGGACTACCCCATTGTTTTTGATGTGTGGTCGCGTGTAGGGTGTCTGTCTTCATGTGTATTTGCTCAATCACGTGTGTGTATGTGTGTGTGTGTGTGAGAGAATGTTTGGGAGTCACCCTTTCCTTCCCTCCTCTTTGTTGAGCAGTGTGTTCCAGAGGAAACGGTCAACATGACAAGAGAGACAGGGTGGAGGTCTAAACACAGGGTCACAGGATTCATTGTGTTTCAATAGACGGATCCATTTATTTGTGTACTGTGCAGTCAGTGTGTGTGTGTGTGTGAGAGTAGGTTGTGCCAACTTGTGTGTGTGGTGTCAACTTGTGTGTATTTGTTTGTAGAGGGTAAGAGTTCAGGAGCTTGTGAGTGTATTATGTAACTAACTCTGTCTTACACACCCCCTCTAGGCTCTACGGTCAGTCCTGTACATCTGCTTCTCTAATAAGGGTTTAGTTGTATTATACAGACTGTGATTTTGGCCTTAGATCTACTGCACACAATCGTAGCCTATAATTGTAGGCATCACATGGACAGAGAGGTGTATTGGAAGTCCCCCACTGTAGGTCACTGGGCTTCCTGCTCTGCTCAGTGTGTTCTGTCTCCAGTCTTGTCTGGGGCCCAGGGTGGAGCTCTGGCCATACATTCACACCCACCATGGCCCTCTTCCTGAGACTCAGTGGCTTTGTCTGAGGAGCGGTTTGTGTGTGTGTGTGTGTGAGAGAGAGAGAGAGAGTGGATGGTAGTGGGTTTGTAGTGAAGTGAACGAGTGACTCTGGCCCAAAACAGCAGCCCCACCGTCTCTCCTACAGTTAGGGCCACGGGCCAGGGTGGGGTGGAAGTGGACCCCACGAGGGGGAGGGGAGCTCCCTGGGATGCAAGAGGGGAGAATGCTACAATGCCACATTCCATTTCTCATTCCATACCCCTCAGGGTTCATAACCCCTCCTTGACAATGAGAGAAAGGGCCGCACCCTCCAAGGA
This sequence comes from Oncorhynchus mykiss, assembly GCF_057628025.1. Lineage (NCBI taxonomy): Eukaryota > Metazoa > Chordata > Actinopteri > Salmoniformes > Salmonidae > Oncorhynchus > Oncorhynchus mykiss. The sequence continues at coordinate 55,398,623 of NC_143034.1, forward strand.
TAGGAGGGGGAGGGGGGGCGTGCCCAGCGATGACACCACAGAGTACAGGCATAGTGTTTATACATACAGGCAGTGTTTATACATACATGCAGTGATTATACATACAGAAATAGTGTTTATACATACAGACATAGTGTTTATACATACAGGCATAATGTTTATACATACAGGCAGTGTTTATACATACAGGCAGTGTTTATACATACAGGCATAGTGTTTATGCATACAGGCATAGTGTTTATACATACAGGCATAGTGTTTATACATACAGGCATAGTGTTTATACATACAGGCATAGTGTTTATACATACAGGCATAGTGTTTATACATACAGGCATAGTGTTTATACATACAGGCATAGTGTTTATACATACAGGCATAGTGTTTATACATACAGGCATAGTGTTTATACATACAGGCATAGTGTTTATACATACAGGCATAGTGTTTATACATACAGGCATAGTGTTTATACATACAGGCATAGTGTTTATACATACAGGCATAGTGTTTATACATACAGGCATAGTGTTTATACATACAGGCATAGTGTTTATACATACAGGCATAGTACAGGCGTAGTGTTTATACATACAGGCATAGTGTTTATACTGTGTGTGTTCTGTCTGAAAGGGTTTCTATGGAGGTATGAAAGGCCAGGGGTATAATATATTCTACCATCGTGGGTGTATGATGTTGGTTTCTGCAGTGTTGGTGAGCTTGGTTATGTTATCAAAGCTGACTACAGTCTGACAGCAAAGTGTGAGCAAATGTTTATCACATGTTGACCATCCACAGCCTGAATGATGCCACCGGATGTCACAACGTTCTCTTTCACTTATTCATCCCTCTCATCCTTTCCTAGCCCTTTTCCTCTCCCCTCTGAGCTAGCAGTATGATCTAATCTTCATCATTGTCTCTGTCAATCTGTGCAGTGACAGGTTCTCTGGGGCTGGGCTCAGTTGGATGTGGGAGACATTTTGTGTGCCTGCAACTCGTTGGGTGGAGGTCAGAGACAGGAAGCATGGCCTCACAGATAAACCATGTTGACTCCTCAGGCCTGGTACCTGATAGGGTAGGACTAACACACTGATACTAACACACTGATAGAGAGCCATAGGGATGGAGGAGGGACAGCTGCTTTAGAAAGGTGTGTCCTGAGAAGAGACAGAACTAGAGATTTGAATGGAAAGGATGTCTGGGGATGCCGGGCACTTCAGTACCTAATCAGGGCACACCCACCCATTAGTGTTAAAATATCAACATGGGCATCCCCCATAATTGTTGTGATTGACAATGATCTACTATTTTTAGCGAACCCACTACGAGTGACTTTTAATTCAAACCCTTGGCAGAGCCATCCCCCAGTATGTTCCAACTTCAAATAGAGGTGGACAGTAGCAGTGGTGGAAAAAGTACCCAATTGTCATACTGGAGTAAACGTAAAAATACCTCAATAGAAAATGACTCAAGTAAAAATGAAATTTAGCCAGTAAAATACTACTTGAATAAACGTCTAAAAGTATTTGGTTTTAAATATACTTAAGTATCAAAAGTAAATGTAATTGCTAAAATATACTTAAGTATCAAAAGTAAAAGTATAAATCATTTCTCATTTCTTATGTTAAGCAAACCAGACGGCACATTTTTCTTGTTTTTTTATTTATGTATAGCCAGGGGCACACGCCAACACTCAGACATCATTTACAAACAAAGGATTTGTGTTTAGTGAGTCTGCCAGATCAGAGGCAGTTGGGATGACCAGGGATGTTCTCTTGATAAGTGTGTGAGTTGGACATTTTTTTCTGTCCTGTAAAAGCATTCAAAATGTAACGAGTACTTTTGGGTGTCAAGGAAAATGTATGGAGTAAAAAGTACATTATTTTCTTTAGGAATGTAGTGAAGTAAAAGTTGTCAAAAATATAAATACCCCCCCCCCCCCCAAAAAAATACTAAAGTAATACTGTTAAGTATTTTTACTTAAGTACTTTACACCACTGGACAGTAGGGCACCATTGTTCACCCCTGCCACACTGACTGAAAAACCAGGTTTACAACAGTGAGTTTGTCAGTCAGAAACATATTAACTCTCTCCCCTATAGGGGTTTGAAAGGGTCATTAAACTAAGCTCTTGTCAAAATTACACATGACAATCACGAGGCTAAGGATTTGTCCTATTCCACTGAGTAACCATGGAGCTTTTGACTTTGTCATCTCTGAGGTTATTCTTTCACCTGATCAAGGGGTGTTGCTCAGCTTTCTACCACTTATTAAAAGCCCAGGAGTTAGAGGCCCTGTTTAAAAGTTGCTGTGGTAGCAGGCGGTAGCAGTGGGCTGACTGCATGACAGATCTATTGTATATAGAGGACTGTTGAGTGCGTGTGGAATGCCTGGGTTGATGATTTGCGGGGCGCGTGGCAGAGGAGGGTGCCTAGACTTTGGACATTATCGACTGCACAAAATGCAGCCATGCAGCCAAATGCATCATGGAAAACTCTGCGAGAGCCAATGCCTTTCAGGCAGAGCAAGACACATTCTCTGTCCATTACAGCTGCAGTAGAATATCTCTTGTATGGCGTTATCATGAATTATAAAGTGGGTGGTTCAAACCCTAAATGCATCGGACCTGTATACCAAGGGTATGACAAAAAATTGCAATTATTACATTGGTAACCAGTTTTATAATAGCAATAAGGCACCTCAGGTTGTTGTGATATATTGCCTATATGCCACGACTAAGGGCTGTATCCAGGCACTCCACGTTGCGTCGTGCTTAAGAACAGCCCTTAGCCACGGTATATTGGCCATATACCACACCCTCCCGGGCCTTACTGCTTAAGAATAACATGATTTAACATGAGTCTTTTTCCTGGATGTTGCCCTGTAGTTGAGTCACTCAGAGACCCTGGCATTCTGTAGTAATAATGACACACGTTACCCGGCTACAGTATGATGATGTCCTGGTGAATACACAGTAGTTACACTTCAGACCTCCACTGGCTTCACATGGGGAAAATATGAACCAGGCATCTGGCAGAGTGGCAGCCATCTGGCAGAGTGACAGCTGCCTTAGTGTTCCATTAGAAAGGCCCTCTGTGGCAAATATGGTCAGGGGAAGAGAATGAGAGGATGGACGATGCAAATTGCCTGAGATCATTAACCTTTGAGATATTTTACTAGAGCTCATCAGGATGTTTTACAGCTCTCCACATCAGATCAGGTTTTTATGGGATGACATCTCTGCTGTCAATCATTGACTCAGGTGCTGAAGAGACAGTGAAGCTCTCTTGACAGGGGTTTAGGTAAATAGTAAATATGGGTTAATATCTGGTAAGTATGAACTGAAAACAGCTACAAAAGAGTGAAATAAGTGATTTTGGTTGGTTTATGCCTCCCAGGTATAAACAAGATCAGTCAGTTTTAGTGACCGTTCTTTGTCAGAAGTATTTTTGAGGTGTTGCAGCTGTGTGGTGCCAGTTAAACAGAAGCTGTGGTGATACTGTACCTTATCTGGCATATACTGCTTCCTGAGGGGGTTGTGTGTTATGGTGAACTGGGTTATATCATGCTCTGGGTGGGGGCTGTCAAATCTGTAACTTTCAGAAGAGATAGATTAAGAAAGAAGCATCACCAGCAGCTGCAGATAGTTGAGTATATCAGCCTTAATGATGCGGGTTAACAGTTGTGTGTCGATAAACTGTACTCTTAGAAAAAAGGGTTCCAAAAGGAGAACCCTTTTGGGTTCCATGTAGAACCCTCTGTGGAAAGGGTTCTATGTGGAACCCAAAAGGGTTCTACCTGGAACTAAAAGGGTCTACCTAGTACCAAAAAGTGTTATACAAAGGGTTCTCCAATGGGGACAGCCGAAGAACCCTTTTAGGTTATAGATAGCACCTTTTTACAGGTTTGCTTGTTGGTGTGTGCGTTGGTTTGTTAGCATGTTCAGGCTGGTTGGTTAGTTAGTGTGTGCAGTAGGCCTACAATGGTTTTCTGGCCCTCAGTAGAGTGTATGCAGACAAAATTCACATTCTACAGCACAACAGCAGAGTCATGTCTTAATTGTAAATCTAACAATGACTCAATAATCTATGCCTTCTGGGAATGCTTTAAATCTGGAAGTTGTGGGCGGAGTTAGAAAGTTGACCTTCACAAGTATTACCATGTAAATCTACTTTTAATCCATCTGTCTCCATATTTCAAGACATGGCGTATGGGGGTGTAGTGAGATATTCAATGGGTTGGACAATTCTCTTCTCATCTTGAAAAAACGTATATACTTAACTGGAAATCAACCAATCCTTCATCGTTAAAACAATGGAAAGGTCAATTGCTTTATTATGTAAATGTTGAAAGTGCGTGGGCGACGAAGAGAAACAGGATGGTGCAGTTTGAGGCCATGAGAGGGATGCAGATGCTGGAGAAGGGGGTGTGAGCAGGTGGGTCTGGGTAGGTGTGATGTCGTTGATGTTTGTGTATGTTTCGTATTGTTAAAAAATTTATAGAATAATCATACACATTTTTTTGAGTGTAGGCAAACAGAGAGAAGAAGTGTGTCTCGGCTTGAGGTTAGTTGCAATTGAAAGCCCGGTACGTAGAAATGGGCTCAACCAGAGTCATTATCTCCAATGACCTACCTGCTCCACAGGTCCCCTTCCTAGACTTGGACTGGATGACGATGACATGATGGCTGTTCTATTTTTGCATCAGGCCATATTATTAAAACATCTGGCACAATTGGCAGTCAGGGAAAGCCTGGTTTTGAATTATGACTCAAATGCTTTTAGTCAGTTTCAAGTAAGACCCCAAGGTTTGTTAATGTGTTTGTTCGTACTGAAAGTGTTCCACTTGTTCATATGAAACTAGGGCTTCTGGTTGAGCCCATGTGTCCACAGTCGTAGGCCATAGATGATGGTGATCACAATATTCTTTCTTCCCTAAAAAGAAGATAGAGATGGTTCTTGGTAAGGTACTGCTTCTCCTTCCTTCTGTCACCTCCATATTGAGGGTGTTAGTGAGTCCCTCCATGAGAATGACAGAGGACTTTTCCCATTATGGTGTCTGTGAGAGCATGGGCAGCGCCATTGAGCCCATCTCCATTTTGAAGTAGTCAGTTTTCTTCTTCTACTACTTCAGAGTTGGTAAACAAACTGAAAGGGTGCATACTGCAGCTGGAGTGTGTTGTCTGAACAGGTATAAAGTCAAGGTTGGTGATTTACTGTCACTTCAGTTATGGAATGTTTGCTCAGGTCCCACCTGATGACCTGGATGGAATTATGTGATCCTTCCTTAACTTCAAAATGGTGAAAGTCCTCAATGGCGCTGCCCTTGCGAAAAGGGGCTTTCCGGGCACTAGAGTCCTCTATCATTCTCTCTGGTGACAGCCAATGACCTGTCAGAACAGCTCCGACCACTGACTTACTGTAAGTCACAGCTTTAGAAAGGGATGAGCCTCTGTACGCCTGTGTGCCTCTAAATCCTCGTAGCTGTAAAACAGTGCTGTCACATTTGCTTGATGGTTTCGGTAACCAGCATGTAGAAATACCCATAAGACACCGTCTCTAATTTACACTGGAAGCGTAGTCAAACCAACTCATTATTGTCAGTCAAGGGGTGGGCAGGATGGAAAATGGCTTTGTTTTTTCTACGTCTTCTGTGTGGTAGATGTGAGTGCTGTAACCAGTGGGACTGCAGGTGTAGAGGTGTGTATCTGTATTGTGTATTTATTTATCTTGCATGTGAGGAAGTTGACTTCAGAGGGAAGAGTATGCTGTTCCTGTGGTGCGCACTTCCCCCTCATGATGGAAACGGTTGTGTCATCTTCATCCAGTGAACATGTTCGGCTAGGAACCCATTCTCTTACACTCACCGTATGTCAAATCTATGCCTAAGCATTTCAAATAGTCCACAAAGCACAATACTTTCTCTGGCTTTGAAAATGCTTACTAGTATGGTTATTTCTGATGATTCAGGATTTGCAAAACCTTGTCATTTATTCACATAAATGTTAATACTAACTGTGTTGTAACTGTTGTCTCAGTTTCTCTCCCTGTATTAACTGTTATTCATGAGGTGTTGCTTCTCAGTTGACCGGAGACATGAGGTTCCTGTGTGGGGCCACAGACCAGAGATTATGACTGTTAGAAACCTCATCTAGAACACAAGGTGATGTAGATATGTAGGTGCGGGGGATAGAGATGAGAGCATGGATGTTCCTGAGAGGTCACTGAACTCAACGTGATTGGAGCACAAAGTGCCCATATGTGAGATCTCTGGGAGCTTTAAAGGAACATGATGTTTAAGGTTTAGGCTTAGAAACAACTATTCAGGAGTTGTAGCACACAGTGTTCCTATTTACAGTATATAATTACCACAGGAATGTTTCATTTCCTAAAACAAGATAAAGCCTAATATGCTTAATATGATGTAATGAATTGAATTGAATGTTAACTATGTAATAGTTGGTCACCGTAATCTTCCCCCACCTGAGTGGTTACCATGACCAAACCCTTCCCTTTTAGAATATGGAACCAGTAACAGCCTTTCCCGAGTTGGACTTACTTTCCAGCGTTCCTCTCCCACATTTTCCAAATATTATGCCTTGATAGAGAGAACTAGGTTCTGGGAACCATTCAAAACAAAATAAAGAGTGAAAAGATTAGACAAATATTTCTGATCTGAGACTGAACTCAGGTCACGGCTAAGCTTATCTAAAACAAATATTGGTTTCATGTGGGAGACTTTTATAATACAGAGGCAGACAGACAGTCACCCTAATTTTTCCAATAGCACACCATGGCAATTGCTATGGGTATTCCCTATATTCTGTCAAAGCTGCGTTGTGTTTTCTCCCGTTTAGTGCCCAATGAATGTGGGGGGGGGGGGGGGGTGTGACTGTAAAACTGGCTGTTTGGGCTGGCTGTTTTAAAAGCTGACCACTGCAGGTGACTGTTGTTCTTATGGTATCTTCCATGCGTTACTCCCTTCCTGCAGTGGTTGAATGTACACACACACACACACACACACACACACACACACACACACACACACGCACACACACACACACACACACACACACACACACACACACACACACACACACACACACACACACACACACACACACACACACACACACACACACACACACACACACACACACACACACACACACACACACACACACACACACACACACACAGGACATGCAGTAGGAGTGAAGCACGGTTTCCTCCCCAGGAGAAGGCCCTGGTTTGTGTGTGTGCAGCAGATTCCACAGATTCCGTGCCCTCCCGGAGATTCTTCCCTGCTCCCGACACAAACTGTCTTCTGTTATCCCAGCCACCCTGCCATGGTCCCTTTCTGTTGGTTGGCAGGGACGCTCAACATTGAACAGTTGACCTCATCCTTCCTGGCTGTCTTCCGCTGTGAGTGTCTGTTATTAAAGCTGCAGTATGTAACTTTTTAGGAGACCTGTCCAAGTGCCCATAGAAATGATAGTTATAGATCTGTCATTCTCATCAAAAGCAAGTCTAAGAAGCGGTATATCTGTTCTATGTGCTCTATTTCTATGCTTCCCTTTCTTACATTTTATTTTGGGGTCTTTAACTTTTGGTTTTGTACACCAGCTTCAAATAGTTAAATACTATATTTTTTGGTTATGGAAAATATATTTCACAGCGGTTTAGATGGTACAATGATTTTCTACACTATACTTGCTTGTTTTGTGACATTAAGGACTAGCTATTTGAATTTTAGCAACCAGGAAATGACGGAGCAATTTCTGCAAAGTCCACCTTAAGAGGAATAGGACTCCAATTGGACTGAAACAGATCTGTCCTTGTCAGACACTGGGCTTAGTGCTCGTCTGTAAAATGTGTGGTAAGACTTGTGCAGTGGACAGTCAATGGGATCTACATACCAGAAGGACATCCTCAAGCCATGCTGTATTTTTCTTATCTACCATGACTTCCATGACCAAGGGGTTTCTAGCCTTCAGTTTGAAGGACGCAGGTGCACCCTCAGTCGCTCTTCTTCATTTTGAAGGGAAAATTTGTGGCGTACATTTTGCAGTTTGTGTTTAATTATGTAGAAAAACTGAGATTTCACACCAAAAACAGGAAGCAGAGAAACCACTGTAACCAGCTTTTCAGTTTAACCAGGACTTTGGGTAGAGAGGGACCACACCAAGAATTACTCAGGGAGAATTCAATTCCAATCAATGTGCTTTTTCTGCACACTTTCCCATTTTCTCTTCTTTCCTCTACTTTCCCTCTAAATATGCCTGTTTGGTCCTCATTAAAGTATTTATTATTTATTATTTTAATTTATTATATAAATATGTTGTGACAGTTGATTTTGATTTACTCAGTTTGGAATGTATATTTTATATGGAGGTCTGGAATGAAGATCATGGAGGAGAATCAGACCAGATTAACATGTAAGATGGTTGTCAGTTTCATCAGATGCATCAGATACTCAACTTAAGTCTGATTGGCAGGATCAGTGTTTGGCACACTCCTGTTGCTCCCCATCCTCCCAGCCATGTTCAACTCTGTTCCTCCAACTAGACATGTTCCTCCTACAGAGAGATGTAATGAATTCAGGGTTATTGCGTTATGCGTTATTGATGTTGTCTCAGAGAGGATCAGTATTTGTCTTTGACAGTGAGAATGGTCTACTGAACAGTCTAGTCTCTTCATGATAGACTCGTTAGCTCTCAAGCTGTTGCATCTTGAGATGGCTGAGGGACCGTATGTGTTGTGGGGGAGGGGCTTTGCCTGGGCCAGTCCTGAAAGCGGGAAGCAGGTGGAGTCTTCAGGAAGCCTGTCTTTTCCTGGACCTCTACTCCACAGAAGGAGAGGCTGCGGCTCGTTGGAAGGGGGAAGGCTTTGTGTGCCATTCCTTATTAAACAAAAGGCTTCTTCCGTTCTGAGTCTCAGTGACGACAGCACTCCACCCAGCAGCCTGTCCCTGCCCCCTTTTTTTACTCACTGATTGGACTGGCTAATACAGCACTCTACACCTCCCCTCTTGATACTAGCCATCCCGGATCCGGGATCGTGAATACAGCCTCAAGCTCATTACCATAACGCAACGTTAACTATTCATGAAAATCGCAAATTAAATGAAATAAATATGCTAGCTCTCAAGTTTAGCCTTTTGTTAACAACACTGTCATCTCAGATTTTCAAAATATGCTTTTCCACCATAGCAAAACAAGCATTTGTGTAACAGTATTGATAGCTAGCGTAGCTAGCGTAGCATTTAGCGGGCAACATTTTCACAAAAACAAGAAAAGCATTCAAATAAAATCATTTACCTTTGAAGAACTTTGAATGTTTCAATAAGGAGACTCTCAGTTAGATAGCAAATGTTCAGTTTTTCAAAAAATATTCTTTGTGTAGGAGAAATCGCTCAGTTTTGTTCAAAACCGAAAAAATAAATAAATAAATAAATTCAGTCATCAAAACGCCGAACTTTTTTCCAAATTAACTCCATAATATCGACTGAAACATGGCAAACGTTGTTTAGAATCAATCCTCAAGGTGTTTTTCACATATCTCTTCGATGATATATCATTCGTGGAAGTCTTCTTTCTCCTCTGAATCCCATGGAAGAATGCTTGCAGCTGAAGATTACGCACCAATTTCGACAAAGGACACCGGGCGGACACCTGGTAAATGTAGTCTCTTATGGCCAATCTTCCAATGATATGCCTACAAATACGTCACAATGCTGCAGACACCTTAGGGAAACGGCAGAAAGTGTAGGCTCGTTCCTGGCGCATTCACAGCCATATAAGGAGACAATGGAAAACAGCGCCTCAGAAATTTTGCTAATTTCCTGTTTGAAGTTTCATCTTGGTTTCGCCTGTAGCATCAGTTCTGGGGCACTCACAGACAATATCTTTGCAGATTTGGAAACGTCAGAGTGTTTTCTTTCCAAAGCTGTCAATTATCTGCATAGTCGAGCATCTTTTCGTGACAAAATATTGCGCTTAAAACGGGAACGTTTTTCATCCAAAAATGAAATACTGCCCCCAGAGGTTCAAGAGGTTAAGACTGCAATCAACTTACATAAGACAAAGGCTATTGGTCATTCATGACTGCTCTGTGTTGATGTAGTGTGTGTGTGTGATTGGCTGATGGATTCTAGAATCTCTATTATTCAGTGGAAGTTTACATACACTTAGGTTGGAGTCATTAAAACTTGTTTTTCAAACACTCCACAAATTTCGTGTTAACAAACTATAGTTTTGGCAAGTCGGTTAGGACATCTACTTTGTGCATGACACGTCATTTTTCCAACAATAGTTTACAGACAGATTATTTCTCTTATAATTCACTGTATCACAATTTCAGTGGGTGAGAAGTTTACATACACTACGTTGACTGTGCTTTTAAATAGCTTGGAAAATTCCAGAAAATGATGTCATGGCTTTAGAAGCTTCTGATAGGCTAATTGACATCATTTGAGTCAATTGGCGGTGTACCTGTGGATGTATTTCAAAGCCTACCTTTAAACTCAGTGCCTCTTTGCTTGACATCATGGGGAAAATCTAAAGAAATCAGCCAAGACCTCCACAAGTCTGGTTCATCCTTGGGAGCAATTTCCAAACGCCTGAAGGTACCACGTTCATCTGTACAAACAATAGTATGCAAGTATAAACACCATGGGACCACCCAGCCATCATACTTCTCAGGAAGGAGACGCGTTCTGTCTCCTAGAGATGAACATACTTTGGTGCGAAAAGTGCAAATCAATCCCAGAATAACAGCAAAGTACCTTGTGAAGATGCTGGAGGAAACAAGTACAAAAGTATCTATATCCACAGTATAACGAGTCCTATATTGACATAACCTGAAAGGCTGCTCAGCACGAAAGAAGCCACTGCTCCAAAACTGCCATAAAAAAGCCAGACTACGGTTTGCAACTGCACATGGGGACAAAGATCGTACTTTATGGAGAAATGTCCTCTAGTCTGATGAAACAAAGAATAGAACTGTTTGGCCATAATGACCATCGTTATGTTTGGAGGTTAAAAGGGGGATGCTTACAAGCTGAAGAACACCATCCCAACTGTGAAGCACAGGGGTGGCAGCATCATGTTGTGAGGGTGCTTTGCTGCAGGAGGGACTGGTGCACTTCACAAATAGATGGCATCATGAGGAAGTAACATTTTGTGGATATTGAAGCCACATTCTAAGACATCAGTCGTCAGGAAGTTAAAGCTTGGTCGCAAATGGGACTTCCAAATGGACAATGACCCCAAGCATACTTCCGTTGTGGCAAAATTATTTAAGGACAACAAAGTCAAGGTATTGGAGTGGCCATCACAAAGCCCTGACCTCAAACCTATAGAAAATCTGTGGGCAGAATTGAAAAAGCGTGAAACCTGACTCAGTTACAGCAGCTCTGTCAGGAGGAATGGGCCAAAATTCACCAAACTTATTGTGGGAAGCAAGTTAAACAATATAAAGGCAATGCTACCAAACACTAATTGAGTGTATGTACACTTCTGACCCACTCGGAATGTGATGAAAGAAATAAAAGCTGAAATAAATCATTATCTCTATTATTATTCTGACATTTCACATTCTTAAAATAAAGTGGTGATCCTAACTGACCTAAGACGGAATGTTTACTTGGATGTCAGGAATTGAGAAAAACTGAGTTTAAATGTATTTGGCTAAGGTGAATGTAAACTTCCAACTTCAACTGTAGGTGTCAATCAAAGTCTTGTCAAAAGTGTATTTGGAAAAACTGATTACGTCAATAATCATATTGGCCAATAGGAGGAGTATGGGGTTGTTGGGTCAGAGAGACATTGATTATGATTGTGTCATTTGTTTGGCTCCTGTTCTATATGTGTGCTGTATTTAACTCTGCACCTACATTCCCTGAGGCTTTGTAAAACTCTGTGAAAGGTCCCCTTACTAAAAAAAGACACTACTTGTGTTCTCCTACCGACGGATGGGAGTAGCTGGACTTGGTCAAGTTTTTTCCTGGATGACAATACAGTGCTATGTCTTCCTGTCATCTCAGAGAGGCAGGAGGACAGGGGTCACCTCCCAGCCTGCTATTGTCCTGCCCTGGTCTCACTGGGCTGACTGGGCTCACACAACACAGGGGCCGGGCCCTCAGGAACTGCCCTTCCTCAGGCCGGGGTAGTGGCTCCATGCCTCCTGGCTCCTGCCTTGCCCCTCCCAGTCCTCCCTACACCAACACAGCTTCAGTCACATGCTCTGTACACCCTCCTATTCTGACCGGACTCCTTTCCGTACTCTGGTGTAATTTTAGTCTGATTTGATCATCAATGTCGGAGTCATGGTCTTAAATGTAGCCTATTACTGCATTTCATACCATATCAGCATACTGGGCATATGGGAAGGGGAAGGAAGGGAAATGGAAGGGGGTATCTAGTCAGTTGGCACAACTGAATCCATTCAACTGAAATGTGTCTTCCGCATTTAACCCAGCCCCTTCACGCTCACGTCAGTTGTAGTTGGGGGTTAACTGTCTTGATCAATGGCTTGGAGAATCAAACCAGCGACCTTTCGGTTACTGGCCCAATACTTCTAGGCTACCTGCCGCCCGATATTGGGATGTATTAGATATTAATGGCAAAGGAAAAATGTGAATCATTTCATGTAAGTTCTGTGAATGTGATTCATTGTCTTAGCACAGGAAACCAGGAGAGCGGAAGGAGAAAGTAGATTCTCCAGCAGGCTAATATTCAACTAACGGTGTTTCATGTCTTCATCAGGACGTGCAGAGTGAGCTGAGGCCGCGTCTGTGTGTGATCAAGAAGGGGCCTCATGGCTACGGCTTCAACCTGCACAGTGAGAAGGCCAGACCAGGCCAGTACATCAGAGCAGTGGATGAGGACTCACCTGCACAGAGGTCAGGCCTGCTGGCCAAGGACATGATAGTACAGGTAACTATCTAGCTCACCTTTGACCTCTGGCATCATACTGTATTATTATTATTATTCCATGTATAGTAATAGTACATTACTATTGTTAGTAGTATTCAATGCACAGTACTATTATTACTGTATAGTAGTAAATGGAATAATATTGTATTAATGAAAATAATTATGTTTGTCATGCAAGCTTTTCTAAAACTACGGGACTTGTCTTTAATGGCCTTGGCACAATTCAGTCATGTTGAAGTTGAAGTGTGGAGTGAGGAGGACTGTGAGTGGTAGTAACAGTCTCTGTGTGGGGTCCTAATCTCATAGGAGGGGAGAGGTGGACACTGTCACTGGGAGTTAGCTCAGACTGGGATAATCCAGCTTTGTCACTGGTGACTTGTCTGCACTCCACCACCCCAGTCTATCCTGCTCATTACTCACTACTGTAGAGCAGGGTGGGTGGGTGTGTATTGTCAGAGGTGTGTATGGCTGCCTGGCTGCCCTCATTCTACTCTAGCCACGTTTGCAAATGAGTTTCTGCTATTCCCCAGCAGCCATGTGAGACTGCCATAGAAAAGGAGAGAGGGAAGAGAGGAGAGTTGAATGCTTGAGACAGAGAGGGGGTTCCATTCCCCAGCAGGCCCCACACTCCCACCACCCACTGAGGACTGTATTCTTTCTGTTAAATGGACAGCTATTGTTACTGCCCAAGCACGTATTGTTTGGTCTCCTTCCTGGGACTGTGGTAGACAGGCAGGCCCACCCTATGACCGACACAGATACACACACATGCACGCATTACACTCATGTGCATACACACGTACACACCCACAGACACGTAATCATTTAGATTTTTTTTAATGTAAACTTTATTTAATTAGGCAAGTTACGTACACGTACACACACATGCACACACACAAAGATACACATGCACACATGCGTGCGCACACACACACACACACACACACACACACACACACACACACACACACACACACACACACACACACACACACACACACACACACACACACACACACACACTCACACACACACACACACACACACACACACACACACACACACACACGTGCACAAAATACACACTTAGAGCTCACAGAACCCACACATACAAAGTACACACATGCTATCTCAGCAGTGGTCCTCAGAATGTTCAGCTGTCTGGGGAACAGATGACATTATGACATATGCTGGGCCAATGGCCTGATGGCTGAGATGGTGTTGCTAGCACTCTCTGGCTACTAGCAGTTGTTGCTATCCAAGAACCTACTGTATGAAGAGAAAGGAAATTAGAATGTTTTTGCACCCCATTATGTTTTCTCTGAATTGTACACTGTTCTCTTCAGCAATGTTTCATTTGTATTCAGACTGCGTACTACGGATTCTTATGCAACAGTGAAGAGTTTGACACTCATTTCTCAAGCCCCTGGGAGAGCTTCACTTCCTCTCTGTGTGTGTGCAGCAGCATATTCTGTGTTTGTGTGGAGAGACAGGATTTCCTGCTGGACAACAGACTGATAGTATTGAAAACGGAGTCCTAGCTTTGATAAACAGGCTATCGTCCTCGTTGTGAGAACAATGGAAATATGCAAGAAATAGTTTCCCATAAATAGTTAGTTACTTGAACAAACTATGGTGCTGATGTGAAAGGGAAACCTGTAGGTTTAGGCACTTGCCTTCACCGTTTTGACTTGGTAAACTATAGTTACACTACTTATACAACTAAGGAGTTAATGCTTCATGAGCTGATTTGTGCAGACATGACTCTTGTGTCTGTGTGTTTTGAAGTTCCTTACACTCTCTCTCCTCCTCTTTCCCCTCTGTCTCTCTCCCCATCTATCTCTCCGTCTCTCCCCCTCTCTCCCCTCTCTCTCTCCCTATCTATCTCTCCGTCTCTCCCCCTCTCACCCTCTCTGTCTCTCTCCCCATCTATCGCTCCGTCTCTCCCCCTCTCTCTCCTCTCTGTCTCTCTCTCCCCTCTGTCTCTCTCCCCATCTATCTCTCCGTCTCTCCCCCTCTCACCCTCTCTGTCTCTCTCCCCATCTATCTCTCTGTCTCTCCCCCTCTCTCCCCTCTGTCTCTCCCCCTCTCTCCCCACTCTCTCTCCCCCTCTCTCCCCTCTGTCTCTCTCTCCCCATCTATCTCTCCGTCTCTCCCCCTCTCTCCCCTCTGTCTCTCTCTCCCCATCTATCTCTCCGTCTCTCCCCCTCTCTCCCCTCTGTCTCTCTCCCCATCTATCTCTCCGTCTCTCCCCCTCTCTCCCCTCTGTCTCTCTCCCCATCTATCTCTCCTTCTCTCCCCCTCTCTCCCCTCTGTCTCTCTCCCCATCTATCTCTCCGTCTCTCCCCCTCTCTCTCCAGGTGAATGGTATGACAGTGGAGGGAAAGCAGCACTCGGAGGTGGTGGCAGCCATCAAGTCTGGTGGTGAGGAGACCTCTCTACTGGTTGTGGACACAGACACAGATGCCTTCTTCAGGAGGTGCAGAGTCGCTCCCACCCCAGAACACCTCACAGGTGAGACCAGAGATCTACAAGAAAGGGCCAGAACTCAGTGGATGCAGTTTGATTAGTGATCCTTTCTAGAGACATACGTGTCCAAGCATTCACACACAATGGACGTTATCAGCTTCCACGTTCCTCACTGTGTGTGTGAAGGACAGACCTCTGAAGCCCCTCACTCACACGATGCCTGACGGACATGGGAATCGTTATCAGATCTGAGTTAGCCTCACAGTGTAGGAAGCTGTTTTGCCTCTGCAATCACCTCATCATTTTTTTTATCTAACCTTTATTTAACTAGGCAGGTAATAATTAAACCACTTACTTCTCCTTTAACAGCCTCATTCAAGGTCTATAGTCCCCAGAGGTTTCTCTCTCAGGCCTGATCTCGTACCCCCTTGTCCCCCTGTCCTTGGTAAACACTAACAGATTAAGGGTCTGTCTGACTGCTTGGCCAGGCTCCTCTGCTCCTCTCTCTCTGCCAAGGAACACAGACACAGAGACACACAGATACTGAGCTCATCTCATTTCCTGTCCCCTCACGTTGTTTGCTCGAGGTACAACATCCTAACTCTTAGGTACGGATCTAGAATCAGCTTAACTTCCCTGAATGTCAACCACTATTAGGGGCTAAATGCAAACTTCCCCCAACTGTCTAGGGGCAACTTCCCCCAACAACCACTGAGCTCTTCACAAAGAGAAGGCTGTTGTACCTCTGAAAGCCCCTAGAGGGAGCCACAGCCTGTAAATTGACTCCAGTGCTGGAGAGTCTGGCTGAAGGTTGGCATTTAT
This sequence comes from Oncorhynchus mykiss, assembly GCF_057628025.1. Classification (NCBI taxonomy): domain Eukaryota; kingdom Metazoa; phylum Chordata; class Actinopteri; order Salmoniformes; family Salmonidae; genus Oncorhynchus; species Oncorhynchus mykiss. The sequence goes on from NC_143034.1 coordinate 55,414,851, forward strand.
TGTCATGAATTTTGCCCTGGAGGCAGCTCTGCGGAGTAGTCACTAGCTGGCACAGCCTCCTCAGATTTTTCACCTAACCTTAACCATAACCTTAACCACACTGCTAACCCTAACCTTAAAATAAGACCTTAAAAGCACATCTTTGCTTTCATACATTTTTACAATATAGTTAATAATTACTTTGTAGCTGGCCCATCTAGCGGGAATCGTTTGGTTCTGCCTCCAAGGCAAGATTCATGACAATAAACGTCAAGCTGCGTTTGACTTGGGAGGCCAACTGTGCCCAAGTAACACTTGTTGAAACAGGGCGGTGGCCCATGACAGCACTTGGCTGGCTACTCTGAGTGCCATTCTGATGCCAACGGCCTCATAGAACGATGATGCCAGACCAGCCGACGCTATGACAACCATATGGGTGTGGAGGAAATCGGTGCCCTCTGTGTCTGGGACATGCATATTAGTCAGTGTGTGTGCTGAAAACACCCCACATACACCACCCCACACACACCACACCACCCCCCACACACCACCCCACACACACCACCCCACACACACCACCCCACACACACCACACCACCTCACACACACCACCCCCCACACACCACCTCACACACACCACCCCACACACACCACCTCACACACACCACACCACACACACCACCTCACACACACCACCCCACACACACCACCTCACACACACCACCCTGCCCCAGACTGCCTTTATATTTCCTCTGCTTGAAGCTCTGCCCTAAACAACAGCTGCTGTCTGATCAGGCCAAATATACTGTTTATTAAAAAGGTCTGTGCCTCTGAGTGAACCATATTAATAAGATGGTGGGTAGAAGTAGACAATATTTATTTTTCATTTAACTAGGCAAGTCAGTTAAGTACAAATTCTTATTTATAATGACAGCCTAGGAACAGTGGGTTAAGTGCCTTGTTCCGGGGCAGAACAACATAAGTTTAACTTGTCAGCTCTGGGATTTGATCTAGCAACCATTCGGTTACTGGCCCAACGCTCTAACCTACCTGCCGCCCCTGTCAGTTAGGGTCTTCCATGCTATTTGACCTAACTGGGAGTTTTATGCTTCTTTAGTGCGCCAATAAAAATACAGTAGCTGCTTTGTTGTGATAAGAATGTCCTCTGTTTTACATGGAGGAATGTGGTTATGTTCTGAGTCCACACTGGTTGTTGAGACAAGCATTTCACCTGCAATAACATCTGCTAAAGATGTGTATGTGACCAATAACATTTTATTTGATTTGACAGCTATCCATTGGCACGGTTACACCTCCAAGTTGACTGATGATTGACATGCTGTGTCCTCTCCTCTGAATGAGTATAGTGAAGCAGTAAAAGGAGATATAACTCCTGTTCTATCCAGGGGGATATATGGTCAGGTCTTAGTCCTATCTAACTTCCTTTGGTTTCTGCTATCGGCTTCTAAATCTGACTGAAAAATGCCCAACAGGAGCAAAATTCCATTGAGGCGTTGCCCAGGTAACTGCTTTCTCGTGTT